>NC_090742.1:67440658-67470658 GCF_036898095.1 Palaemon carinicauda | reverse complement strand
TATAAACATTAATTATTCAATGAAAGCTTCTTGCAAGTGTGAGTTATGAATGTTCTCAATCAATGTTAATTAAGGGATAGATGAATGAATGAATGAATGAATTAATTAATTAATGTTAATTAAGGGAATAATGAATGAATGAATAAATGGTAATTATCTAACATCATACCAATGTTCATTGATCCCGATTGGAGTATACTTAATAAACAATTAGTAGCTTAATTAAAAAATAAATAAATAAATAAACAACTTAATAAAACCTTTAAATTTCAACAAATTTAAAAGCAATTAAGAAGGCCAGCATCCAACACGAACTTACTCTAGCACAATAAATGTTTGTGAGATTCTCATGTAAATGATAGACATGGTCTTCCACCGTCTTGCGTTAGAGTTTTCTTACTTGAGGGTATACTCGGGCACTCTATTCTATCTTATTTCTCTTCTTGTTTTCTTAAAGTTTTTATAGCTTATATATGAAATATTTATTCTAATGTTGTTACTGTTATCAAAATATTTTTTATATTATTTGTTAATTACTTTTCTAGTAGTTTCCTTATCTCCTTTCCTCACTGGGCTATTTACCTGTTGGAGCCCTCGGGCTTATAGCATTCTGTTTTTCCAACTAGGGATGTAGCTTAGCAAGTAATAATAACAACAACAACAACAACAACAACAACAACAACAACAACAATAATAATAATAATAATAATAATAATAATAATAATAATAATAATTAGATCTCCTGAAATGTTTGGTTTGTATTTAAGGCAAACATGAGTATTAAGTGTGATGAATATGAAATTGCTTGTAATTAATGCACATTTATTGAAAATTTCATGTAAGAGTCAATTAAAAGATGAATTTCAATAATTAACTATGAGATGAAATTAACACTTTACGAGTATGCATGTAGAGAAAAGTCTCCTACAAGTGTAAAGTATTTGATGAAAAATCTCGCCATAAGTGTTAAGTAAGTGATTTAAGTACGTACGTGCCCTGTACTTGAGTACATTCCGTTGGATCGTTTGTCGGACACTTACAATGGTAAAAATTTTTTTAAAAATTTAACACATGTTTGCCATAACTTTGTTCCGTACATAATAATCAATTTCGATGTCAGGGCCTGATTTATAGGTACATAATTCTATATGATTTTGTTCACAAGCGCTTTAACCTAAAGGATATGATTTTGTTCACAAGTTCTTTAACCTAAAGAATATAATTTTGTTCGCAAGTTCTTTAACCTACAAGATATAGGTTCACAAGTTCTTGAACCTACAGGATATAGGTTCACAAGTTCTTTAACCTAAAGAATATAATTTTGTTCGCAAGTTCTTTAACCTACAAGATATAGGTTCACAAGTTCTTGAACCTACAGGATATAGGTTCACAAGTTCTTGAACCTACAGGATATAGGTTCACAAGTTCTTTAACCTAAAGAATATAATTTTGTTCGCAAGTTCTTTAACCTACAAGATATAGGTTCACAAGTTCTTGAACCTACAGGATATAGGTTCACAAGTTCTTTAACCTAAAGAATATAATTTTGTTCGCAAGTTCTTTAACCTACAAGATATAGGTTCACAAGTTCTTGAACCTACAGGATATAGGTTCACAAGTTCTTTAACCTAAAGGATATAATTTTGTTCACAAGTTCTTTAACTTAAAGGATATGAATTTGTTCACAAGTTCTTTAACCTAAAGGATATAATTTTGTTCACAAGTTCTTGAACCTACAGGATATAGGTTCACAAGTTCTTTAACCTAAAGGATATAATTTTGTTCACAATTTTTTAAACTAAAGGATATAATTTTGTTCACAAGTTCTTTAACTTAAAGGATATGAATTTGTTCACAAGTTCTTTAACCTAAAGGATATGATTTTGTTCACAAGTTCTTTAACCTACAGAATATAAGTTCACAAGTTCTTTAACCTAAAGGATATAATCTTGTTCACAATTTTTTAAACTAAAGGATATAATTTTGTTCACAAGTTCTTCAACTTAAAGGATATGAATTTGTTCACAAGTTCTTTAACCTAAAGGATATAATTTTGTTCACAAGTTCTTTAACTTACAGAATATAAGTTCACAAGTTCTTTAACCTCAAGGATATATCTTGTTCACAAGTTCTTTAAACTTAAGGATATAATTTTGTTCACAAGTTCTTTAACTTAAAGGATATGAATTCGTTCACAAGTTTTTTAACCTAAAGGATATAATTTTGTTCACAAGTTCTTTAACCTAACAACCTTTCGACGCGTTTTTTTTTTCTTGTCATCAATTTTCAATTATTGTAACTTCAATTCATGCTTGCAACTTATTATAACCCTAAAATCGAGTTTTGTATACCATATGATATTTTTTTATGGGCTTCGTTCAACGCAATCTCTAACCGAAAATTTTATCAGTGCAACAACATTTCCACACTAACACAATTATAACTCCTCCAAACCTACTTTCCTTTATACATATATTTTTACACGAATTATGAATAAGAAAACCTGATGATAGTATTTTTTTAAACATCTCTCCCTTTACTAAATATTTCAATAACTGCCTCAATGACAAATTCGTTTAGGCAAATATTTTAGTATGAATTTCGTATATAAAAATCCCTGACTTTTTTCATAATTAATTCCCTACACAATCAAGATATTCCTTCCGCCTATATAACCAGTACATTTAAATTTCCCATAATTCCGTAAAAAAAAAATCATATATCTATAAACCTATTTCATAACTCTCATATATTTTCTTTTAACAAAAAAAAAGAAAGAAAGAAAGAAATAAATAAAAGAAAATAATTAAAAAATGCAATCCGATTTTAAAAGCAAGCAGAAATTAAAAAGTAATTTTAACACTCACCGACCATCATGGAAGGTCCCCACACGAGATCCATCCTGTAAAAAAAAAAATAAAAGTATTAAATACTTTTTACTTTTGCTTGTAAAGTTACTTAAGACACACACGCACGCACACACACACACACACGCACACACACACACACACACACATATATATATATATATATATATATATATATATATATATATATATCTATGTATATATATATATATATATATATACTGTATATATATATATATATATATATATATATATATATATATATATATATATTATATATACACATATACACCAGTGTACCAAAGCTGTCACCAATGACGTCTAAATATTTAGATAGATATACACACACACACACGCAGATTCAACCCTTCTCATCCCCACCCCCTTTCCTAACTAAAACCCGCTGGTTAGGCAATTTTAGAGTGTACCACTCGGGGTAAACCCCTCTCACCTAGGTATGACCACTCTCTTCCTATAAGCGTGGCAGGGAAGATATAATATATATATATATATATATATATATATATATATATATATACAGTATATATATATATTAATTTTTTTTATTTAGAAATATAACCATTATCCAATCGCGTTGTTACTATTGTACAATCTTACAAATCACCTTTTGAGAAATATAAATAAATTACTCCAAGAGCCGTCTTGATAATAAAGACTCTACCTTTTGTATCCCATGTAAATTGACGTATTAATCGCATTCATAAATTGAATTAAAGAATTTAGCAAAACATTATCTAACGAGAATATAACCCAAAGAAAACTCATGGTTAGATGGACAGAATCTTATTAAAAAATGCATATTTACTTTATCAAATTAGTTTCATAGGCGTATATGAAATTACAGCTCGATCAGGAAAGCGTATATTAAAGAAAAGACCGTAATGACTGTCAAATTCATCTCACGTGCGTCTACGAAATCCAGTTCGATCAGAAAAGCGTATATATATATATATATATATATATATATATATATATATATATATATATATATATATATATATATATATGAAGCCGTAATGACTGTCAAATTCATCTCACGTGCGTATAAGAATCCCACCTCCATCAGAAAAGAGTATATTAAAGTCTGATAATCTCTAGTGTGGTATCAATGACTTAATCATCACTATACTAATCGATTTACACTGGCTGGCGATTAAAGCGCGAATTGAATTTAAAATATGTACAATAACCCACCAAGTTATCAGAACCGGGCGTCCAAAATACTTAAAAAAGAATTGCTACATATTGCGCAGCCAACAAATCGTGTCGACACGAGAATAGTTACAGATGGCTTCAAACTGTTGGAACCTTGATATATGTCTACTTTAGGCTCCAGAACCCTTAAATATGCGGCCCCGAGACTATATAAGCAGCTCCCACGAAACATTCAAAATGATTGAAGACATTAAGGCTTTCAAGAGGAAACTGAAGACTTTCTTATTTCAACAGTCATACAACAGTGACTATTTAACAGTAAATGAACAATACGCGATATGAAACGTCAATTATTCTGAACGAACAAAGTAAAACGACAGTGGAGGTCCTGTAGAGAGTGGGGTTCCCCAGCTGTATGGGACCGGAAAAAGCAGTCCTCAAAGTAAAAAGTAATCCGAAGTATGGTTAGGATTTGAATTAGGATTCATAGGATTTAGGATATATGGCCAAGCGCTGGGGCCGGGGAGGAAAGCAGCCAACAGTCATGAGACACTGTCTTAATTCATATTATGTGGGCCATAGGGACCGACCAGGGTCTGGGGGTGTCCTATCAGCACAGATATATAACTATAGTCCATTTCTTTTAGCGATGCATATTTGCACCGACTCGCAGCAGTGCCCTTTTAGCTCGGAAAATTTCCCTGATCGCTGATTGGTTAGAATTATCTCGTCCAACCAATCAGCGATCAGGAAACTTTTCCGAGCTAATAGGGCACCGCTGCGAGTCGGTGCAAATCTGCATCGTTAAAAGAAATTGACTAGGGAACCACAACACGGTTTCACTATTAGGTAAAAGTTGTTAAAGAGGTTGGACAGCACAGTATATGTGGGAACGTAGTTAAAGCAGACGACTAATAGGTGCGTGAAGATGAGAACTGAAAAGATATTCTTTACTAATGGTTACAGTGCACAATCCTCCGCCTACCTTACACAAACTAAGGGGCCACTGATATGGTTTAAAAATCACAATATCATTTATACATTTGAAATCTTTTAAATATCCAGATATATTGTAACCACTAAATGCTCGATAAAATCAATTAATTTATATGTATGGTTTAAGGATCTGGTCTTTCAAAAAAACAAGTTATTTTATTTTATTATATCTATTAACAAATATTTATCTTTCTATGCACGCTATGATTTACATTATTTCCTTGACATTTTGGGAGTTTTAGTTAAAAACTTCCATTCTCTTTCAATCGTTATTAATGAAAATTTATTGGAATAACTACCATGTTTAATCATGAAAATCTTCACTAAGATTTGTCTGTTAATCTCAAACTAATAACATCAGATTTTAACCTTATACGAATCTATAGATTTTTAATAAATTCTATATTTATACTTGACTAATTACGATTATTTCTAAGTAAACATATAAAAGTATGAAGAATCCATTGTATTTTCTATGTAGGCCTAACCTTCAAACTGAAATCCTTCCTTCAAGACTTCTATTTTAGATAAACTCTTGAGTATATTTCTTTAGTATAACACATTTACTGTATATACCTGTCGATATAGTTTTTAATTTGCGCTCATTAACTGTGGTGCAAAGTACCGCTGACCAAAATCTGTGCTTGATTCCTACTGCGACGTTTTAGCACAGTTAGGGACCATAGTTCCTCTAGTAGCCAATAATAAAGAAAATGGGAATAGTAGATTGTTCAAAAGAAAATGGAAATAGTAGATTATTCCAAAGAAAATGGAAATAGCTTAGGCTAAAGAAAATGAGTTATAGGGATACTTAAATAAATAGGCGAACGCTCAGCGTTTTCCTTTTAAAATTTAATATTTATGGCAAAAGTGTCTGAGCCTTAGAGCTGTAAAATGCATTGTCAGTAACAACAATGTGAACATGTAACAATCTGAAAGCATATAGGCCTTCCTATAACTTAAAAATTCATTTATAACTTAGTATGTTTAGACGATTCTCCTATATAAATGCCATTGAATGACATATTTCTATTTTATTTTCGAAGCTGATGTACATAGGTTGTTATATTAAAAGTGCTTTATATTATGTGATAACTTATGCATATACATAGTTAAAACAATGTAGCCGTCAAGGAAGTTTTACCCGTGTGAATATATTGTAAAACAGCAGAATATTTAGAAGTAAAACCTTACGTCGAATGTGCTTTTAAAAATTAGCATGAAACTGTTATGTATTGTAACAATGTAATGAAAAAGAGACATGTTAAATTAAACGATGCAAAGCTATGTCCGAGTTTCCTTTAATATCCTTTACTTCCTGAGCTTTTGAGAGAGAGAGAGAGAGAGAGAGAGAGAGAGAGAGAGAGAGAGAGAGAGAGAGAGAGAGAGAGAGAGAGAGTGTGTGTTTCCTTTCATATCCTTTACTTGCTGAGCTTGAGAGAGAGAGAGAGAGAGAGAGAGAGAGAGAGAGAGAGAGAGAGAGAGAGAGAGAGAGAGAGAGAGAGAGAGTTTCCTTTCATATCCTTTACATGCTGAGCTTTTGAGAGTGAGAGAGAGAGAGAGAGAGAGAGAGAGAGAGAGAGAGAGAGAGAGAGAGAGAGAGAGAGAGAGAGAGAGAGTTTCATATCCTTTACTTGCTGAGCTTTTGAGAGAGAGAGAGAGAGAGAGAGAGAGAGAGAGAGAGAGAGAGAGAGAGAGAGAGAGAGAGAGAGAACCAGTTATCGCCACGTTGCCGATGAAGAGGAAATGAGAAAAGGTTAAGTCTAACGGAAGAGAATTCGAGGGGCAAACCCACTTGCAATATTTGCAACAGCTTAAAATCTTCAATTATTCTTTAACTAACGATTTTAACACCCTGAACAACATTGATTACCTTGAAACTAATTAAAAAATATAATATACCAAATGCATTAATTATAATATATATTTACATGTATAACTTAGAAATTTCTGCCTAGCATGATTTGTAATAAAAAAGTCATGTGAGGTAAAGTTTCAGTACAAAATATTTTATGTAACAGATGACTATTACAAGTAGAAATTTCAAAATAACCATGGGGCATTTTGAAATGCTGATTAATTACAATAAAAGATGATATAATAAGTTTCAAATTTCTGATAATAAGAGATACAGAGGTGTATAATACAGAAGTCTTCTTAAAGTTTTAACACCTTTATACCATATAAAAGTATGTGTTCCATGTAAACCAAATTCAAAAAGGTAAATTAATAACAGTTTACCTAAATATCTGTCAATTGTATAAATACACGAACTAGCAATTCCTAAATTCGATAGTTTAAAAAAAAAAAAATACGATTTTCAGCCTTCCAAAAAATATTGACTGAGAAAAGTTTCATCACCAGGAAACCAGAACTGGGAAAATATACAGGTCATGAGAGAGAGAGAGAGAGAGAGAGAGAGAGAGAGAGAGAGAGAGATTCCAAAAATCAGGAGAGCAGAATGGCTTGACACTTTTTTCCCCCATTGTGTTTAATTTCCCAGGAGATTATTTCAATTCCTTCCAGGAAAGAATGTTGAGAAAATAAAAACGAGAAGAAAAGGAACAATGGAAAATCAAAGAAAAAAAAAAAGATTGTCATAATGAAGATGGAAAAATTAAGATTTTTCTTGCAGCTTTCACTTTCTTCCCTTCAGCCTGATGAAAATCTCTCTCTCTCTCTCTCTCTCTCTCTCTCTCTCTCTCTCTCTCTCTCTCTCTCTCTCTCTCTCTCTATAGAAAACCTGTTAAACTTTTGGGACAATGAAGTGTCTTACTTTATTACAGATATTAGTAAAATTAATAAAAATCAAGAAACATACGTAGGACATCAATATATCAGTGAGTTGCTTTTACAAGAGAGAGAGAGAGAGAGAGAGAGAGAGAGAGAGAGAGAGAGAGGAGAGAGAGAGAGAGAGAGAGTCAAAGCATCTATTCACTCGCTTTCCTATACTTTTTTTATTTTGATTCAGATACTCTGCAAATAAGAAATTGTAGACAAAGATTATAGGCCTAGAGATTATGCATATGAATACTGTAGGCTCAGATTTCGTTGACTCAGAGACTGCAGCCCTCAAGGCTGTAAGCCTTTGAATAATGTAAGCTTACACATTGCAAACCTAGAGAATGTAGACATAGAAGGTGTTGACCAAAATCAGTAGGCCTGAGACTGTAGGCTTATTGATTTTAAACCACTAGATTTTAGGTTTACAGATTATAGAACGTTTAGCCTTGAGACTGCAGAACTTGAGAGATAGCAAGCTTAGACCTTGTAGGCAAAACCAGTATATTATAGACCTAGAGATTGTGGGCCCAAAGACTACCTGTAGGTTGAGAATTGTACGAATAGGTACTGCAGACCATGTAACTGCAGGTCCTTAGACTGTAGACCTATAAACTGTAGTCCTATATTGACAGCAAGTCGAGAAATTGTACGAATAGGTACTGCAGACCATGTAACTGCAGGTCCTTAGATTGTAGACCTATGTAGTCCTATATTGTCAGCAAGTCGAGAAATTGTACGAATAGGTACTGCAGACCATGTAACTGCAGGTCCTTAGATTGTAGACCTATAAACTGTAGTCCTATATTGACAGCAAGTCGAGAAATTGTACGAATAGGTACTGCAGACCATGTAACTGCAGGTCCTTAGATTGTAGACCTATAAACTGTAGTCCTATATTGACAGCAAGTCGAGAAATTGTACGAATAGGTACTGCAGACCATGTAACTGCAGGTCCTTAGATTGTAGACCTATAAACTGTAGTCCTATATTGACAGCAAGTCGAGAAATTGTACGAATAGGTACTGCAGACCATGTAACTGCAGGTCCTTAGATTGTAGACCTATAAACTGTAGTCCTATATTGACAGCAAGTCGAGAAATTGTACGAATAGGTACTGCAGACCATGTAACTGCAGGTCCTTAGATTGTAGACCTATAAACTGTAGTCCTATATTGTCAGCAAGTCGGGAAATTCTAGGCCTAAGATCAAGGCCATAAATCATAGGCCTGAAAACCATGAACCTGTAGACTAAGAAACTGTAGAAGCATAGATTGCAGCCATGAAGGCTTAAAACTTGTATGCCTATAGATTGTATGGGTCTAGGCCAAGTACGGTGTGAAAACGTAAAATCAGGTTTTCCTCACAAACAGAAAAGAAAATATTAGTTTAAATGTTCTCTTTAGTTGAGACTGAAAGCTGGGGAATTGGGAGAAGTAAATGTGCTAAGTTATAAATATCCAAAATTTGATTCTCGAAGTAACTAAGTACATTATTATCACTATAATGACAATTAGTCATATAAGATGTAATTTCCATTAGTAAAATGTCTTGCATTACCAAAGGTTTAAGTTAAATATATTACCCAATATCAAACAATAGTTGCATGAAACTATACCAACTGAAAGGAAGACATGAACTGTGTATATATACTGTATATAAAAACATCTGACTAACCTTTAAGAGTAAGCTAAATATGAGGATGTTAGCAAGCTAAATGTGCTCATATTGTCTCTTCTGGTCTCATATTTTTCAAAAGTGGGAAAATGAAGTGTATGAAATCAAGCAGTTTTGATTCTCATCAGTGTAACTGACAGTTGTACTGACAGGCCTCAAACAACCCCATTCACGATCAGTTTTGCCAAGTTTGGAGGAATTCCTTCAGTAATTACTGATCGTGAATGGCTTGCTATACATATACATTCAACATTAACGTGACTTGTACAGTAATCAAATTCTGCGAAGTTATGCAAATTCCAATGCATAGGCTAAGGTAACAAGGTTTGTAGACGTGGGAAGGCCAATTTGGTAGACAATTCTTTATCATCTTTTGCAAAGCCTGGAAGGAATTTTCAAAAGATGATAGAAGATTCCAATAGAAAAGGCAGAAACGTAAGACTGAAATTGAATATGGGTAAAACTAAGGAGTGTTCAGTGAAATGCAGACACAACAAATAATACGTACTTAGGACAGACATTGTTGTTTCCCCAGGACAAGAGACCTAAATTAAAAGAATGATAAGTATGGGATGGGAAGTTTATAACAAGTGAAATTACTGCTTTCTTGAAAAAGAAAAGTATTTACTCTGATGGTCCTAGAAGTATCAACTTATACATAAAAAATGCACTTATAAAAACTAGTTAAGCTACAACTCAAAAAGGTAAGGAAAGAATAATGATAGTATATACAATACGAGACAAAAAAAAAAGAGCAACAGGGATACGAGAGCAAAATAAAATCGAGGATATTCTAACAACTTGTAAGAAAAAAAAAGGGACAAGTAATAAGAATGACAGGTAATAGATGAACATTAAGAATAACAGAATGCGTCCCTAGAGATTACAATAGAAGCCGGGGAATGAAGAGTAGACGATGAATTGACGAACTAAAAAAAAAATGCAGATAAACACTGGCACAGAAACACCATAAACAGACGCAAGTGGAAGGACATATCAGAGGCATTGGCCTATAAACGACTGACGATGAAGATATGATAATATAAATTTATATAGGACATATCTGTTTAGACGCTGTTACTGTTTTTAGAATGATATATTGTTAATTTATTCTCATCATTTATTTATTTCCTTATTTCCTTTCCTCACTGGGCTATTTTTCTCTGTTGGAGCCCTTGGGTTTATTGCATCTTGCTTTTCCAACTAGGGTTGTAGCTTGGCTAATAATAATAATAATGATAATAATAATAATAATAATAATAATAACTGTACACTTTTCAAACACCATTGTCATACCATATTGGCCTTGTACTTTGTTCCCTACTAAAGATGGCGGTCCTAACCTTTCTCTACTTTATTTTCTATCGTCTCTAGGTAATTTAACAGCTTATACATTCATGAACGTTCGTGCCTGGTGATGGGGCAGTAGAATTTTCTCTCTCTCTCTCTCTCTCTCTCTCTCTCTCTCTCTCTCTCTCTCTCTCTCTCTCTCTCTCTCTCTGAAAGATTAGTTCTTATTTTAACCAGTTTCTTTAATAGACAAAATGCTAATCTTTAGACTTATAATGATCGTAATCCGTGAAAGCTAAACAAACAGCTAATTCTGAATGAATCAAATTGATAAATAAAAGACTTTGGACGTTGTTAATACCGGCAAAACAAGAGAAGGAGAACGTTTACTTAATTATTATTATTATTACTACTACTATCCAAGCTACAACCCTAGTTGGAAAAGCAAGATGCTATAAGCCCAAGGGCTCCAATAAGGAAAAATAGCCCAGTAAGGAAAGGAAATAAGGAAATAAATAAATGATGAGAACAAATTAACAATAAATCATTCTAAAAACAGTAACAACGTCAAAATGGATATGTCATATATAAACTATTAACAACATCAAAAACAAATATGTTATAAATAAACTATAAAAAGACTCATGTCCGCCTGGTCAACAAAAAAGCATTTGCTCCAACTTTGAACTTTTGAAGTTCTACTGATTCAACCACCCGATTAGGAAGATCATTCCACAACTTGGTCACAGCCTTGGCGTCTTAAAGTTGTTTAAAATATGGAATTAGGATAAAAAGGACCTATTTAATGTCCGATCGGTTGCTTGGAGATATGCCCTACGCAAAATTCAAATGGAGGATAACGTAGGTCATAAGATTTGATTAACGTTGGACTCTTAAAGATTCGTATTTCAAATATTTGAATCCCTTCTCAAAACACTAGGCCTAGTCTATGACGGAATGCTAATGAACGTTATTACACTGTGAATAGTTCTTTTAAAAAAGGTTTTATATTACAGAAGCTATCAATCCTGTTTGGACACACTATCCAAAAAATTTTACGATGGAAAATAATGTAGGATTGTTTTACCAAATAATCACCATCACAAACTGAATTGCATACGACTGACCGTAGACATTAGGATTATGCACTACTCTTACTAACGTTTAAGATACTGAACCAAAATGAACCAAAACATCTAAAAGAATGCTTGAATAAACTAGAACTAGAAACAAATGTTAACATAAGACACATGAGTGACAAACATAGGCTATCTGAACCAAGAACAAATAGTAAATTTGGTGAAAGGGCTTTTAGCTACTGTGCGCCTAGATATTATAATAAACTGCCAAATGAAATGAAGGACCTAAAGGGAGCAATTGAATTTAAGAAGAAACTAAAGACATTACTTTTCACAGGATCATATGATTTAGAAGATGCTACAATCAAGGAATTGTATAAGTTATAATGAAAATGTTTCGTTAGATGATTGATATGGGCCCGTCCGAGAAGTAGTTCACTCGACTTCAGTGGAGGGTTGGATTTAAACCCAAAATAAGTAAATAAGTAAAAGCATTAACGGGTGAAATATCTTAATTAAAACCCACATTTGTATGTATAAACAAATATTAGGCTCTATACAACCAAACTGATACAATTCTTTCTATTTATTTTAAAAGATTAATTTAAAAATAAATATACTGCTTTCAAGTATGGGTTTCCATTTGACTAAATTGGCTGAATGAGAAATTGATGCAGTTGTTCAAATAACAAAATTCGATTATAAATTCTTCAGTAACTTTTCATAAAGCTGGTTAAATTAAAAATATGAAATACAATTTAACAGAAAATTAATAAGAAAGGCCATACTGTGGCTGTACCATAGTTTCCTAGATACTGTATTGCTAACCTAAATCTCACGGACTTCAGGACGTGTGTGGCCGAGCAAAAGTATGCAAGTGACGAAAACAGCTTATCATAAAGTGGGCGACATTTAAGAACAAAATATAACGAAAAATTAATAAGAAAAGACATACTATGATTGTACTATAGTTTGTTTGACACTATTATTACCCTAAACCTCACGGACTTCAGGACGCATTCAGACGTGCAAATGCAAACACGTGACCAAAATGCAAAGGATACTTATCTCCACTTACCTTATTGACTATCACCATCCAAGAGAGGTAACACATCTATTCACTGATTCACAGAACAAATTTTACTGTATATCCCACGACCCACGATAGACTTCGATAGTTCCTGCAGTTTCTGAAGTAAGATGCCGGCTTTAAGCTCCACATCGGTTATTCACTGATTCACATAACAAATTCTACTGTATATCCAACGATACTCTTCGATATACCCTGAAACTCTTACTGACGTAAATTGTCTGCTCTAAGTCCCACAACCTTTACATTCACACAGAGTAACACTGTAGCAGTTCTGTGTCTTGTGCTAGCAGGTAGTACAGAAGTAGTAGTTTAACTCCGTATACTATTCAACCTTTGTAACGGTTGAGTTCGTGAGGAATAGGTGTTCGCCTTTCAAAAGATATTTTGGATCATTTATCGCTAAAATAATGACGAAACTGTGGTTTCCCATTGTCTTGGTCTTTAAACTTTATCTAGACTATTATATATACATATATGAGTAAATATCACGACAGCTGAGGTATGATAACCATCGAATGTGCTTTTAAACCACGAAAAGAAAAATGAATAACTATATTGAGTTAGTGACTTCGTACAATGCTTGCATCTATTGTCATTATGCAAAAGGGTTATAACACCAATGAAGTTTTTAACCTTTCTCTTCATGGGCATATATATATATATATATATATATATATATATATATATATATATATATGTGTGTGTGTGTGTGTGTGTGTGTGTGTGTGTGTGTGTAATATCAAGCCGTTTTCCTTGATAGGTAGGGACTCCAAGAGTGGATTATGCACAAAATCCATAGCCACATTCATCCAAACAGTTAGGAGTTACTAAAATATACGGTACCCGGAAAAATAATGCAAATAACGTCCAAAAACAACGAGTAGTTTATCGTCCTAGAGACATTATTATTATTATTATTATTATTATTATTATTATTATTATTACTTGCTAAGCTACAACCCTAGTTGAAAATACAAGATGCTATAAGCCCATGTGCTCCAACAGGGAAAATAGCCCAGTGAGGAAAGGAAACGAGGAAAAATAGAATTTTTAAGAAGAGTAACATTAAAATAAATATCTTCTATATAAACTGCATACAATCAAATTCTAACTAATGTTTGCCATACATACGTATGCTTAACAAAAGTCATGCTCTCATGATAGTTGTTCTTAATTTTTCACTTTACTTTAATTGAGCATATTTATATCCCTCTACAGGGGCGTAAGAGCATTTCTTCGGCTGGGAAATGGGTGGTGGGCGTTAAAGTTTGAAAAGGCCCAGGGGTGCCTCCCCCAGATTTTTTTTAAGGGGAAGCCCCTTATATGTGATTTTCTGTATATATATACAGTATATATATATATATATATATATATATATATATATAGAGAGAGAGAGAGAGAGAGAGAGAGAGAGAGAGAGAGAGACCTATGTATACTGTATATATATATAGGCCTATGCATATATATACAGTATATATATATATATATATATATATATATATATATATATATATATATATATATAGGCCTATGTATATATATACAGTATATATATATATATATATATATATATATATATATATGCCTATGTATATATATACAGTATATATATATATATATATATATATATATATATATATATATATATATATATATATATCGAAAACAATAATAAATAAAACCCAAATTGTAGCAACAACAAAATCATAATTTTTGGACGATTTTTGTGACCATTTCTACAATTTGTACATAATTACTATTATGAAATACCGGTAGGCCAACTTGGTGAATTTACCTATAACATACTAAAGATGTTGATTCTTAGTTATAAACTCATTCTCAATATCGACCTAGTTAGGACTATCAGTTTTCTAAGCCTACTGTATTCTACTCACGATTTAATCTATCATTTGTTTTCCAGTTCCAATTTCATCTTTAAATTTCTTAACATCTTTTAATATTTTTTATTTCGTCTTATTTCTAATTTACAGAAGACAATTTCTAATATTTTAATTGATGATTATGTTATTTGTCTCTGGTTTAAAACTATGGTGATAAGGTGTGAATATAAGAAGATAAGATCCAAGAAAGTAGACTGAGGTGGTATTGTCATGTCATGAGAAGAGATGAACAGTAAATTGGGAGGAGAGTGATGGAAATGGAGGTACAGGGAACGAGAAGGAGAGGGAGACCAAACGAAGGTGGATGGACTGTACCAAGGATGACCTTCGATCAAAGGGATTAACCGGTGATGAGGTGTGGGATAGAGGTAGATGGAGAAAGCTGACCAGAAACATCGACCCCACATAGAAGTGGGAAAAGGTGCACACAAAGAAGAAGAAGTATGAATATGAAAGCTTCACAAACAGAGAAGTATTTCATAGACGATAATACTGCATTGGTCATAAAAAATAAAGAATTTTAAATGACTTTCGATTAGCAAAGCTATATATACATACACACACATATATATATATATATATATATATATATATATATATATATATGTGTGTGTGTGTGTGTGTGTGTATTATAGCCACGAAAGGAAAAATTAAAAGACTTAATTGGAGTTAGTACTTTCATTCAATAAGGGCATCAACAATCTGTTGATGACCTTAATGGATGAAAGTACTAACTCCAATCAAGTCTTTTCATTTTTCCTTTCATGGCTAGAATACGTTTTATATTCATCATGTGTCAGCTTTCGTGATTTCTACACAGACACAGACACACAAACATATATATATATATATATATATATATATATATATATCACAGGAGATTGGAATTAAGATAAATAGAAGAAAGATAGAGATGATGAGAACGGCATTATACAATGAAAGATGAAATATCATTACAAGAAAGGATTAATGAGGGCGAATCATTTGTATATTAAACTATGGCCTCTAATGCAGGTCTGTAGAATTGGAGTTTAATGAAAGATTAAAAAGAAAAAAAAAAAAAAACAAGCAAATCAGGCGATGGATAGGTTAAGTAATATTTGGAAATCAAATCGCCTGAAATTACAAATGAAAACCAGGCTATATATCAGTTTAGAGACATCGGTATTACTGTATAGAGTCCTTTCAATACACGTCATCAAACTTCCGGTCCGCCATCTTGGAGGGCACACAAAGACGCGTTCAGTGAGTAGCTATGGTTGAACTGTTGAATATTTAGCCATTTCATCACATTCACATTCACACAAAGCCCAGTTTTTGCGCTATTGCTGGCTGTGGGAATCGAGGACGAAGAGATGACAAGAGTTTCTACCGCATACCGGCAGTTATTCAGAATCAGGACAAAGATACAGAGGAATTATCCAAGTGCAGACGTGACTTGTGGTTGACCAGAATATCACGGGCTGATCTACGTGAATCCTCACTACCCTACGCACGTATTTGTTCTGATAATTTCATATCAGGTCAGTCTCGGCTAGGCCCTAAAAGTATCATTATTCCTATGTAAACATGCTATATCCAATCGCATAGGTGACTTGACAAGTATCATCGTCAGTTCAGTGTGTAGTGTGTGTGGGGGAGGGGGCATCTCAATTTTTAAACATCAAAGGGGCATCTCAGATTTTCAAAACAAAAATTAAAAGCGCCCATATTGGCTATATTAACAAAGGCTACTTACATAGGTCTCTATTTCGTCAAGGTGCTCATGCCTATATATAATTAAGTGTATATTTATATTTATTTTAATTTGTGTATTAAATTGTGCAGACATACAGGCCTATGTGATGAATAAACATTGATTATAAATAATAATATCTGAAAGCTGGTTTAACCCCGAAGGGGTCTTCAGCTTATATATGAAACGTTGAAAAAAAATAATTAAACTTGCGCATTTAATTGCAAGGAGGCAAAACGATCATCCAAGAGCATTACAAGAGTGTTTGTCAATCATGTGTTTATATGTATATAAGAAATTATAGCATTTGTAACCAAACACAATGTTTAGGCATGAACTGATAAAGATTTGACAATATAATGCAAAACTTTTACATACATTTTGACAATCAAAAATTATAATACACAAGGTTAGGCTAAATGATCAATATTAGCTTTATAATTATAAACATTCTCTTCATTGGCCCAGTGTTTTTCTAATTTTGGACTTAAAAGCATTAAAGGGAAAAACAACGAATTCTGGAAGCAGATTATTCAATGGAAATGTATGCCCACTCATGTTCTGGGTTGGCCGACAGTACCAAGTAGTTCACCATATCAATGTATGAAATACTGCGAAAATCCTCAATATTTTGACTGCATGAATTCTGCATCTGGTATGGATCTAGGCCATCAATTAGATCGAGTTTTTGCTTGTAAAAACGCTTATCATCACCCGACAATTGTTTGACAAAGTCGCTCTCATTGTCCATATTCGCTGTAGCAGCTGCCATGTTTTCGCTTTGTATGCCCTCCAGCATGGCCGCCGGCAATTCCCAGTGACGTCATTGAAAGGACTCTATACAGTAACACCGATGGTCATGAGTCATGGTAGTAGGTAGTAGGTTGGCCAGAGCACCAGCCGCCCGTTGAGATACTACCGCCAGAGAGTTATGGGGTCCTTTGACTGACCAGACAGTACTCCATTGGATCCTTCTCTCTGGTTACGGTACTTTCCATTTGCCTACACAGACACCGAATAATCTGGCCTATTCTTTACAGATTCTCCTCTCTCCTCATTCAGCTGAAAACACTGAGATTACCAAACTATTCTTCTTCACCCAAGAAATTAAATACTGCAATGTAATTGAGCAGAGACCACATTCCTCTTGGTAAGGGTTGAAGAGACTCTTTAGCTATGGTAAGCAGCTCTTCTAGGAGAAGGACACTCCAAAATCAAACCATTGTTCTCTAGTCTTTGGTGGTGCCATAGCCTCTGTACCATGGTCTTCCACTGTCCTGGGTTAGAGTTCTCTTGCTTGAGGGTACACTCGAGCACACTGTTCTATCTAGTTTCTCTTCCTCTTGTTTTGTTAAAGTTTTTATAGCCTATATAGAAAATATTTATTTTAATGTTATTACTATTCTTTAAATATTTTATTTTTCCTTGTTTCCTTTCTCCACTGGGCTATTTTCCCTGTTGGGGCCCCTGGGCTAATAGCATCCTGCTTTTCCAATTAGAGTTGTAGCATCTATCTATATACAAAGGCACTTCCCCCAATTTTGGGGGGTAGCCGACACCAACAGTGAAACAAAACAAAAAGGGGACCTCTACTCTCTATGTTCCTTCAGCCTAATCAGGGACTCAACCGAGTTCAGCTGGTACTGCTAGGGTGCCACAGCCCACCCTCCCACATTTCCACCACAGATGAAGCTTCATAATGCTGACTCCCCTACTGCTGCTACCTCCGCGGTCATCTAAGGCCCCGGAGGAAGCAGCAGGGCCTACTGGAACTGCGTCACAATCGCTCGCCATTCCTTCCTATTTCTAGCACGCTCTCTTGCCTCTCTCACATCTATCCTCCTATCACCCAGAGCTTTCTTCACACCATCCATCCACCCAAACCTCGGCCTTCCTCTTGTACTTCTCCCCTCAACTCTTGCATTCATCACCTTCTTTAGCAGACAACCATTTTCCATTCTCTCAACATGGCCAAACCACCTCAACACATTCATATCCACTCTAGCCGCTAACTCATTTCTTACACCCGTTCTCTCTCTCACCACTTCGTTCCTAACCCTATCTACTCGAGATACACCAGCCATACTTCTCAGACACTTCATCTCAAACACATTCAATTTCTGTCTCTCCATCACTTTCATTCCCCACGACTCCGATCCATACATCACAGTTGGTACAATCACTTTCTCATATAGAACTCTCTTTACATTCATGCCCAACCCTCTATTTTTTACTACTCCCTTAACTGCCCCCAACACTTTGCAACCTTCATTCACTCTCTGACGTACATCTGCTTCCACTCCACCATTTGCTGCAACAATAGACCCCAAGTACTTAAACTGATCCACCTCCTCAAGTAACTCTCCATTCAACATGACATTCAACCTTGCACCACCTTCCCTTCTCGTACATCTCATAACCTTACTCTTACCCACATTAACTCTCAACTTCCTTCTCTCACACACCCTTCCAAATTCTGTCACTAGTCGGTCAAGCTTCTCTTCTGTGTCTGCTACCAGTACAGTATCATCCGCAAACAGCAACTGATTTACCTCCCATTCATGGTCATTCTCGCCTACCAGTTTTAATCCTCGTCCAAGCACTCGAGCATTCACCTCTCTCACCACTCCATCAACATACAAGTTAAACAACCACGGCGACATCACACATCCCTGTCTCAGCCCCACTCTCACCGGAAACCAATCACTCACTTCATTTCCTATTCTAACACAATGCTTTACTACCTTTGTATAAACTTTTCACTGCTTGCAACAACCTTCCACCAACTCCATATAACCTCATCACATCCCACATTGCTTCCCTATCAACTCTATCATATGCTTTCTCCAGATCCATAAACGCAACATACACCTCCTTACCTTTTGCTAAATATTTCTCGCATATCTGCCTAACTGTAAAAATCTGATTCATACAACCCCTACCTCTTCTAAAACCACCCTGTACTTCCAAGATTGCATTCTCTGTTTTATCCTTAATCCTATTAATCAGTACTCTACCATACACTTTTCCAACTACACTCAACAAACTAATACCTCTTGAATTACAACACTCATGCACATCTCCCTTACCCTTATATAGTGGTACAATACATGCACAAACCCAATCTACTGGTACCATTGACAACACAAAACACATATTAAACAATCTCACCAACCATTCAAGTACAGTCACACCCCCTTCCTTCAACATCTCAGCTTTCACACCGTCCATACCAGATGCTTTTCCTACTCTCGTTTCATCTAGTGCTCTCCTCACTTCCTCTATTGTTATCTCTCTCTCATTCTCATCTCCCATCACTGGCACCTCAACACCTGGAACAGCAGTTATATTTGCCTCCCTATTATCCTCAACATTCAGCAAACTTTCAAAATATTCCGCCCACCTTTTCCTTGCCTCCTCTCCTTTTAACAACCTTCCATTTCCATCTTTCACTGTCTCTTCAATTCTTGCGCCAGCCTTCCTTACTCTCTTCACTTCTTTCCAAAACTTCTTCTTATTCTCTTCATATGACTGACCCAATCCCTGACCCCACCTCAGGTCAGCTGCCCTCTTTGCCTCACGTACCTTGCGCTTTACTTCCACCTTTTTCTCTCTATATTTTTCATACTTCTCTATACTATTACTCTGCAGCCATTCTTCAAAAGCCCTCTTCTTCTCTTCCACTTTCACCTTCACTCCTTCATTCCACCATTCACTGCCCTTCCTCATGCTGCCTCCAACAACCTTCTTACCACATACATCACTTGCAATCCCAACAAAATTTTCTTTTACTAACTTCCATTCCTCCTCTAAATTACCAGTTTCTCTTACTCTCACCTCATCATATGCCATTTTCAACCTTTCCTGATATTTACTTTTTACCCCCGGTTTTATTAGCTCTTCAATCCTCACTACCTCCCTTTTACATCCACCTACTCTATTCCCCCACTCTTTTGCTACAACTAATTTTCCTTCCACCAAAAAATGATCAGACATATCGTTAGCCATACCCCTAAACACGTGCACGTCTTTCAATTGTAGCATAGCAATTAATAATAATGATAATAATAATAATAATAATAATAATAATAACAATGGAACAGATTCATCAGCAAATTAGATGAACTGATAAGAATTACATAGGATTTCTATACAATGCCATACTATAGTGATAGAAGAAATAACTTTACCAATAGAAATAATGAAACACCTGACCCAGTATCGAAATTAACAGTGGAAGTATAAAGCGAGCATTAAAAGACAAAGAGGCAAAGCAGAAACCCAGCCATTGAGGGGGCCGGGGGCGGGGGGGGGGGGGAAAGTCAGCCTCAACTTGGTGTTCAGCAAGTTTTACTAATATAAAATCTCTAATTATTAAGGCATGAAAAGAGGCAAAGCAGAAACCCAGCAAATGATGAGTGGGGGTGGAGTGTGTGTGTGTGTGTATGGGGGGGGGGGTGTAGATGGGTGGGGGGGGGGGGTGTAGATGGGTGGGTGGGGGGGGGGCAAGCCAGCCTCAACTTGGTGTTCAGCAAGTTTTACTAATATAAAATCTCCAACTATTATTAAATGATTTGTTATGCCATGTTCTTCTGCTTTGCCTCTTTTCTTCTTCTTTGTCAACATCGACCCCACAAAAGTATGAAAAGATGCAGACAAAGAAGAAGAAGAAAAGAGGCAGAGCAGAAGAACGTGGCCTAACAAATCATTTAATAATAATTGTAGATTTTAAGTTAGTAAAACGTGCTGAAAATGTCTGGATGAATGCTTTGTATCTTCAACTTGGAAAAAAATTAACTACGTTATTTATTAGATATTAACAAAAAATTACCAATATTTCTTGAATATTATAAAGATTATTTCACAAAAAGATAAACACGAAAGACCGGAAAAATTAATAAGTTTACTCTCAGTGACATATGAAATATTTATACAGATCATATTAGTCAAAATGGAAAGGAAGCTAGACTGAAATCAACCAATAGAGCAGGTAGGTTTAATAAGTGGATATTCAACAACTGACCATATTCATGTAATTAACCATCTAATGGAAAAATCAACTGACTCTGACAAATCTGGAGTCTGCTGAATTCTAAAGTCTGCTGAATTCGTCATCAACGCCTTTTTGCAAATCCACTTTTGGTCACGTTCCAACAATGCTCGCATTACGGCGGCGAGACTTTTTGCTTAATTTTCCTTCGTCCATTCTTCCTTTCTACACAAAGGTCTCTTTACTCGTTCGTCGTGTCAAAATGGTAAGCAAAGTTAAACACCTACTGTATGTCTGTCCATTCAGTAACACTGTTAGTTGGTTTTCCTTTTATTGATGGTCATATGCCCTTATCATAATGCACAGCGAGATGGAGATGAACTAAAGATATACGGAATTGAAGTATCATGATAGTTACACCATTATATATCTGTTAGGTAAACTATGTAGCGACTTTACCTAAACTAACAGTAGAAAAAAGTACAAGAAATTGTACCTCAATACATTTAAGATTTTTTTAGATGATACAATAGTTTATAACTGTGCATATAACATTTACTGTATGGCGAATAAAGAAAAAAAAATAAGAGCCGGAATTTACACCGAAAAAAAAAATGTGACATCAAGAAATGGTGGGCCTGCCAGTACCATATTCATTGTCTGACTTCTCCTAGTATGGTATGTCCCTTGAAGAAGATTCCTTTGTAATAGATAAATTACAAGATAGACTCATCAGAAGGAAGTCTGACTTGATCTGATATGCAGTGTTCCTTGATAAAGATTCACTTGTATTGTTTCTTTGTCAGGTGGACAAATGCAGAAAAGACAAGTCTGACTTTTTCTAGTATGCTGTGTTCTCTGAAGATTTCTTTGCAATAGATAATCTACAAGATAGACTCAGCAGAAGGAAGTCTGACTTGATCTGGTATGCAGTGTTCCTTGATAAAGATTCACTTGTACTGTTTCTTTGTCAGGTGGACAAATGCAAAAAAGACAAGCCTGACTTCTCCTAGTATGCTGTGTTCTCTGAAGAAGATTCCTTTTTGATAGATAATCAACAAGATGAACTCAGCAGAATAAAGTCTGACTTGATCTGGTATGCAGTGTTCCTTATAAAGATTCACTTGTACTGTTTCTTTGTCAGGTGGACAAATGCAGAAAAGACAAGCCAGACTTCTCCTAATATGATGAGCCCCCTTAAGAAGACTCATTTGTAATATATAATCTACAGAATGGACTTAGCAGAGGCAAGTCAGACTTGATCTGGTATGCAGTGTTCCTTGATAAAGATTCACTTGTACTGTTTCTTTTTCAGGTGGACAAAAGCAAAAAAGACAAGTCAGACTTCCTTCTGCCTAATCTATCCTGTATATTATCTATTACAAAGGAATCTTCTTCAGGGGACACAACATACTAGAAGTCAGACTTGTCTTTTTTGCATTTTTCCACCTGGCAAAGAAACAGTACAAATGAATCTTTATCAAGGAACACTGCATGCCATATCAAGTCAGACTTTCCTCTGCTGAGTCTTCAGCCGTCATTGCCTGGCCCTACCTGTTCCTAGCTTGGGTAGATACGGGCATTGTCTTGCTAGCTAGAGCATTGTCACTATCTCTTGCCTCTGCCTTTCATGAGCGGCCTTTAAACCTTAGTTCATTCTGGCCATTTCAATTCATGTTCGACTCGACATATTGATATTCTTTGAAGTGATGATTATTTTTTCATGAAATTTTTTTTCTAATATGAATTAATTAGCCATCACCTAATTCAATCACTTGCATTTCCATTTTATGGTCTAGTAAAAGTAATCATTTTATTATGTGATTACGATAATGGTTTAAAGTCCGCTCATAAATGGCAGAGGCAAGGGACAGTGACATTGCCCTATCAAGCAGAACAATGCCCTGGAGACTGACCATATATCATATGATCAGCACCCAAGCCCTCTCTCCACCCAAGCTTGGACCAGAGGGGGCCAGACAATGGGTGCTGATGACTCAGCAGATAGACCTATAGGCTCCCCCAACCTCTTATCCTTTGCTCAAGCTCACAAGGATGGTAAGGTTGCAGACACTAAAGGAACTAACAGGCCTGAGTAGGAATCGAACCCCCGTAATGTTAGTCAGGTTATTATCATTACTAGCTAAACTACAACCCAAGTTGGAGACGCAGGATGCTATAAGCCTAAAGGCTGCAACAGTAAAAATAGTTCAGTGAGGAAAAAAATAAGGATATAAATAAGCTATATGAGAAGTAATGTAAAATTAATTTTAAATATCTTGAGATCAATAAAAACATTAAAATATATCTTGCAATTATAAACTATAAACAGAGGCTTTTGTCAACCTGTTCAACATGGAAATATTCGCTACAAGTTTGAACCAACCAAAGACTTTTAAGCGAGTTTCAGAGAGGTTTGATGTTGGATTAAACTCTCTCTCTCTCTCTCTCTCTCTCTCTCTCTCTCTCTCTCTCTCTCTCTCTCTCTCTCTCTCTCTCAAGTATTCATATTCTTAAAAAGCTTTTTTCAATGTATAGGCCTTAAAGGGATTAAAGCCATTGAAATTTAGGGTATTGTTTAATATACTGGAAGAAATATGCATTTGGACATCCGAATCACATATGCGCCTCCCCCCCCAAACGTGGAAATAAATGTCCTCCTCTTTGAATCCTTTCCATACGCTATGTTCAAATGAAGATATTCTCTTATATTTTTTCTTTCTTTATTTTTTTGTAAGTACGTTACTTTTCATAAAATGTAAAAAATCGAAAATATCACCACCAGCCGTTGCTAGTCCACTGCAGGACAAAGACAAAGGCCTAGGACGTGTCCTTCCACACGCGTCTGTTTATGGTTAACATTATTCTTAAATATCTTGCTCATTCACCGGCGTCCTTCAAATGCAAGTGCAACCAGAATAAAGCAGTGAATATTAACTGATTGCGATTACAATGGAAATCCCTTGGTTTCCCCCAAGGACACACGCAATTATGAACAAGACTTCCCAAATTGCATTTCCAATTTAATAACGGCCAATTCCCATGGCTGAATGGGTCTAGAGCAGTGGTTCCCAAACTATCTTATCTGACGCCCCCTTTTTGCTTCCAGTAGACCCGTACGCCCCCACTCCTCTCTTTTTTTTATATGAAATGATTCTTACATTTATTTCTTAGCATTGTACAGGAAAACAGATTTCTGTTTGTATTACATTTTAATAATGAAAGCCACTCAAACAAATAATAGTACATTCCAGTAACTAAAAACGAAACATTTGGTTCAAAGTGAGTGAAAATAAGTTTGAACATTAGTAAATTGGCAAAATTGAGTTGCAATTTTAAGAATAGATCATTTGAAAACATGGCATATGATATTTGGAAATACTTATGAGACTAAGGCACAATTTCTGGTCAAATTTAGTGAGATGGATGCTGCTGTTCTTTTAATGATTTTATTCTATTAAACAAGTAATTTCGAGCAGATGACTTCACGCCCCCCTTGTATCATCCTCACGCTCCCCTAGTGGGGCGCGCCCCCCAGTTTGGGAACCACTGGTCTAGAGTCTAGACCAAAACCTATTCTGTAAGTTTTGGGTCTAGACTCAATCAGCTTTATTCACATAGGGATGTTGGCTGACCCCCGACCTTCCTCCTGGCGTTGCTGAAGTTGTCATCATCAACGTATGAATGATACAATGACGATTGGATCACCATCGAATGAGGATTGTGATGCAAACGAAAAGCAATGTGAGGACTTGATCATTGTCGGTTCAAGGGTACAATCGTGAGGAGAGATTGCGGGTCGCGTAGAGTTTTATTTTCCTCTGCCATTGGCTACTTTAACTTTCATATATTGTGAGTGATTCAGTTTCATTGTTAATGTGAATATTTTTCTTATGGAAGGTCATGAGTATGGTATTGAGGAAAGAGATTACTGGTAATATATATATATATATATATATATATATATATATATATATATATATATATATATATATATATATATATATATACAACCACTTTCAAATAATTTCTACAAAATGGAATACTGTCAAATTGGGATAGGGGGGAATGTGTATGTGATAGCTATCCTGAAAAGCTGTTTCTCTTGTAACAATAATTGGTCTAACATTTATCATTTTATTTTGCTCCACAAGACAGCATATAATAATAATAATAATAATAATAATAATAATAATAATAATAATAATAATAATAATAATAATAATAATTATTATTATTATTATTATTATTATCATTATTATTAGTAGTAATAATAAATTCTTTTAGCACATAAATCAAACACAAAGTGGCTTAGTACCATAGTACCATAGTACTAATGGTAACAATAACGTACGAAGTAATTTTAGTCAAAATAGATTTGTGACTCAGTTGGTAAAGCCATTGTCTTTCCTTTAACTTGTCATGATTCATTCAAATTTTGTGGTTGAAATTTATTGACAATAATGATAATAATATGCTGAATAATTGTTGCGAAAATATTCCTTTTCTATGAAGGCAAATTACATATACCAGCAAATGCTGATTACCTTAGTATGAATAAGGAACAGGAAATAAATAGATAAATACAAAGAAAAGAATAAAGCTCTTTTCGTCATCAACCACAGAAATTTCTCATTGGAAAATGCAAGGCCGAGTGTGTCCAGTCGATGACGTCACGGAAGGAAATAACTTATGGGAAACATGACCGTGTTTGTTCATGGTCGGTATTTTCTCCATTGAAATTCGTTGTATAGTCGTAGATTAACTAAAATTGAATGTAAATATATGTTTCTTACTACTACTACTACT
This sequence comes from Palaemon carinicauda, assembly GCF_036898095.1. NCBI lineage: Eukaryota > Metazoa > Arthropoda > Malacostraca > Decapoda > Palaemonidae > Palaemon > Palaemon carinicauda. Next base: position 67,444,264 of record NC_090742.1, on the reverse strand, counting down.
ACTACTACTACTACTACTACTGTGACCAAGTTATGGTATGATCTTCCCAATCAGGCATCGGTGCGTTCAGGGTCGATATTTTCTCCATTGAAATTCGTTGTATTGTCGTAGATTAACTAAAATTGAATGTAAATATATGTTTCTTACTACTACTACTACTACTACTACTACTACTACTACTGTGACCAAGTTGTGGTATGATCTTCCCAATCAGGCATCGGTGGAACTTCTAAAGTTCAAACTTGCAGCGAGTGTTTTATGTTGAACACAGTGATACAAGTTTCTTTTTATAGTTTATGTATGAAGGATTTATTTCAATGTTGTTACTGTTCTTAAGATATTTCATATCAATCGTTCATTTCTCTCGTAGTTTATTTGTTTCCTTATTTCCTTGCTTCACTGGGCTATTTTCCCCTGTTGGAGCCTTTAGGCTTATAACATCCTGCTTCTCTAACTAGGGTTGTAGCTTATAGGTCCTACTACTACTACTTCTACTATTACTACCACTACTACTACTATTACCACCACTACTATTACCACCACTTCTTCTACTACTACTACTACTACTACTACTAGGCCTAGTGTTACATTTGCAACTTTCGATTGACTCTTCTATTTATTCGCTTTGCTACCATTACTGCATTCATAGTTGTAGTTTCAAACAGAGGTTAACGTTTGAAGAAAATTAGCGATTATCCTTATAACAATGATCTATTGCAATGCTTTCAGGCATTAAGAACTTTTGACAAGAACAAAATGTTGGCTTGCGAACATAAATGGCATTAATATCATTGCAATACAAATGTAATTTCAAGAGATATCCATAGTTCTATGATAAATGTTGAATTTTGAAATCTTCAAAGATATTTTAGATGTATATCTTAGAACTGTGGATTTCTCTTGAAATCACATTTCTATTGCAATGATGTTAATGCAATTTAAGTTCACATGCCAACATTTTGTTCTTGTCAAAAGTTCTTAATGACTGAAATGATTAGCTTTATATATGTAGGCTTTATCTTAATGTTACTGTTCATAGAATATTTACATTTAGTTATTCATTACTTCTGTTGTAGTTTATTTATTTCCTAGTTTCTTATCCTCACTGGGCTATTTTTTCCCTGTTGGAGCCCTTAGGCTTATGGCATCTTGCTTTTCCGGTTAGGGTTGTAGCTTAGCTAATAATAATAATAATAATAATAATAATCAGCTTATATATTTCGTCATGAGATCAGACCGAAGTGGCGCATGCGTTCGAGATCAATCGTCTCATGTGGGCGACGACTTCCAGTCAGTGTTGCCAGGTGGGTTAGTGTAAAATTCCCTAAAACTCTTGATAAAAAATCCCCATCTCCAGAAATATATTTTCTTCTGATACAGAAATTACTCGCTATACTTCACGTAATTATAAATAAACTAATTGCAACAATATAAAGCTTTACTCATCTGTTTCTTCTTCATAGATACATGTACATAATATCGTCACCAGTCATCCAAAATCCCCAAACCTAAGGATAAATTCCCAAATGTAGGGATAAGTCTCCAAATCTAGGGGATAAATCTCCATATCTGGCAACCCTGCTTCCAGTTCCAGGTACCTTGAGGGTTGCTGGTTACCTACTCTCTCAGTATCCTCTTGACGGTGTTACGAGTCGGTTGTGTGTCGAAATTTTGCTCCTTTAACCCATCAACATCTGTTCGAAATTTACGTCTATGTGCCAAGGAATCTTGTAAATTCCCAAGGGATACTCGCGTTTTGGGGATAGGGAGTGGAGACAGAGATCTAGCAGGATGGAAGGACTCGGAGGAACCTTGATTTTGATGATTTTATCAACGGCAGTTTTGACTGTATCAACCAAAGGTAAGGAATGGGGGGTAGTACTCGACTTCCCACGCAATGTGAACCCCCCTCCCCCCCCACAACAACCCTCTCCTCCTAAGTTCCTAGTAAGGCCTTTGCCTAGTGGGATTCTCCCCCCCCCCCCCTGGAGAGGAAGATTGAGGCTTGATATGAGTTAGGAAATTAGTGATTTATATATATATATATATATATATATATATATATATATATATATATATATATATATGTATATACACACACACACACACACATATATATATATATATATATATATATATATATATATATATATATATACAGATATATATATATATATATATATATATATATATATATATATAAAATGTATATATATATATATATATATATATATATATATATATATATATATATATATATATATGTATGTATATACAGTATATATATATATATATATATATATATATATATATATATATATATATATATATATATATATATATATATATATATATATATTGCATACTGATGTGCTTAATATGCATAGGCTTTTGCAATGCTACATTATATACTATGTTATTAATAAATTTTGAAAAGTTGAATGGCAACGATAACGGATTATTCTGTGTAAAATATTGCCGTTAATTACGTTCGAATTATTTTGTTAGATTACAATAACGACCACAAGCTTTTCAAAAAATATATAAAACAATGATTTATCGGAGTTTAGCATGAATAACTGAGTTTGCATTTTTAGTCTGATAGTTCAATAGTCAGGGAGTTTATAATCGGAGTTGGAATGTATAATTATTATTTCATTGTTCGAATGCATACGTTCTCCACGGTCTAAATATACATAGAAAAATATTTATATTAATGTTACTATTCTTAAAATATTTTATTTTTCCTGGTTCCCTTTCTTCACTGGGCTATTTTCCCTGTTGGCGCCCCGGGGCTTATAGCATCCTGCTTTTCCAACTAAGGTTGTAGCTTAGCATTTAATAATAATGATAATAATAATAATAGACCGTGGCTGCATCTTTGTTAGTTTTGATACCCCCGTTTTCTTTAGACTAAGGTTTTTTTCTGTTGATGTTTCATGAAATAAAGATGTTAATCTTGTTATTTTGAAGTATGCTATATTTTGATGCTTCAAATGTTACACAAACTCTTAATTGTAAACTATATTTTGAGGTTCTTTATATATCGAATTAAGTAGACTTATTACTTTTAAAACTAATATTTTGTGATTTTATGAATGTTACAAGCTACGATTTAAGCATAGTTTAAAATCCTTGCATGGTACTAGTAAAATTGAGTTAAATTTAGATGTTTTAAGTAGGCTAGGCCTTCACAATGCTACTATGTTTCATTCCGTTTCCCGTAGGGATCATTATATTTCTTAGGCTAGGCCTACATAATACTACTGTATTTACATCCATTTTCCGTAGGGAACGTTATATTTCTTTTTCATCTAATGTTTTTGTTAAGGAAAAAACTAATACTTGAATTCCAATATTTAATAATCTTTAGGAATCTTCAAATATTAAAAGCTATTTTTAGAATGCGTGGAAATTGTCTACAATTGGTAACACGGAATGCAAGTACGGTTATGTATGGTTAATTTTCATTTTTATTTCCAGTTTCCACTTGGGATCATAAAATTAGTTAAATTTCTATAGTTGCCAGCTTATGGGTGCTTGTTCATATGCAAGAAGTACATTTATTAAGATGAAAACTCTTTGAGTGCAAAAAATAGTGATCCT
>NC_090742.1:67430658-67438158 GCF_036898095.1 Palaemon carinicauda | reverse complement strand
TCAAGTGACCATATATTACACAATGAATTTCTGTATCACCCAACAGTTAAAACTAGGTCTCATAAACTACGTTCAATCACCCATATATAAAACCAGTTGTTGATGTTCCTTATCCAATACCACATTAAATATGATGGATGGTCTGGTGTCACTTCCTCCGTATCATCATTTAAGATGCGATAGTTGTGGCTGACTTCACATCATGTTAGCGTAAAGAAATTCCATGGTTATTTTGTGTTAGCTTAGAGAGGTATGGTAAATTTTTGTTAGTGGTATGAGATATTGATATTTTATGTTAGCTTGAATAGATTTCATTGTTATTTTATGTCAGCATAGATTTCATGGTTATTTTATGTCATCATAGATTTCATGGTTATTTTATGTCAGCATAGATTTCATGGTTATTTTATGTCATCATAGATTTCATGGTTATTTTATGTCAGCATAGATTTCATGGTTATTTTATGTCATCATAGATTTCATGGTTATTTTATGTCAGCATAGATTTCACGGTTAGTTTATGTTAGCGTAAGTAGATCTCATGATTCATTTATGTTAGTTTAAATAGATTTCATGGTTATTTTATGATAGCACAAATAGATTTCATTGTTAGTTTATGTTAGTATATATAGATTTCATGGTTATATTATGTTAGCGTTTATAGGTTTCATGGTTATTCAATGTTTGTGTAAAGACATATAATGTTGAATTTATTTTAGTATAAAGTGATATGGTCATTTTATGTTAGTTTATAGAGTTGTCATGTTTTTTTTTTTTTTTTTTTTTTTTTTTTGTATGATTGCATGAAGATACATCAATGTCTGTTCGTCCTCGTAAAGAGATTTCGTTGATATCTTCTGCGGGTATAGTGAGCTATCGTGGTCATATTACGTATCATGATAAGATATCTTAGTCATTTTATTTTAGCGCAACGAGAGTGTTGTAATAATGCGTACAATGGGGAACAAAGAATGTCTTGTGATAATGCGTACAATGGGGAACAAAGAATGTCTTGTGATAATGCGTACACTGGGGAACAAAGAATGTCTTGTGATAATGCGTACACTGGGGAACAAAGAATGTCTTGTGATAATGCGTACACTGGGGAACAAAAGAATGTCTTGTGATAATGCGTACACTGGGGAACAAAGAATGTCTTGTGATAATGCGTACACTGGGGAACAAAGAATGTCTTGTGATAATGCGTACACTGGGGAACAAAGAATGTCTTGTGATAATGCGTACACTGGGGAACAAAGAATGTCTTGTGATAATGCGTACACTGGGGAACAAAAGAATGTCTTGTGATAATGCGTACACTGGGGAACAAAGAATGTCTTGTGATAATGCGTACACTGGGGAACAAAAGAATGTCTTGTGATAATGCGTACACTGGGGAACAAAGAATGTCTTGTGATAATGCGTACACTGGGGAACAAAGAATGTCTTGTGATAATGCGTACACTGGGGAACAAAGAATGTCTTGTGATAATGCGTACACTGGGGAACAAAGAATGTCTTGTGATAATGCGTACACTGGGGAACAAAGAATGTCTTGTGATAATGCGTACACTGGGGAACAAAGAATGTCTTGTGATAATGCGTACACTGGGGAACAAAGAATGTCTTGTGATAATGCGTACACTGGGGAACAAAGAATGTCTTGTGATAATGCGTACACTGGGGAACAAAGAATGTCTTGTGATAATGCGTACACTGGGGAACAAAGAATGTCTTGTGATAATGCGTACGATGGGGAACAAAGTATGTCTTGTGATAATGCGTACGATGGGAAACAAAGAATGTCTTGTGATAATGCGTACGATGGGGAACAAAGAATGTCTTGTGATAATGCGTACGATGGGGAACAAAGAATGTCTTGTGATAATGCGTACGATGGGGAACAAAGAATGTCTTGTGATAATGCGTACGATGGGGAACAAAGAATGTCTTGTGATAATGCGTACGATGGGGAACAAAGAATGTCTTGTGATAATGCGTACGATGGGGAACAAAGAATGTCTTGTGATAATGCGTACGATGGGGAACAAAGAATGTCTTGTGATAATGCGTACGATGGGGAACAAAGAATGTCTTGTGATAATGCGTACGATGGGGAACAAAGAATGTCTTGTGATAATGCGTACGATGGGGAACAAAGAATGTCTTGTGATAATGCGTACGATGGGGAACAAAGAATGTCTTGTGATAATGCGTACGATGGGGAACAAAGAATGTCTTGTGATAATGCGTACGATGGGGAACAAAGAATGTCTTGTGATAATGCGTACGATGGGGAACAAAGAATGTCTTGTGATAATGCGTACGATGGGGAACAAAGAATGTCTTGTGATAATGCGTACGATGGGGAACAAAGTATGTCTTGTGATAATGCGTACGATGGGGAACAAAGAATGTCTTGTGATAATGCGTACGATGGGGAACAAAGAATGTCTTGTGATAATGCGTACGATGGGGAACAAAGAATGTCTTGTGATAATGCGTACGATGGGGAACAAAGAATGTCTTGTGATAATGCGTACGATGGGGAACAAAGAATGTCTTGTGATAATGCGTACGATGGGGAACAAAGAATGTCTTGTGATAATGCGTACGATGGGGAACAAAGAATGTCTTGTGATAATGCGTACGATGGGGAACAAAGAATGTCTTGTGATAATGCGTACGATGGGGAACAAAGAATGTCTTGTGATAATGCGTACGATGGGGAACAAAGAATGTCTTGTGATAATGCGTACGATGGGGAACAAAGAATGTCTTGTGATAATGCGTACGATGGGGAACAAAGAATGTCTTGTGATAATGCGTACGATGGGGAACAAAGAATGTCTTGTGATAATGCGTACGATGGGGAACAAAGAATGTCTTGTGATAATGCGTACGATGGGGAACAAAAGAATGTCTTGTGATAATGCGTACGATGGGGAACAAAGAATGTCTTGTGATAATGCGTACACTGGGGAACAAAAGAATGTCTTGTGATAATGCGTACACTGGGGAACAAAGAATGTCTTGTGATAATGCGTACGATGGGGAACAAAGAATGTCTTGTGATAATGCGTACACTGGGGAACAAAGAATGTCTTGTGATAATGCGTACGATGGGGAACAAAGTATGTCTTGTGATAATGCGTACGATGGGGAACAAAGAATGTCTTGTGATAATGCGTACGATGGGGAACAAAGAATGTCTTGTGATAATGCGTACGATGGGGAACAAAGAATGTCTTGTGATAATGCGTACGATGGGGAACAAAGAATGTCTTGTGATAATGCGTACGATGGGGAACAAAGAATGTCTTGTGATAATGCGTACGATGGGGAACAAAGAATGTCTTGTGATAATGCGTACGATGGGGAACAAAGAATGTCTTGTGATAATGCGTACGATGGGGAACAAAGAATGTCTTGTGATAATGCGTACGATGGGGAACAAAGAATGTCTTGTGATAATGCGTACGATGGGGAACAAAGAATGTCTTGTGATAATGCGTAAAATGGGGAACAAAGAATGTCTTGTGATAATGCGTAAAATGGGGAACTAAGAATGTCTTGTGATAATGTGTACAATCATGCACTGGGGAATATATGGTCATCTGTGATTGCTATATTCTTTGTAACATATCCATATATAGCTCGGATTACTTTTTTTATGACAAGTAGATGGTAGTTAGTTTTTTCTACGAGTTTGCCTTAAATTTCTAATAAATTTTGGAGACCTAAACAACCTCTGAACGAAAAAATCATCATCATCATCTCCTACGCATATTGACGCTAAGGGCCTCTTAGATTTCACCTGCCGTTTCTATCTTGAGCTTTTAAATCAATGCGTCTCCATTCATTATCTACATCACGAATCATAGTCCTCAGCCACGTAGGCCTGGGTTTTCCAAATCTTCTAGTGCCTTGTGGAGCCCAGTTTAAAGTTTGTTGAACTAAAAAATATACCTTTTGATTATTTCCTAACGCCTAATATGGTAATTTATTATAATTTATGACAGGGTTTTTTTTTTTTTTTTTTTTTTTTTTTTTTTTTTTTTTTTTTTTTTTAATTGAGCATCGCTGTATCGCTAAGTTTCTATTCATGTAACTTACAATTTTGGAATATTTTAAATGTTTAAAGGCCACTCATGAATGGCAGATATAGGGATAGTGATATTACCTTAACAAGCAGGACAATGCCCCAGAGACTGACTATATATACATAGGATCAGCCTCCATACTATTGGTTGTATATTTAGAACTATTGTACTCGACCCATCAAAAATGGCGGCTAGATATTTAGAAAGATATGCGTACCTCTCACCAGGGTATGACTACTCCTCCCCCTTAACTGTGGGATGGGGATAGATGTTTACAGTATACGTATATATATATATATATATATATATATATATATATATATATATATATATATATATATGTATATATATATATATATATATATATGTACATATATATGTGTGTGTATATATGTATGTATATATATATATATATATATATATATATATATATATATATATATATATATATATATATACAGTATATAACCAGACACTTGCTCTGTATTATATAGGGAAATGATAGAAATATGAAGGTGTGTGGGGATTCGACGACCTGCTGTGAGTCTTCTTTGTAAATTTAAGTAGCAACTGATGTTACGGAAGCTTGGTGCACAAGGGATTCATCCACGGCTCAGTGGTTAAAGTCTAAATGTGACAGGGACCTTTATTGTTATATTTCCTGGGCACCTCCTTTCAGAATAGGTTTTAGTGCCGTCTGGGCACTTCAAGCGATGCACTGTAAGCGTTACTTTCCCACTTTTTAACCTTCTACTATACCTGTGGTGACCAACGCGATAACGTCCCTGACTGGGGAACGCCAGACTAGGGTTCGAGTCCCGCTCAAACTCATAAGTTTCTTTGGTCGCTTCAACCTCACTATCCTTGTGAGCTAAGGAGGGGGGGGGGGGGGGTTGGTTGGTTTGGGGAGCCTTTAGATCTATCTGCCGAGTCATCAACAGCCATTGCCTGGCCCTCCTTGTTCCTAGCTTGGATGAGGAGGGGGCTTAGGCACTGCTCATATGATACATATGGTCAGTGTCTAGGGCATTGTCCTGCTTGCTAGGGCAGTGTCACTGTCCCTTGCCTCTACCATTCTTGAGTGACCTTTAAACCTTTAAATCTTTATTGTCTTCCATCTTGCAGCCCAACATCTTGACTTTTACTTAAGGCAACTGTTCCCTCCCCTGTTGTAGACGCGTGTTGAATTACCTGTTTTTATTTCTCAACTCGTTGGCGTGTTTTTTTCTATTAAACCTCGCCTTTTATAATATCCCATTGTATCTCCATTGTTTCTTCTGCTCTTGCCATTTCCCAAGAATTTATTTAATTGTGTAATTAATAACGTTTTTATTTATAGTATGTATCAATCTGGAGTCACTGCCTGGTAACAAGTAATAATAATTATCGATTAATCTTACAAATTCTTAAAGGGAAGAAAGGTAGATATTCAGTTTTATTGTAAATCCTTGTTTATTGCAACCTGGCTTGAACCATCCCATACTCGGTGAAAATAAACTCTTGTCCTAAATACTTGACTTCGAGGACGCTGAAAAGGGAAAGTGCTGAACCCATGACACTTTTCGATTTCAGGGATTTCCAAGAAAATAAATATAAGCGAATTGAACTTACTTTGGAAATATGGAAGGAAGGAATGTAGCTTGAATATTAACCTGATGGATGGCTTTGTTATTTCAGATTAAAGAGTGGGGGCTTTAGTATATAGAAATTATTAAGGTTATTATCATTATTGAAATTATTATTATTAAAAGTATTGAAATTATTAGAATTATTAGATTGATTAGGGTAGCAAATCCAAAGGTGCACTGTTGACATTAATTCATTTTTTTTTAACTTTACCATAAAATTAAAAACAAAAATAAAATTACCAACGATTTCTCTAGGCTAGAGGGATCTCACAATAATTTACAATATACATTTAATAGTTGTTACAGATACCACCGCTAGAGAGTTAATGGGACCTTTGACTGGACAGACAGTACTACATTGGATCCTTCTCTCTGCTTACGGTTCATTTTCCTTTTGCCTACACACGCACCGAGTAGTCTGGCCTAGTCTTTACATATCCTCCTTTGTCCTCATACACCTGACATTACTGAGATTACCAAACAATTCACCCAAGGGGTTACTGCACTGTAATTGTCCAATGGTCACTTTCCTCTTGGTAAGGGTAGAAGAGACTCTGTAGCTATGGCAAGCAGCTCTTCTAGGACACTCCAAAATCAAACCATTGTTCTCTAGTCTTGGGTAGTGCCATAGCCTCTGTACCATGGTCTTCCACTGTCTTGGGTTAGAGTTCTCTTGCTTGAGGATACACTCAACCACACCATTATATCTTATTTATCTTCCTCTTGTTTTGTTAAAGTTTTTATAGTTTATATAGGAGATATTTGTTTTAATGTTATTGTTCTTAAAATAATTTATTTTTCCTTGTTTCCTTTCCTCACTGGGGTATGTTCCCTGTTGGAGCCCCTGGGCTTATAGCATTCCGTTTATCCAACCAGGGTTGTAGCTTAGAAATTAATAATAATAATAATAATAATGATAATAGGTTTGCGCCCATATACAGTAAATACCTAAATGAGCACTTGGTATAGATAGGCAATTCGGGTGTGTTACTGAATATTTTATTTTAGTCATTACTTCTCTCGTAGTTGATTATTATCCTTGTTTCCTTTCATCACTGGGCTATTTTTTCCCTTTTGGAGTTCTTGGGCTTATAGCATCCTGCTTTTCCAACTGGGGCTGTAGCTTAGCTAATAATAATAGTGATGATGATAATAATAATAATAGTGATAGGTTTATGCTCTTGTTACACATTTCTTTAAAAAACTAGTTGATGTTTCCACTTTTCTTTCTATTCAGTTAAACTTTGAAACCCTAAACCTTGGGAAAATTTATCTTATATAAGAACAAACGAAATCTCTGTGACATGTCGGTCCTGCATAGGCTAGTCTCTTATCTTCGGAAAATAAATGTAGAATTTATAAATCCATTTCAATAGGTCACGTTGGAGGTGAATGTACAGTTTATGCGAAAGTGAAAACAAAAAATAGAATTATCATGTTTCTGGTTGACTGCCGGCAGGTATGAAAAAGTTGGTTTATTTATTTGGTGTTATGTATTACTTTCAATTTTATAAAGAAAATGATAGAGTGTGTTATTATTGATTTTACAGTGTTATTAACTCTAAAACTGACCTCATTTATAAGGAGTCAAATATTATGTATCTGCAGTCTTTGTTCGTGTGTATATATATATATATATATATATATATATATATATATATATATATATATATATATATATATATATATATATATATATATACATATATAGGCCTATATATATATCCATATATATAGGCCTATATATATCCATATATATATACATATAT
>NC_090742.1:67416861-67420158 GCF_036898095.1 Palaemon carinicauda | reverse complement strand
ATTAGCTGCTGACATAGCTAAGAATATTACAATGGTCTTTTTACAGATGGTATTGTGAATGAAATCACTATCGTAATTGTTCTTGTTTTTTATCAATGGTTTTCGTGATTATTTTGTTAACCTCCAGTGCCTTTTCTAAGAATGTTCTCTTAATTTTCTTTGATGTCATTGTTCTTAATAACAATTATGGTTAAGTATATACCCGTAAAATGTGCATGGTGACAATTGCTCTTATTAATATTCGTTTTTGTGTATCATCTTGCCTTCAGCTTTTACCCATTTCTCAAGGGTTCGCAGTTTCCTATAAGCATATTTTACACACAAATATTTTATAGAAACATATGCTTTAAATAGGTCGTGCTGCAAATTTCTATTAAAAAGAAAGGTAGCGTTAAAAACGTTACTTGAAAAAGAGGATAGTTTTAAAATCTTCCGGAAAAAGGTTTAAATAGTAAGCTTTTATCAACTTCCTCCACCTTGTCTTGCATATATTAACAGGTAATTGATTATATTTCCTGTTCATCTTCGGAGAATTATCTGCCTTTTCTTGAGAGAGAGAGAGAGAGAGAGAGAGAGAGAGGAGAGAGAGGAGAGAGAGAGAGAGACAGAGAGGGGGGGGGGGGTTGTATCCATCGCTATCTGTGAACTTTAAAGACTTTCATTGATTGATTCTACAAGCAGTGTGTGTAGTATATAATCAAAGAAAATATTCATCTCTCTCTCTCTCTCTCTCTCTCTCTCTCTCTCTCTCTCTCTCTCTCTCCTCTCTCTCTCTCTCTACAATATATAACTTTTCAATGACATTAATTTCAAGTTCTCTAGTGTCGTTATAATCTCTCTCTCTCCACAACTTTACAATATATAAAAGCAACTCTTTTCATTGATAGATTAATTTGAAGTCTCTCTCTCTCTCTCTCATCTCTCTCTCTCTCTTCCCTTTCTACCAACCTCGAGGAAATTCAAGGACGTGATGCAACATGATCGTATTAAAACCCAGCAATTCTTTTGTTTGAAAATGAGCCCAGTTCTATTTATAGGGAATTGGTCAAAAAGGCCGAACTCGTGAGAAGTCAAATCGTTCCGAGAAGTCAAAAACTGTAATTTCAAAGTAAGATATTTTTTACACTTGGGTTTTTTTAATTTCGAGGAGGTCTTGTAGGTCGACCACGGTAGCTTCTGACTGACCGTGTACCGTTAATATAGGCGGCAGAGAGAGAGAGAGAGAGAGAGGAGAGAGACGAGAGAGAGAGAGAGAGATGAGGAGTAGAGAGAGAGGACGAACTGTCAAATTGCCCTGGGTGGTCTCGTGAACACGTTCAAACTCGTTTCTTCTTTACGCATGGTTTTATAATATATACTGTATATATATATATATATATATACTATATATATATATATATATATATATATATATATATATATATATATATATATGTACAGTATATAAATTTATACATATATATATTAACAGTGTATATATATATATATATATATATATATATATATATATATATATATATATATATATATATATATATACTATATATATATACTGTATATATAAATGTATACTGTACATATATATATATATATATATATATATATATATATATATATATATATATATATATATGTACAGTATTACATTTTATATATACAGTATATATATATATATATATACAGTATATATATATATATATATATATATATATATATATAATATATTATATATATTATAGTAACAATGAATGATTATTTATTGACATATTCATTTGTAAATGTGTTTACCATGACCTAACAGCATTTCGTATACCAGAAAAACGCGCTGCCCTCCGCCACCGTTTCCGCTGACCGCAGCGTTTCATATCTGCATATGTTTGTGTGTTTGCGATGTTTAGCTGTTAAGACGTGTGAAATTTATTGACTGTTAAAGAAATTATTTACTACCAATGTTGTTGGCTGTTGCCACAGGAAGGTTGACTTCCGTGGCCTCCATTTTAAAAACTTTAGTCTGTTTATTGTTGTTATTGTTATTATTCATTTGTTTATTTACTGTTTATCTCTTGTTCATGAAGTAATGGTTGTTAGTATGATGAATATTATTCTTGTCAACCCACACGCGGAAGTCATTTACTTATTAATTAAGGTTTAATAGAAATGCAAATTTTTTGGACCTCTCTCCTCTCTCTCTCTCTCTTCTCCTCTCTCTCTCTCTCTCTTCTCTCTCTCTCCTCTCTCTCTCTCTCTCTCGCTTGTTTACAATAGAATGATTTTGTTTAGTATTCCTGAAGTCTTTTCATACTATTCCACCACTATTAGAACATTTCAGTGAGCCTCTTTAGCTATGGCAAGCAGCTCCCTCCAGAAGGACACTCCAAAATCAAACCATTGTTCTCTAGTCTTTGGTAGTTCCATAGCCTCTGTACCATCGTCTTCCACTGTCTTGGGGTAGAGTCTCTTGCTTAGGTTACACTTAGGCACAACCATTCTATCTGTTTCCTTATTTCCTTTCCTTACTGAGCTATTTTCTCTGTTGGAGCTTATATCATCCCTGCTTTTCCAACTTGGGTTGTAGCTTTGCTAGGAATAATAATAATAATAAGAATAATAAATCGGCCCTGAATTATAAACCATTCGAACTCCAGAAAAGGATACCACTTTCTGGACCTTTCTTTTAATTAAAAGCTAATAAAAAGTTTCCAAGGAATGTTTATTATGTCTAAGAATTTCTCGTATCCTATTGTACCTCAGGAGACTAGCGGATTTACAGTACAGTTCGTTCCCTTTACCCGGTCGGGTAAGTGAATGATGACCCTGTCATGTTACATTATCTCTTGTATAAATTAGTTTTGTTTTATTTAAAGAATTTGTTTATTATTACAATTCTTATGGCCTGTATTCTGTTGAATTTTCTAGGTGGGTTATTTGATGTATATCAATAAATGTTTTGAATTTTAAATTCAATGTTATGAGAGTTGAGTTAGCTCCTCTTCTGACATCTTCACTCTTCTTCTTCTTTTTCTGTATCCTCCCCCCCCCCCTCCCCTCTTTGGTTGGGTGTCTGACATCTTCACTCTCGGTCCCTGTAATCTGTTGGGATTATTATTATTATTATTATTATTATCATTATTATTATTATTATTATTACGTGATGCTAGACTTGACATAGCTGACGAAATTATTGATATATATATATATATATATATATATATATATATATATATATATATATATATATATATATATATACAGTATATATGTATATACATATATATATATATATATATATATATATAC
>NC_090742.1:67379361-67394361 GCF_036898095.1 Palaemon carinicauda | reverse complement strand
TTTTATCGAATTTATTGGAGAGAGAGAGAGAGAGAGAGAGAGAGAGAGAGAGAGAGAATAATATCGATTTTGCGAATGGTCTAGTTTCGACGTATTGCCTCACATGAGGCAGGTAACTTGATGTTCGTATAATTAAAATCCTCTATACATAGTTCAATGAAGTTTTGAACAGAGTACTGAACGCATTGAACTAATGCTGTTAAATCTGTTTGCTTACGAAAATTCTGTCCTGCCAGAATACATCTGTGAGTATGATTTCGAACACGTTTTTTTTTTCTTTATATATACATCATTTAAAGGTTTAAGGGGCCGTCCGCCATTGCCCTTTTGAGCAAGATAATGCCCATGAGACTGACCATATATGTACCTATGATGTGCACCCAAGCCCCCTTTCCACCCACGCTAGGACCAAGGAGGGCCAGGCAATGGTTGCTGCCGACTCAGCAGATAGACCTAAAGGCTCCCCCAAACCCTCCATTCTTAGCTCACAAGGATGGTGAGGTTGCAGTGATTAAAGAGACTAACGAGTTTGAGAAGCTCTCGAACTCCAGTCTGGTGATCATCAGTCAGGGATGTTACCGCATCGGCCACCACAACTTATTTCAGTTATATTTGGTCGAATTTCAAATTAACTTGGAGGTTCCCAGCTTGAAAAAGAGCTTTGTCCATCTGTCAAAAATCTCTGTACCATACAATGTAGAACAGACAGAAGGGAATGTGAGTTTCGTGTATATACTATATGAACTGATTTTAACTATAATTAGAGTTCTCTTGCTTGAGGGTACACTTGAGTATAGTATTCTATCTTATTTATCTTTCTCTGTTTGTTTTTAAGTATTTATACTTTGTATAGGAGAGATTTATTTTGATATTGTAAACTGTTTTTAAAATATTTTTATTTCAATTGATCATTATTTTCCTTGTAGTTTATTTATTTTTTTCCTCGCTGGGCTATTTATCACAGTTGCGAGCCCCTGGGCTTATAGCACCCTGCCTTTCGAACTAGGGTTGTAGCTTAGCTAATAATAATAATAATAATAATAATAATAATAATAATAATAATAATAATAATAATCACAAAAACATAGTAGCTCTTAATTTTAAAACGACATCGATAGAGCTAATAAAAAAAAAAGTCAGAGACGTTTTGTAGGAAAGTATAAAGACATTCACCGCTTCTTGGTGACTTCAACGCCTCAGGGGGAAATTGAGGTTTGGGTAAATAATTGTTGCGGAATAAACGGCCTTGTGGACACTAACTGAGACATTCCGGCCGCTGCAGCTTCCGGGTTCCCATGGCACCAAATCAAATCTCTCTCTCTCTCTCCTCTCTCTCTCTCTCTCTCTAATTCTGTATATAATGTATCTCCCCTATATAATAAAGAGCAAGTGTCTGGCTGATTATATGTATATATATATATATATATATATGTGTGTGTGTGTGTATATGTATATGTATATATATGTATGTATAAATACATATATATATATATATATTATATATTGTCACGCTCAGTGGCATTGTCAGACGTATAATTACTCAGTCTCTCCCTGCCTCTCGGATAGGGAGTAGAGGAAGTAGTCATACCCTGGTGAGAGAGGTTGTAGTTATGAAAGGGAGAGGGGTGGGAAGGGCTGAATCTGTGTTTACATATCTATTTAAAGATTTAGCCGCCATTTTTACGGGTCGTGTACACTAGTGTATGTATATACAATATGTATATACAACAACCGCAAATACAATCTATTCTGTCCACTGCAGGACAAATACGCCAGACATCATTTAGTTATTTCTAGGGTTTGGTCACTTTCATCACTACACAGACCGCTGCGGATTGGTGATGGTCGGTGAATTTGGTTTGATCGCCCACAGCAAACCAACCTAGTGTGGATGGCCCTTACTAGTACAGTTTTTCTCATCATAGCGATCAACAAACCCTTTCACCACGTTAAGGTATCCCCACTCAGAAAGGGATATATGTATATATATATATATATATATATATGTATATATATATATATATGTAATATATATATATATATATATATATTTATTCATTCCCAGAACCTAACCCTTTAGAACCTCTCTCTCTCTCTCTCTCTCTCTCTCTCTCTCAGAGTAAGTCATTTAGTGCATCTTCAAATTTGTCGTGTGCGTTGTATATATATATATATATATATACATATATATATATATATATATATACCTAACATTAGAACCTCTCTCTCTCTCTCTCTTTCTCTCTCTCTCTCTCTCTCTCTCTCTCAGTAAGCCTCTTCATTTTTGTCGTGTGCGTTTTAAATATATGGGTTCTTTTGTCTATTTTCAATGAGGCTGAAAGCTATTCTTGCCATAACATTTAGAGGTTTTTACGACTCTGAATAATGAAAGAGGTATTTGATATGTGTACAATCTGAGTTGGTTTGTATTGATATTATTACTGTTTTTCGTGAGAGAGAGAGAGAGAGAGAGAGAGAGAGAGAGAGAGAGAGAGATATTAATTTGAGTGAGCGAAAAAGGGGCAAACTAACTTGAGAGAGAGAGAGAGAGAGAGAGAGAGAGAGAGATTAATTTGAGTGAGCGAAAAAGGGGCAAACTAACTTGAGAGAGAGAGAGAGAGAGAGAGAGAGAGAGAGAGAGAGAGAACTAATTTGAATGGGACAATAAAAGGGGCAAACTAACTCGAGAGAGAGAGAGAGAGAGAGAGAGAGAGAGAGAGAGAGGATTGCTCTGAGTGATATCAATTTTGTTAACGGAGTGGTTTTTTTATATATCTGATCCCCTATTCCTTATTCTGTACTTGTCTTTGTAAGCAATGCACCTCTTCCACTGTTCCTTAATAGGATAGAGTTCAAAGGTCCATATTAGACCTCTCAACCCACAGTACCTTCGCAGATACGACCTGCATCATAAGCGGGGTCCTACCCTTAAGAGATCCTATTGCAAAAAGGCCTTAAATCTCAGTAGGTCCTGCTGTAGATTATTCTACTATAAGTTGAATTCTCTAGCTTGAGGGTACATCCGGGCACACTATTTTATCTAATTTCTCTTCTTGTTTTTCAAGTTTTTATAATTTATTTATGAAAGATTTATTTTAATGTTGTTACTGTTCTTAAAATATTTTATTTTGTTTCTTACTTCTCTTGCAGTTTGCCTATTTCCTTATTTCCTTTCCTCACTGGGCTATTTTTCCATGTTGTAGCCCTTGGGCTAATGGCATCCTGCTTTTCCAACTAGGGTTGTAGCTTAGCTAATAATAATAATAATAATAAACCAACACTTTTCTCATTAAGATTCCGTTAAATAGATCGTAGACTACGAGGTGTTACGCCGTCAGTTTGCGCCTATAATGAAGCGCACCTGTTTACCTCCGGAGAGGTTTCCGCCTGCTGGTTCCAGTCCCGAATCTTCTATCCCTTGATTATTTTTCGTATTATTTGATCTCATGTGGTTTTTGGTGGATTCCTGTGGTGCGTGTAACTGTTATGTTAAGTAATAATCATTGACATGTCGTTTCTTAAACTTGTGCGAATGTAGTTCTCAGATCGTAAAATATCTGATGTACAGTATACTGACACGAATATGTTCGTATGTATGTATGTTATACCCGAGTACATTAATACAAATTCAAAAATATTGTCTTCTATTTATATGATAATTTTCATGATTAAATCCTGTGAATTTCCCGGAGCTGCTGATTCGTATGAAATAAATATAATGGTTAATATATTTCCCTGAAAATATAATGGGTGTATTTTTGCTTAAAGCAAAGGGGTTATGCAGTCAACCAAATGTCATTTAGCCTTAATTTTCATGTAATTCTCATTCATGATGAAAGAATAAATTATCATATTTAATGGTTTCGTTATTGAATTTTCAAGTAATAGATCGCAGAGTTATTGTTGATGGGTACCATAGTGAGTATAGAAATTTGATATCTGATGTTCCCCAGGGCAGAGTTCTTGGCCCATTACTTTTCATACTATATACACGTGACATGTGGTTTGGCCTAGAAAACAAGCTCGTTGCATATGCAGATGATGCTACTCTTTTTGTAATCAGTTCCATCTCCTGAATGTAGATCTGGGGTTGCTGAATCCCCCAATAGAAATCTAAAATTTAGCTAAAATTAGTGTACGAGTATGGTGCAAATTATTGGACATGAAGTTGAACCCTAACAAAACACAAAGTATAATTGTAAGTAGGTCGAGGACAGTGGCCCTCAAACATCCGAATCTCAGCAATGATAATATTTCTTTAACTCTGTATGGCTTTTATAGTTTTAGTTGTGATTCTCGACAACAACTTTACTTTTGAGAAACGTATTAGGTCTGTTTCATCTTCAATTGCACGAAAAATTGCCTTATTGAGAAAGTCTTTTAAGATTTTCGATGATCGATCTATTCTAAAGTTGTTTAATTCTTTCATTCTACCTTGTTTCGAGTATTATTCTCCTGTCTGGTCTTCAGCTGCTGATTCTCATCTTAATTTGCTGGACAGGAACTTAAGGTTTATTAGATTTATTTTTCCTGATCTAGATATTAATCTCTGGCACCGTCGTTCAGTTAGTTCGTTATGCATATTGCATAAGATTTTTAATAATTCTGACCATCCTTTACATTCAGATCTTCCCGGACAGTACCACCCTGTTCGTAATACTAGGTATGCAGTTAATTCTAATAGTCAGGCCCTCTCCATCACGAGGCTCAATACTACACAGTATTCTAGAAGTTTTATTCCAGCTGTGACCAAGTTGTGGAATGATCTTCCTTATCAGGTAGTTAAATAGGTGTAACTTCAAAAGTACCAACTTGCGGCGAATGTTTTTTTTTTTTTTTTTTTTTTTTTATGTTGAACAGGCTGACATAAGTTTCTTTTTATAGTTTATATATGAAAGATCTATTTTCATTATGTTACTGTTGTTAAAATGTTTTACTTTAGTTATTCATTACTTTTCTTGAAGTTTATTAATTTCCTTTCCTCACTGGGCTATTTCTCTTGTCGGGGCCCTTGGACTTGTAGCATCCTATTTTTTCCAATGATAATGATAATAAAAATAATAATAATAATAATAATAATAATATTATTATTATTATTATTATTATTATTATTATTATTATTATTACTTGCTAAGCTACAACCCTACTTGGAAAAGTAGAATGTTATAAGCCCAGTGGCTCCAACAGGGAAAATAGCCCAGTGAGGAAAGGAAATAAGGAAAATATTTTAAGAAGAGCAACATTAAAATAAATATCTATAAAAAATTTAACAAAACAAGCGGAAGAGAAACTAAATAGAAAAGTGTGCCCGAGTGTACCTTCAAGCAAGAGAACTCTAACCCAAGACAGTGGAAGACCATAATACAGAGGCTATGGCACTATCCAAGATAAGAGAACAAAGGTTTGATTTTGGAGTGTCCTAGAAGAGCTGCTTACCATAGCTAAAGGTCTCTTCTACCCTTACAAAGAGGAAAGTATCCATTGAACAATTACAGTGTGGTAAGAATGGTTTAGTTGGTAATCTCAGTGTTGTCATGTGTATGAGGACAGAAGAAAATATGTAAAGGGAAAATTAACCGTAACCAGAGAGAAGGATCCACTGTACTACTGTCTGGCCAGTCAAACGACCCCATAACTCTCCAGTGTTAGTATCTCAATGGGTGGCTGGTGCCCTGGCGAACCTATTACCTATAATAATAATAATAATAATGAAAGTTCGGAAAAATTCTATTTCTCTATTGTAGTTGAAAGTTTGGAACCCGCTGAAGTCAGTTGCAAACAACCCCTCTCTCTCTCTCTCTCTCTCTCTCTCTCTCTCTCTCGCTCAAAGGGTAGTAAGTTTTCCAAGGGAGGATGGAAGCAGACGGACACGCTCATCTCCCAACTGATCGCGTGGGCTGCGAAAGAAGCCAAATTCATTTAAGGCTAATTGAACTTTAGTCGCATTCTACTACTTTGATGATGAGTTTTAAAAATAGG
Organism: Palaemon carinicauda; assembly: GCF_036898095.1. Lineage (NCBI taxonomy): Eukaryota > Metazoa > Arthropoda > Malacostraca > Decapoda > Palaemonidae > Palaemon > Palaemon carinicauda. Next base: position 67,388,382 of record NC_090742.1, on the reverse strand, counting down.
AGAAAGTAAACACCGACAAACGTTTTCATTAATGAGACGAAAGAGGGACTAATATCATATTCTGGTGATGTCATATGCTGAAATTTATTTAATATCTTAGTTTCTGATCGTGACGCCAGAGAATTTCAGTCAATCAATCTCGGTTTTTGATGGCTTTTCGGAAATAGTGATAGAAAGTCTATTATTTACTCGGGCTACAATGACTCTAATTAATTGCATAAAATTGAGAATATTGCTAGTCTTGGGTAGTGCCATAGCCTGTGTACCATGGTCTCCCATTGTCATGAGTTAGAGTTCTCTAGCTTGAGGGTACTCTATTTTATCTTATTTTTCTTCCTCTTGATTTGTTAAAGTTTTTTTTATAGTTTATATAGGAAATATTTATTTTATTGTTGTTACTGTTCTTGAAATATTTTATTTTTTCTTGTTTCCTTTCCTCACTGCGCTATTTTCCCTGTTGGAGCCCCTGGCCTTATAGCATCTTGCTTTTCGAAATGGGGTTGTAGCTAAGCAAATAATAATAATAATAATAATAATAATAATAATAATAATAATAATAATAATAATAATAATAATAATAGATCTCCATATTATAAATATGACCATTGAATTGAAATTCAGGTTGCATGTCTGTTTTTTTTTTTTTTTTAATTGTATAACAACATGTGAGGACTAACTGGTACAATAGATAGAATACATTTTTATTGTATATAAGCTTCATAGAATATTTCATTACTGTGTGTTTGATTAATGGCTAGAACAGACACCTCACTGCTTAATTAGATCATTTTGAGTCCGTGTTAATATTATAGCAATAAATATATAGTAAATACGGAAAATTTGTCTGGTAAGGTCATCGTTCAATTACCCAAAGTATTTCTCTCTCTCTCTCTCTCTCTCTCTCTCTCTCTCTCTCATGCACACTATTCAAGCAAATATTCCCGTAAAAATGTAGTTGATGGCATTTAATAATTTGTTTCGATTATGAAAGAGCATATATGAGTAATACGGGGAGAGTCAATATATGGTAGTAAGAGTAAAGAGAGAGAGAGGTGGTTACAAGTGAGAGAGGGTGAGGTGTGAGTGTTGAGGGTTTAGCGTAGCCGTCTTATTTTGATAAAAGAAGAAAATATTCCATTGTATCCCTGTCAGTGACTACTTCCTTTTCGGTATCTCTGCTCATCAAAATATTCTTTTGATCATAGCATTTTCTCTTTAACTACACCCAAATGCTTCTCGCTCTCTTTCCGTCTCACAGGAACGCCTCTTTATTTCTCTTTAATTCCTCTCATTTGACGCCAGGTAACTTGAAAGTCAGAACCCCCCCCTTTCTACACCCCTCCCCCCCTCTGTCATTTGAAAGAGCTATGGGATATATTGTAATGACGTCATGATTTGACATTAAAAACACTATCGTACAGTACTATAAGGGTGTGAATTTTTAATTTCATACAGGTTCTGCATATATATATATATATATATATGTGTGTGTGTGTGTGTGTGTGTTTCTTTTGTAGCTTATATAGTATACTTTTATCTATCTATCTATCTATCTATATGTATATATACATATACATATATATATATATATATATATATGTATATATATATATATATATACTGTGTGTTCAATATATATATATATATATATACATATATATATATATATATATATGTATATATATAATATTATTATTATTATTATTATTATTATTATTATTATTATTACTTGCTAAGCTACAACCCTAGTTGGAAAAGCAGAATGCTATAAGCCTAGGGACTCCAACAGGGAAAATAGCCCAGTGAGGAAAGGAAACAAAGAAAAATGAAGTATTTTAAGAAGACTAACAACATTAAAATAAGTAGAATAACGGCGAGCTGGCTATTCTTTTAGCGTCCAAACATATTCACGCCCTCCATCACTGCTCTGAGAAATATTTACTTTTTTCGGTCTTCTTCTTCTTCTTCTTCTTCTTCTTTTAACCAATTATTTACTTTTTCGTTCTTCTTAGTCTTCTAGTTTAGCTATTGTTGTTCTGCTCCTTCTTCTTAGATGTTGTTGTTGTTGTTGTTGTTGTTCTAGTCATTTATTTAATATTTTCGTTCTTTCCTCTTCGTTGTTGTTGTTCGTCTTCTTTCCATTTATTTACTCCTTGTTCTTCTTCTTCTTCTTCTTTGTTGTTGTTGTTATTGTTGTTGTTGTTCTTCTATTTTCCATTTACTTACTCTTTGTTCTTCTTGCTTCTGCATTGTTGTTGTTGTTGTTCTTCTTCTTCTTCCTCTTCTTCTTCTAGTCATTTATGTATTATTTTCGTTCTTTCTTCTTCTTCGTTGTTGTTGTTGTTCTTCATCTTCCCATTTATTTACTCATTGTTCTCCTTTTTTTCTTTTCTGTTGTTGTTGTTGTTGTTGTTCGCATTCTTAGTCTTTTTTTATCATTTTCGTTCTTTTTTCTTCTTCGTTGTTGTTGTTCTTCATCTTTCCATTTATTTACTCATTGTTCTCCTTTTTTTCTTTTCTGTTGTTGTTGTTGTTCGCATTCTTAGTCTTTTTTTATTATTTTCGTTCTTTTTTCTTCTTCTTTGTTGTTGTTCTTCATCTTTCCATTTATTTACTCTTTGTTCTTCTTTGTTGTTGTTCTTCTTCTTCTTCTTCTGCAAAAGTGGTTGGAGCAAACAAAAATGACTGTGTACCCGTTAAGGAGGTCAGGTAGGGAAAGGGCCTTTTTTCGGTTTTCGACTCAGCGAATTGCCGTATTTTTTTTCAAGGTGGCCGTTTGCAAATCGCATAACGGTGATCGGTTTAGAGAGAGAGAGAGAGAGAGAGAGAGAGAGAGAGAGAGAGAGAGAGATGGTACTGGTTTTAGTATGATTAATGTTGTGATTATATTGATTTTGATACCACTTTATGCTAAAGGAGTTATTACTTTTCTTTTGTAACTTTTGAGCACACACACACAAATATATATATATATATATATATGTATACTATATATATATATATATATATATATTTATATATATATATATATATATACACATACATATATATATATATATATATATATATTTATATATATATATATGATATCATCATCTCTTCCTACGCCTATTGACCCAAAGGGTCTCAGTTAGATTTCGCCAGTCATTTACATCTTGAGCTTTTAAATGAATTCTCCATTCATCTCCTGCTACTTCACGCTTCATATTCCTCAGCCATGTGGGTCTGGGTCTTCCAACTCTTCTAGTGCCTTGTGGATCCCATTGATAGTTTGGTGAACCAATCTCTTTTGGGGAGTACGAAGAGCTTGCCTACACCATCTCCATCTACCCCTCACCATGGCATCTCATTATTTTTGGGTGATGGAAATCTAATGAGACCCAGCATGTGACGTTTAACTTTAAAACAATCAGCATCCAAAGAGATAACTGTGTCTTATCCATCAGCATCCGTTGTCTTAACATAGTGACTTACAAGATATGCAATGCCAAACAACCGTTGCAAATTTACGTTATCTGGTCAGCCGCCAAATTTTTGCAAGTGCTATGTTCTCACGATAGTGGCTACTCTCTCTCTCTCTCTCTCTCTCTCTCTCTCTCTCTCTCCTAAAAAAACTAGAGAAAATGGAGTCTCCGCGGATGAACAAAAAATGTCTTTGAAGCATCCAAAATCCTTGTAACACACATACACACACTCTCTCTCTCTCTCTCTCTCTCTCTCTCTCTCTCTCTCTCAAGTTTGCTTTGCTGTAGATTTTGAACTGCTGTCCATTATAAACATTTCTTTGAAGTAGAATAATTGTCATATTATCTTAATATTTGTAATGGTCACAGTAAAATGATAAATGCAATTTTGATTTTATTATTGTGAAATATTATAAAATATGTTCTTATGGATTCTTGTGTATCATCTTAATCACCATTCGGCTTTTAAATTTAAACATAACTTAGAGAAGCACTTAGATTATAACAATGAAAAAATCAGCATTCAGATGACATTAAAACATAAAATACGTTTCATTCCGTCTCCAGTGAAATTCTTGCTTTGGTTTGGTAATTAAATGTTAAACTTCTAATGTATAATATATGTATAATGAATATTCAACATTCTATACGGTAAAATCAAGGACAATGAATTCTTAAATAGGCCTATGTAATTGATTGATTATTAGATGTTATCTGGCATCGTAACAGCAATGGTCATTGATGCCAACGAATTTAGTTAACGATCATTATATAATTCTTATCTTAAATCATGATAAGATCTTATTAAATGAATTATGATCCACAATAAAGTTGAAAAGACAATCCATATTGCATTCAGGTCCCTTTTTTTACCTTTTGAATATTATTAATACTTGCCAAGCTGCAATCCCAATTGGAAAAGCAGGTTTCTCTAAGCCCAAGGGCTCCAAGAGGGAAAATAGCTATCTTTGCAATTATGAAAATGGGGCCTATGGTGAAATAGGATTTTCCCCTGAGCCATAACTTTTGAACTATATAAGAGAGACTTGATACTTGGTATGCATACTTCAGGAGTAAAGCTGATGGACAAAGTAAGGTCAAGAACATACTTAAATGTCAAAGGTCGAATAGAGACTTAGCATTGTGTTAGGAAAAGTCACCAAGGCAGTATAGTTTCCTTTTAGGAAAACATTATTTTCTATTATGTACGTAGCATTTGTGAACAATAAAATAGATGTTACATTAATTACATCTTAGGAATAGTTCAAAATTACCAATATGTAACATAGAAAAGAAAATTGTATTACCAATATAAACTATATGCTTATGAAAGCGGAGTTTTTATTGATAATACAACATTTTTTTTCTACTTTACGTATTGGTAATTTTGTCAAGATTCCTTCAATGTTGGAATTGAGTCGATATTTTATACCCTAGTTACTTATATTCACTTTGGGGTTGTGGTGGCCTGGTGGTAGCGTCCGTACCTGGTGACCGCTACACTTGGGTTCGAATCCCGCTTAAACTCGTTAGTTCCTTTGGGAGCTCCCACCTCACCATCCTTGTGAGCTAAGGTTTGGAGGTTTGGGGGAGCCTATAGATCTATCTGCTAAGTCATCAGCAGCCATTGCCTTGCCCTTCTTGGTCCTAGCTTGGGTGGAGAGGGGACTTGGGTGCTGATCATATGTATATTATATGGTCAATCTCTAGGGCATTGCCTGCTTTATATGGCAATGGCACTGTCCCTTGCCTCTGCCATTCATGAGCAGCCTTTAAACCTTTAAACTTTTTGGGTGGGCCTTCTCTGCTACAGCTGTCGAGATTTGAACAGTTATGAGAATCAATAAATATCAAATGGAAACGAGAAGTCTTTTCTATTAACCACATATGCTATTCGAGAGCAGTAGTGCAAATTAATTGCGTGATAACTTTTTTTTTTTTCCCCTTCAAATATGCGTACTTTTTTGGCACCGAGCGCATTTTACTGTCCACATCTGTTACTGAAGTTCACCAACGCGTACAGATTGCGTGATAACTATTCTCTGAAGTGTTAAAATATGTGTACTAGTAGAAACTTAACACATGGCCGGCCTGTGTCTTGGTGCGCTTTGACTTACTTTTAACGTGAACATAGCTCTCGTCCGCTAAGGCACCCAAATATGTCGTGAGAATCTTACAGAAGGAAATGTAACGATTTGTTGTAGGTCTCATATTTTACTCCTTTAACATAAAAAGATTTTTTTTTTTCTCTCGTCTCTGCTGGTTGATAAGTCTGGAAGTCTACTTCAGGCCTCCTACTTTCTGACATACCTTACCGTATTATTATCTCTTGTGCTATATTTATTTAAATTGTTTTTTTTTTTTTATTGATTTTTAGCATATAATTCCTCCGATAGGTTGAAAATAAAGTTTATGGAACCTCTCTATTTCCTTTAACATCTCTTACATAATATTTATTTAAATTGGTTTCATGATTTTTTTTTTATTATTGATTTTTAGCATATAAGTCCTTCTGGGGGTTAAACATAAAGTTATGGACCCTCTCCATTCCATTTACCATATCTATCGGAATATTAACATAACAACTTTGTCTCTTTTGCAGTTCACTATGCCGTAGAATGCTCGGGCAGTGAAATGGTCATCCGCGTAGACGCAGAAGGCGTCGAAGGCGTGGCCCTTGAGAAATGGGGCGAGCTACCAGGCTGCGAGGCTTCCTTCCTCGGTACCCAGTACGTGCTGAGGCTCCCTCTGGACAACGAACTCGTTTGTGGCACAACCAGGGTCAAGAATAAATTGACGGTAAGTAAGGAGAGAGAGTATAATTTCGAAATTCTTACTAGGTAAGGAGCTAGAAGAGCTGGAAGACCCAGGCCTACATGGCTGAGGACTATGAAGCGTGAAGTAGGAGAGGATGACTGGAGAAGTACTGATTTTAAAGCTCAAGATAGAGACGACTGGCGAAACCTAACCGAGGCCCTTTGCATCAATAGGCGTAGGAGGAGATGATGATGACGTCATGCAGTGGCGTTAAATGGAAATTTATCAATTCTATGATTGCATAATCATGCTAAACTTGAAGAGCGTTAATTTGTGTCTTTTAATCAAAGAGTATTCACTCCAATTGTGCTATTCTTATTGGAAAATGCGTATATTTGTAACATCATCCATCTTAGCATGTGATGGGTCCTTAAGTATTTGAATACCGGGAAATACTAATTGCGTAAGCTATTTTATTTCTTGGTGAATTCATGAGTACTGCTACAACCATGTATGATTTGTTTACAGAATCGAGTTGGTAATCGCACAAAAATTGGAGCTCAAGAAATACACACATTCTTATGAAACGGTCTTGATGAAAGTTCCCATTTCATTTTATTATTATTATTATTATTATTATTATTACTTGCTAAGCTACAACCCTCGTTGGAAATATAAGCCCAGGTGCTCCAACAGGGAAAATAGCCTAGTGAGCCCAGGGGCTCCAACAGGGAAAATAGCCTAGTGAGGAAAGGAAAAAATTAAAAATTAGATATTTTAAGAAGATTAGCATTAAAATAAATAACTCCTATATTAACTATATAAACTTTAACAAAACAAGAGGAAGAGAAATTAGATAGAATAATGTGCCCGAGTGTCCCCTCAAGCAAGAGAACTCTGGATGTGTCAAGTATTTACTGGACTGTTCTGATTATGAATTATCTTTATTGTATCTAGTTTTCTATATATACAAATCAATTTTTTGCTTGATTAAAAAGTTTTGCCAACGCTTTGGGAAAATGCTGTAGTTATATTCATTTTATTGATGCCACTGCCTTTTTTGGAAAAAAAAATTTAACAAATTTTGTCAGAAAAGCCGAAATTGTAATTTACCGGTATCTGTATTCAATTCAACTGATATTTTGAAATATTACTTCTTCGATTTGACATGAATTCTTTTTTAATAACAAGGAAAATTTATATTTTCTTTATTGAACATTCCGTTCATATATTGAAAATCAAATCATTGCTAAAAAAAAAAAGGTACCGTATTTAAAGAATATATATTCACGATTATATTTATATTTTTCAAAGGCTAATTTTCCTTATTGAGCTTTCTTTTCATATTCAAATTCAATTCATTACAAGTATAAAAACTAGTCGAAATTAAAAATTATAGACTCGAATTTCTTTTTCCTTCCTCAAAGATAAATTTCTTTATTGAATTTTCCTTTCATATTCAAAATCAATTAATTGCAAGTATAAAAATACTAGTCTAGATTAAAATAAAATAAAAATACAAACATAAACAAAAAATCCAAATAAAAAAGAAATATACACGATTTTTTTTTCTTACAATTTTTCAAAAATATTTTCCACTGAGCTTTCGTTCTTTGCAGGGAGAGACAGTGTATTACCACAGGGTCGCTGTGACTTCAGACCACAGGACTGCTGTCAACTTAGTGAAATGTAGGATGGCTCCTGACAACTCTACCATTGACAACATCGTCAAGAGAGATGTTCTGCCACCAGAATTCGAGGAACCTGAGTAAGTTCTCTCTCTCTCTCTCTCTCTCTCTCTCTCTCTCTCTCTCTCTCTCAACTTTTATACTAAGCTAGTTTAAAGTTAATCTGCCTATTACTTTTATATGTTTGCAGGTTTATTGTTATTTCTCTCTCTCTCTCTCTCTCTCTCTCTCTCTCTCTCAACTTTTATACTAAGCTAGTTTAAAGTTAATCTGCCTATTACTTTTATATGTTTGCAGGTTTATTGTTATTTCTCTCTCTCTCTCTCTCTCTCTCTCTCTCTCTCTCAACTTTTATACTAGGCTAGTTTAAAGTTAATCTGTCTTACTTTTATATGTTTGCAGGTTTATTTTTATTCTCTCTCTCTCTCTCTCTCTCTCTCTCTCTCTCTCTCAACTTTTATACTAAGCTAGTTTAAAGTTAATCTGTCTATTACTTTTATATGTTTGCAGGTTTATTTTTATTCTCTCTCTCTCTCTCTCTCTCTCTCTCTCTATCTCTCTCTCTCTCTCTCTCTCTCTCTCTCTCTCTCTCTCAACTTTTATACTAAGCTAGTTTAAAGTTAATCTGCCTATTACTTTTATATGTTTGCAGGTTTATTGTTACTCTCTCTCTCTCTCTCTCTCTCTCTCTCTCTCCTCTCTCTCTCTTAGACGTATTTATGAATTGTGTTTTGAATTAAAAGTTAACACTAAGTTATTAACTTGTAAAGTTACCAGTTTTGTGCTTGAAATGTGAGCAAAACACCACAGTTTGGTTTCAAATACCTCAGTGGTCACGTTAATAATCTATTCTCCATATTTTAATTTAATTATTCAAATATTTCTTGGATTATCTTAACGTAATTTTATGCTATTAGTTTTCCCTTATTTAGCTTATAAAATTGTTAATTTTGCTATAGGTGTAGGCCTATAGGAATCATAATATATTCAAATTTAACAGCAGAGAGAAACGTAGATAATGGAAAAAATAATTCAGTATTGTTGGTCTTTCAATTCCAAAATTATTTAAGGGTTTATGCACTGTGGATAAATTTTTGTCGTCTCTGATTTTA
>NC_090742.1:67304711-67378861 GCF_036898095.1 Palaemon carinicauda | reverse complement strand
AATTTGATTTTAGGTTCTGATAAATGCGAATTAATATAGAAGAAAGTTCGCTTATATGATTTTCAAAAGGGGGTACATTATTTAGGACCCACTACCTTAATGAATACTAATATTAACTGTTTCATCAGAAAGGCGTAACATTCAGGAGACCCTCTTTGTCACAACCCTGTTAATAATGACTTTGTTTCAGGTCTATTTGGACAACCTATCTGCTGGTACCTACGGTATTTTGATGAGTTATATGGAAGTCACGGACACACACGATAAGAGGGAAACTATTATATTCAATGGGTGAGTAAGATAACTTAATCCAGTTCAAGTTTACTTGTGGCAGGGACTGGCTCTTCTGTCCAATATAATTTTGGAAGAATTCAAGTTGGTTATTTGGTTTAATAAGTGATGTAAAGTAGATATTTTTTACCATATAATTGTTAGATATTGCTTCTAAATATGAAGGTTATTAAAAAAAATCATATTTGGCTGTATTTAAACACAAAAGCTTAAGTAGGAAATAAATGTTCATTGGAAACAGTACTTCTTGTTCATGCTTTCATTTACTGGAAGTTTTGTGGCTTATGGGAAGTACAGGCGTTCATTAATGGCAACTTTATTTCATATTTCATGTGATGGGGACATATTTTATAATTTTTCTTAGTGATACTTGACAGTTCATGCTTTCATTTAGGATACTGTTACTTATTGTATGTGGCTTATGGGAACGACAAACGTTCATTAATGCCAACTTACGGAAATTTCATATTTCATGTAATGGGGGCAATGTTCATTAATGCCAACTTACGGAAATTTCATATTTCATGTAATGGGGACATATTTTATAGTTTTATTCTAGTGATACTAGACAAATGTGATGTTAATTTAAATAAAGGCAGGTATGGCAAAGAACAGTTCTAACTGACTGCATGTTTTTCCACAGGTGTTCTGTTGATCCCGTTTTGTTCGACAACTTCGTAACGAATGACGGTGACCTCGTGTCCGCCAAATTCAGAGCATTCAAGTTCCCAGAGACCAATTACGTCCTTTTCCGAGGCACAGTTGACGTATGTTTGGATAAATGTAAAGGGGTAAGTTTACACGTTTCCATTTTTATGTTTTGGAGGGTTATTTTGGCTGTATCTTTGTTATTATTGTAGTGTATTGCAGGGCAATGTAACCTAGTAAAAAAACTACTTTTTCTTATAGAAAAAATTACGCTCTCTTCGAAAATGATATTCGTTCCCGTCGCAAATGAAGAAAGTAAGGAGTTTTCCAGGTGTATTTATAAATACTATGTAATGTTCTAGTGCAAATGACCAGGGGGGGAGGGAGCCTGTCTCTTTCAAATTTGAGACATTTTAGAATTTCAAAAATCATTACTGAAAAATCACATTTTAAAAGGAAAGCAAACACAAGTACACCACCTAACCTAACTTAGGTTTACCCACCTAACCTAACTTAGGTTTACCCACCTAACCTAACAGGGTTCCCTACCTAACCTAATTTAGGTTTCCCCACCTAACCTAACTTAGGTTTCCCCACCTAACCCAATTTACTGGGTGAGGTACTCCCCCCCAGCAACCCTTACTCTTAGACTGAAGTCGCAACCAGGAGCCTGTGTACAATGACAGGAACACATGCATAGCACACCATCTAATCTAAACTTCCCCAACTAACATACAAACGGCGTCCTTAACTACTTACCTAAGGGTGGGCTAAATCTCCCCCCCCCCCCCCTTAATACTGCTGCATTCTTAGTGTTAGGGTTGAAAATACTGGATTTTATGGACCAAAGCCATCATTGCACAGTACATACACTCCCTCATCCCTTTGTTTGCTTCCCAACTGGCTTCACTTCGGGCAAGGTAACACCAAATCATATTTCGTAAATCATAAAATTTGCTTTATAATATCGACAGATAAACAACATTTTCTCCATAAAGAAAAATTATTTGACAAGTACAGTAATAAGAGGTTTATGCCTGTCCCAATCAACTACAGTACTGTAAATATACCCATCTGAAGATTATTGTTGTTTTTTGGTTTTGTTGCTTAATGCACAAGCATTTAAACACCAATGAGAAAGAATGTTTGTTTTTGTTATGAAATTATCAATCTTTTTGGGCCCATCGGAACTTGATGTTTTTATGCTTAGGTTCAAGGGTGTTATCTGAATACAGCCCAGTTAACTAAATTTTCCTGTTGCACAATGTCTACTGTACACTAATAGTCGGGAGTTTTTGTGGTGACTACATTAGTTTCAAATTCTTTAAATATGAAATAACTCCTTAAGCTACTAAGCATTCATGAATTAGAAATCTGTTCCAATGATGAAAAGTGGAATACCTTTGTTAAATAGATTATACCCGTATTTTCTTTAAAGACATAAACCGTGCCTTTTAGCCTTACTGCCCAAACTTATGGTAAGTAACTTGTTAACCTGTGCAATGATAGAATAGAGATATGGGGAACCCCTATTCCAGTTAGTGCAGCAGATATGGATTAGGTGAAACTATGCTTTGTCCAACTTGTATACAAATCCTCGCCAATTGTATGGGTTTGCTCTGTTGCTGTTTTTGCCCGAATTTTCTTTAAAGACATAAACCGTGCCTTTTATCCTTACTGCCAAAACTTATACTAAGTAACTTAACCTGTGCAATGATTTAGTAGAGATATGGGGAACCCCCATTCCAGTTAGTGCAGTAAATATGCATTAGGTGAAACCATGCTTTTTCTCATGTGTATACAAATCTTAGCCATTTATATGGGTTTGCTTTGTTGCTGTTTTGTTACGACAAAAATAAAAGTAAGTTCTATGGGTCCGAGAACATTGTATGGTTGCCCCCTGTTCCCACTTATGCTGGGTAAGCGTAACAGTATGTATCTTAGTCCTCAATTTACTCTTGGCCGCTTTGACGTTTGAATGTCTGCAACTCAACCACTGTCCACGCTGTGGTTTTGTGCTTTCTCTTTGATTGATTGTGATTACGAGTGCTTCTCAAGTATGTGTGAGGATCTGCTCCATCCGGAAAAGTCATCCTTGCAGCACCTTCTTGATTTGGATGGAGGTTGATCTGCATCCTTTGTGCCCAGGCTGTTGTGGTAAGAGATGCATACTTTATAGAAACCTTTAATTTTACTAGATTTTGTGAAACCTACCAGGTCTCCATCCCCACCAACAAGTAGTCTGAGCTTGGAGGAACAATTATTTATTTCAGATATAGGAGACCAAGGAGTTATCTCCTCTATAGTGCTGGAGTTTTCTCCAATTAAATTAGACCAACTGTCTCCTCATGGTACGCCAACACAGGCATCACGCCATTCATGAATTTGGAAGAACTGTACTATTCACCGGTATGGTCTCTTAGCGCAGGCCCATTCATCACTCCTAAGACCGTAAAGGTAAGTTCTCCAGTACAAGAGGAAAAGGAATGCAGACCCATATCTACCATTTCCCTGTGTTATCCCAGCCTCCTCTGCCTATCAGGAACAGCTATCCGTTATAAACAGAAAGCAGACTCCCCACCATATTACTCTGCTCAAAGATACAGAGAATCTGTGGGACATGCCAGAAATCTCGGGATTGTCACCACAGTATTCAGTGTCAGAGAGGGAGACTAAGCCTTCTCTTCCATCTCCATCTTATTAGCACGAGTCCGTGGCTTGTAGTAATAGATATTACTGCCATTTATTTCCCGAGCTCCTAAAAATGTTTCAGGAGTAAAGCGAGAGGAGAAACACATCTAAGAGAAGGTTAAAAAGCCTAAAACTTTTCTGAAACGGGAACCCGGACCATCAGGGTCCAGTCCTAGGGCCAGATCCCCAAATCTTTCGATGTTGGTCGTCATAGAGGACTCCTCAGAACAAGTGGCTGAAACAGCAGTTGTCACTCCCTTAGAGGTACCAATGGCAAAGCGAGGGGAGGCATCGCATTTTTTTTTAGAATAATGAACCTCATTCGTCAAATCGACAGACTTGGCGAACCACCTCTTGCCCAAGTAATGGGACGGTGTTGACAATTTTTTGTTCTCCCCTGTACCCCAGGAACAGTCGCCATAAGTTTGATGTCCACTTTTCGAACCAAGCTTGGGACACCATGGTCCTACTTAACATAAAGAATTCTGGTGCAGAGAGCTCATTGAGATAGAGTTGATCATTGAGATTATCAGCTCCTGCTTTGTGTCAGCAAAGGAATTTCTATGTCTATACAGGGGTACACCCTAGTCCTCTTCCAATCGACTCGGATGTTGCAAATCTGACACCGGGATGAGCAGCAACAAGCTAATGCATCCATCTTCATTTTCTGCTCTAGAGCTGCAGAACATGAAGGTTGCAGCTATGTCACTATTTCAGGCCTGCTCCTGGTGAAGGGCAGTATCTTATTTCGCAGTGTCAGAAAATCTAGAAATTCTTGAAACAATGAAATATGAACCTCGTCTGCCTAGGGGTAAAGATGTTAAAGTTTATTCTCCACTAAACAGTCTTCATCTGGAGCAATTGTGTGTTGAAAAGGAGGGATGCAGCAATGGCAAAATTTGCCTGGGACATGACTCTTAGAGATTGTCTAAATCTTAGGAACCCTGATATTACAGATCATCCAACTCTTTTCTTTTTGTTTTCCTACGGAAGTAGCAGTGGTGGTGGGGAAATGTGAAAAAACTAGCCAGACATCCTTCCTGAGAAGAGCTGCAGCATCCAGATTCTCAGCTCCCCAGCAAATGCCAAGACCATCCCCCCTTTACAAGCTCCTCAATGTCGTCCGCTACCAGAGTCAGACAATGTTCAGTATTACAAAAAACAGCTGAAACCCTTGGCTTCCTTTTGCCACAGAGGACATCTCTCCGGTTGTTGCAATTGAGGGCAGTGAGGCAACCATTTGGGACAGCAGATCCCCAGACTTGCCACCTGTAGGGGGATGGCTGCAATGTTGCTGGACAATGTGGCTGTTCTTTGGGGCAGATCCCTGGTCCTTAGAAGTTCTTTGCTCAGGGTATCGCATCCTGTTAAAGGACTGTTGCCCTCCACTAACTCTGACTGTGACAACCCCATCTTTGTATTTGATGGAACTCGGAAAGAGCTCCGCCTAAAGAGGTATCGCAGATGCTTACCTCTTCCTAGTGAAGAAGTTGACAGGAAGTTGGAGACCTGTTATAGACTTTCCTGCTTGAATCAGTTTGTACTTCAAACTTGGTTCAAGAGGGAGACCTCCAGCACAGTAATACTGTACGGGCCTACTGACCATAGAGCTTTAAGACATGTACTTTCAGATCCCAGTCCATCCGAGATCAATGAAGTACAGGATCTGCGTTTTATTTTTAATGAAAATTTATCAGTTCAAGGTGTGCTTCAGCCTGTTCACTCTAATCGCCTCATAGGCACATGCTAGGGGAATAAGGCTGCTGCGCAAAGGCATCTCCCAGTGAGAGCGGTACGGCAGGAGGAGGAAGACGAAGAAGTCCAAAAGGATTCTTTGCCTTTGGGGTCTTCCTCAAAGTCGAAGAAATTCTGACGACTTCCTCCCCTGGTGCTATCCCCACTGTCTCTTCTTGTTTGGCCACCTCTGGCAGGCGATTGGGTCTTGAAGTTCTTCCCATCTCTCCTAGTGAGGTGGCAAAACCTTTCTCCCCTGGGGAGTCCACATCACGTGACACTTGTCTCCTGTGGCCGTCCTTAAGACTACCGAATTCTCTGTTAAAGGACAGGTTATTGTTCGGTTCTTCCCCCTCAAGAGCTGGCACCCTTCTGCCTGGTCTCTCACCCACCAGACCTTCCTTCTTTGCAGCGGATCCTCCCCCATCAAAAGATCTGCTGATAGCACTCTGGCGAGTGTGGCTGTGGCGCACTCGAGATTGGGCTTGCCTGTCGTCCTAGGGGCAGCATTCAGGCAAGCATTCCCCCTTGCACAATCTTCACCTTGAGTGAGTCCGCGTGCTGAGCTTGGACAGCACTAGGTCATATGTCCTGGTTTAAGTGCTTAGGCAATCGTTTGCCAAGTGTGTTAGTCATTCGGGGTGAACTACTCGTCCTCTCAGGAGTAACATTACCTTCGGGCGAGTGGCTCCCCAGCGCTCATATCATTAGGGGCATGACCACAAGCTGAGTTTGCTCAGCAGGAGGTTTGGTCTTGCCCATCCTAGCCCTTTTGAGCAAATCAACCCTTTGGGGGACCTTTGTCAGGACCCTCGCTAGCACGGAGGGCTGCCTTCCCTTGAGAGTTCATCCCCTCTGGTGGCTCATAGGCTCCAGCACAACTTGTCGCCTGTTTGCCATAGCTTTTTGAAGCTACCAGGTGATTCGTATAGCGATCATTCAACAGGGAGGTGATTCTCACCGAGTCTCCAGCGCGCACAGGCTACCGTGCATGATTGTCAGGCGAGATCACCATCGCTATCAAATGACTGGGTTGAGACCTAAGCATGCCCACCTGTGCCTTGCTTGCTTCCGCAACCCCCTAAACATCCTTTACCTGCTCAAGAAAGGTGCTTTAAAGAGCTTTCCTATTGCTTCTCACCCCCTACCTCTTTTAAGCTGGACTCTCTTACCAACTGTTGAATTTGTCTTGTCGTAAGGGGTAGTGCTATGAGGCATTAGCCTTGCAATTGGGAACCACTGATGTGCCATGTGCTCCTACAATGCGTGCGATTAAAGTGACCTCTGCAAGCATGCCTGCCCTGAAAGACCCCAACACATTCTCGGACCTTCTAAGAGATATTTGTAGGTTCTGGGGAAACTTGCAAGTTTTCCCATGCATCTAGGATGCTGTTTAACCCAAGGCTTTGTCATGCTGAAGGGAATAAGGTTGCTCTTGCTCGCAGGCCAGCACCTGTTTCCCTTTGGGTGCCAGCTCTTTGGTCTCCAGCACATAAACACACTCCTTGGGAGCATGTTTCCGAACTGGATTATCGTCTGGATACACGTAGGTTCAAACCAAAGGCTGCTGAATTGGAACCTTTTAGGAAAACCCTAGGGGTGTATCCAGTAAAGATAAATCTAAGGCTCCGTAAAAGGAGGCAGGACACTGGCCTCTCCAGGAGACACTTT
The DNA here is from genome assembly GCF_036898095.1 of Palaemon carinicauda. NCBI lineage: Eukaryota > Metazoa > Arthropoda > Malacostraca > Decapoda > Palaemonidae > Palaemon > Palaemon carinicauda. The sequence continues at coordinate 67,371,826 of NC_090742.1, read as the reverse complement.
CCACCCTAGGACCTACAGGGGATCGATCATTTACAGTCCTACAGGCTTTCACCTATCGAAGTTGTTGGGAAAGCTCCTGCATCCTTGCCTCCTACACGGGTAAAGCCGGGAGAGGAGGGACACAAATACGCTTCCAAAGAACTGGTCCTCCAAGCTTCTGGAGAATCTGAGTCTTCAGAAGTAGGCTCAGTGACCCGCATCCTGTCTCGCAACTCGTGAGGCAGGAGTCTCCCCTCCTAGGCCTATGGACCAAGTGGTCGCTACCCTGACCCTGTCTATGTCAGGTGAAAGGCTTGTAGCCCAACACATTACATTTATGGCTTTGGATGCCACAGCAATGTTGACCTTTCAAGCTGCATCTTGATTAGGCTGGTGGTCAGGGACAGTGGGATGTTTATCCTCAAGTAAAAACCTCTTGAGCATGGAAAAGAAGAGGCAGTTAAAGGTTCTCACTCTGTTGGGAGCAAAATCAGTAGAGCTTTTTTTTCCACCAGATGGCCTACCGGTAGGCCAACAGGACCCGGAAGCAACGAGATGGAATGGCCTCCAAGTTCGCAAGGCAAGTGGATCAGAGGTAGGTACTGAACCTGAGAAATTTGTCACAGAGGAGTTTAGGAGACCACAAACCCTCTCCTTGGACAATTGTTCTAGGTCACCCCCCTCTTAGACAAACTCCAGCTTCTAGAACGGAGTGCTATAGGACTGACTTCAGAGCCTCACCATCAACATTGTGAAATCCTACTGATTTTGGTCAGCCTTTTGTCAGTGAAGTTTGGAACCACAATTGTAGAAGCAGAGGCAGCCGGGCTGTCAATTAGCCCTTACCACTGGTGAGATGCTTGACGGGAGATAGATGAAGTGGCAATTTCACTGGGCAGAGCAGTGGACGTTCTTCGGATTGGTTACCACCTCCTGTTCACCTGATCTCCTCCTCCTGTCAATCCAGCTCCGAGTACTTGGTTCTTTTATTGCTAAGGAACATAGAAGTCTGTGTTCAGAGGTGCAGTCTTATGCTCATAAAGGGTGCTGTAGGAGTCCTGCACGGCCCTCCGCTCTTCTTCAGCCATCTGTTTCTGGTCGAGAAAACCTTGGGGTTGGAGACCTGGGATAGATCTGTAGGCCATGAAAGAATTCATCCACCAGACTCAGTTCAGGGTGGAAACTCCCAGCATGGTGAGACACACGGGAAGAAAGAACAATTTTATGATCTCAATCGATCTCAGGAATGCATGTTTCCAAATCCGCATAAATCGTTCTTCAAGGAAGTATACAGTAAATATGTTTTCCTAAGGAGAAGGATCTTTCAGTTCAAAGTTATTTGCTTTTGGCTGTCCACAGCCCCAGGTATTCACTTGAGTGTTGTATGTTGGTCTCAATATGAGCTCATGCCAATGGAATTCGCCTAATTCGATATCTAGACGATTGGCTAATATTTGGAGAGTTGAGTCCCAACTTATCATCGGGACGGACTTCTCTCATTTTGTCGTTAACAGGGGATTGTGACAAATCTAGAGAAGTCCAAGATTTATCCATACAGACAGGATAACCTGATTCTTTAAGAAGGTAGCTCAGCCTTTCCTTCATCAGTCAGTCACTAGAGCAATGATCAACAACTTCTGGGTCATTTGACGTCACTAGGGAAACGTATTCTTCATGGTCTGCTCTATCTATAATAGTTACAATCCTGCCTAAAAGGACACTGGTTGCAAACTGCAGACTCCCCGGACCCTAGTACCGTTAGAGAAAGACACCAGACTTGACCTATTTTGGTGACTAGACGAGGAAAATCCATTTTAGGGCTCTCCCTTATTCTGTTCCCTTCCAGATCTCCTTCAATTTACAGATGCGAAGAAAGGGGGTGCCCATCTCTTTGGATGTCTTAACATCAGGGAACTGGTCACGAGAGTAAAAGGCTCTTCACATTAATGTGCTAGAGTTGAAGGCAGCTTATCTAGTACTTCAACATTTTTAACATCTATTTGTTCTCTCGGTTATATTGACGAACGACAGTACAACTATTTTGGCATGCATAAAAAAAAAAAAAAAGCGCACAGTATCACAAATGGTTTGTTAAATAGTGTCAGTGCATGTTTGAGCAATTTGTTAAATAGTGTCAGTGCATGTTTGAGCAATTCACAATGCATTTGTCCTATCAGCCCAATTAATTCCTGGCAAGAAAAATGTCATAGGGGACACATTTAGGCAGAGTGGTCAGAATGGTTTTTGCATCCCCAAGCATCGACGAAGTTCCTGACTTTTTGGGGTTCCCCGACAAGTGACATGTTCGCTACAAGCCTTAACAGAAAACTGCCAGTTTACTGCTCAACAGTGCCAGACCTGGCAGTAGCACTTAAGAATACGTTTCAGCATTTATAGAATAGCCTTGACCTATGTTTTCCCCCTTTTGCCTTCTCCGAAGGATGATAAAAACGTTGCATTTTTCCAAAAACCTAAAGTTGATGCTAGTAGCTCTGAAATGGCCTCAAGTAGAATGGTACCCAGACCTATATCTACTAGTAGAAGTTCTGAGACAGCTTCCCCAGTGGCACAACCTTCTCCATAAGCCAAACCTATAGAGGTTCCACGACCTAGTCGAATCCTTATCACGTTACGGATGGAGGATTGATTGATTGATCTAAAGTTTTCAGGCATCCTGACATTTAAGGTTATTGATGCCGAACGGACGGAGGAAATACAACACCTCTTCCAAGAGAGAAGTTCTTTGAACAAGACAGTACGAGACATTTCGTGATGCTTCAGGTAATCCTCCACTGATGTGTATCAAGCGAAGTGGGCTATCTTCTGTGGTTGGTGCCATGGAAGGAATACTTCTTTTCTCAAAGCTTCTAAGCCACTAGTGTCATTTTTTTTAGCTTACCTATGACAGGAAAGACTCCTCTTGACTTAAGTGGTAAAAGGTTAGTCCAAGTGGTAAAAGGGTATCATTCGTCCTTGAGCCAGGAACCGAGACAGAGAGGAGTGGATATTTCTGTCGTGGGAATTACGTTATCTGTAATTGCTAGGAGTATGGAGCAGATCTGTCCATATGGGATTCTACCTCTCCACCTTGTGATGTAACCAAGGTGTTGTGGTCTTTGAAGAAAACTCCTTATGAGCCGAGACAAGCCTCAATGAGGGACAATACCCTGAAAACTAAATTTCAGCTTGGCAAATTATACAGACCCTTGTGTTCATTCCCTCATTCTGAACACTGGAAACAGGTGTTTCATCTTTTGTTCCCAACTTTGTAGTAAAAACTCAAAATCTGTTGATCCTGGGTTCCAGGTTTTCATCTTTTATAGTATCTTCACTTAGCGTAGTGCTCTAAGGGACTACATTAAAAGAACCGAAGCGGCCAGACCCAGGTCAAAGAACCTATTTGTAAGCACTGGTTTGGAGGTCGCTCATTAAAGACAGACAAGTGACAGTGACAGTGTCGTAGCAGAGCAATTCTTTAAAGATTGACCATAAACAGTAATACATATCATTAGCCCCTAAGCACGCCTTCTCCACCCAACATATCAGCAGCACTCAAGCCTCTTCTCTGCCCAAGCAATGACCTGGGAGGACTGGGCAGTAGCTGTTGATGACTCAGCAGGTGGATCTATATGCTCCCCAAACACCCCTCGGTTCACAGAAATTAGGAGGTTGCAGACACTACAGGGGAATGTCGAGCTTGAGCCCAGTCCAATAGATCGTCGGGAAAGGACATTTCCAATAGGCTACCACAACCCTATCGAGTTAGAAAGTCACCAAAAATAAAATCTTTTGGCTGTGGGAGACTTTTAACAGATCATTATGCCCTAGATCCTCTGGCACATCATTAAGGTACAGGTCCATGAGATCAGAGGAGTTGGTGCTATTCTTGCCTTCAAGAAAAATCTCTGTGGTCCAAGATTTAGACACTGTAGTAAGGGAGGCACCAGACCACCTTTATGGCACATTATTTGCAGGAATGCACTCTTGGGTCTTTGGACACTGGCCAATGATTGCTGCTCTGGAAATGGTATAGTGACAGTACTTACTTCCTTTACAGGACCAAAAGTATCACATCTAAGATAGCAGTTACAATATAATTCTTATGTTTTCGGGTGAGAGGGGTTGGCCACTTTTCCTCTCTCCTGGGGTATAGTTATTGGAATCCAATGTAACAGTACGGACATAGGTACAGATAAGCAACGAGTATTTTGAACTGTGTACAGTAGTGCTTCTAAGGTGTTCACTTGAGTATTCACTCTGATGGCAGCTTGTGCTCACTTGTTCTTGATACATCTGTAGATATGTTTTGATGATTGGTTGATATAGGCCTCCTCCGTGAGGCAGTTGCTACAGAATTGAGATTGACTTTGCTCCTTCTCTCACAATGTGGGGATTGTGATAAACTGAGGGAAATCGAATCTCGTACCCAAGTAGAGGTTGAAGTATCTGGGCATGCTGATAGTCATAGCAGCAGCTAGAGTCTTTCCATCAGACGATCGCATCAGTAAGCTTAAGAAAATTAACAATTGTTCATGTCCATGACAATACTCACTGCTCAGTGCTGGCAGATTCATCTTGGTAACCTTTCCTCATTTGAGAAGCTTGTTCCACACAGATGCTTCTGCCATAGATCCCTTCAGTTGTGGTTGCACTGGTCAGCCTCTAGGAATCCCCCAAACCATTCTGGTGGCTGAACGAAGAAAACTTCACTTGTAGAATCCCACTTGACTTTCACCTTTAGACATGCAACTGTTCTCAAATGTGTGGAAGGATGGGTGGGGCATGCACCTAAGTGCCCTTTTAGCTCGGAAAAGTTTCCTGATCGCTGATTGGTTAAAATTATCTCGTCCAACCAATCAACGATCAGGAAACTTTTCCGAGCTAAAAGGGCACCGCTGCGAGTCGGTGCAAATCTGCATCGCTAAAAGAAATTGACTATAGTTCCTTCAGGTGTTTGATTATTGGAAGAAAAGTATCTACACATCATCCTGGAAATGAAAGCACTGTTTCTAGCTCTGCAAGCATTCCAAGAACAATTAAGGAGGCGCTCGATACTGTTGTTGAGCGATGACACTGTAGTAACTACGTCAACAAGCAATGGGGCACGCTATAAAGCAGTCTGACAGTTACATTCCAAGCAAGAAGAATGTACTAACAGACTCTCGGTCATCAGGGACAGATGGTCGCAGTGGTCCCTACAGCCTTGCATAGCAGAGAGGCTTCTTACACTGTGGGGATCACATGAAATCAACATGTTCACCATACGCTTAAAGAGAGTGTTTATAATTTCCCCATTGTAGATACACAGGCAATGTTCAAGTATACCTTCCAACACCCATGGGATCACCTGGATGCCTATGCTTTTCCTTTGTCCAGTCTGATTGTGTTGATCAAGTCAGGACTGAGGATGACCCTGATTGCTCCCAGATGGCCACATGCTTAGGGGTCTATCGATCTGTTAACACCATCAGAGGTACCATCAATTTGTGAAGTTGCTTGCACTTCATGGTAGGAGAATATCCAGCAACTCTTCTGAGTGAAAGGCTTCTTGCTGGGTCTGTACTGATGTCTGGATATTTGCGATGACCGTCAGGTGTCGTAGCAGGGATGCTTCTCTGGTTGGAATTTCTTTAGCACAAATTGCAAACTTCCTCATCTTCCTTCACTGAGAGTAGCCCCTCTCACTTGCAGCTGTAAAAGACTCTTGCCTTGAATATGTTATATCTATTGAAGGGAATAGACATTTCCTCATGAGAGTTGTCATTGCTCGTGAGGATCTTCGAGCAGCCTTGGCCATCCCAGGACCTCGGGCCCATGGAGTGAAATGTAACCCCTGTTTTCAAGGCTTTTACTCGTGCCCTGTATGAACCTTTAAGGTAGTCATATACAGATCCGACTCGAATGACTGTCTTTTTGCTAACCTTAGCATCGGCAGAGAGCAGGGGAGTTGTACGACCTCTTATGAAATAACCCACTCCGAGGATTGGAAAGTTTTATTTTTGTGGTCGACTTTGTGGCCAAATTAACCTATACACAACCCACGGTTTGAAACCTTCATCCCAAGCAGATGCTTTTGTGTCCTGCAGGCTCTGCTTTACTATCTTAAGAGGCTTTGGCATCTCTGGTATAGTGTCAGTCTCTTTCTTAGCACTGGCAGTACTCAGAAGAGGTGTTGATAATCAATGGCACACTCTTTGACATTTGTGGGGTCAAGTTACTAGTTCAAACTAAAGCTCAGGAAGTTAGGGCTATTGTTCCCCTTTTACTCTGAAGAATCTGATGCCAGATGGGTGATGAAATTTAGAAGTACCAAACTACTTCCAGGAGAGGAATTATTTGTCCTTTGTAAGTATGGGGGAAAGGAAGAATGATTCGCTTTTCTGTTTTTTCCCCCCATACTTAAGGGTGAAGCATTTGTATGGATCTGACATTGGTGCGGGTAAACTACTCTTCTGAGCACCATTCTCAATTAGGCTGGATCTATAAGTAGTATTCTCCCCCACCCTTTGTTTAGAAGGGGATGGAGGTACAAGTCCATCCATTGGACATCATTTGCCAGGTATTTTATTCCAGACCACGTCTCCACTTTGGGGGTAGAAAGATTCCTTCATCGAACATGAACCATGTTTGTAGCCAAGTAATGGCCTGATCCTATCAGGCTACTCGCTGATGTAAGGTTGAGCGAGTCTCCTATTCTCCCGTATAGGGCAAGAGAGACTGGCATATTCCAAGTTAAAAATTGTTTATTACTGGGGAGACTTACTACCCACTAAAGTTTCTCTCTCTCTCTCTATGAAAGGATTGCATATGAATAGGAACAAATAAATGATGAAAGTAATTTTGTTTCTCCTAGCAATACAAGTCCAGTCCTTTAAAATTAAACTTACCCCCCTCAACCCCCCCCCCCCCCTGCTAATTTTCAAGCCAAAGGTCAAAATTGAGGAGTTTTTGACAGGTCATTTACTATCTTGTAAATAACTTTAACTTCCATTCCAGCTCAGCCTCATATATTCCCTATTTTAAAGGACTTGATTTACATAGCTAGGAAAAATACAAATTAATTTTATAACTTTATTTCTGCTATTTTCTCTTGGACCAGCAAGCTTAATTCTGTTGCACCTCTACTATCTCACAAAAATTTAGATTATTAACTTCTTGTCCTTTCTACATCTGTGCTTGATGTGTACAGTATTTTCATGGATTCTACAACCTTCCTAAAGTGTATCAAGTATTTCTGTTTCTAGACAAAATGAAAAAAGTGCATTTTAGTACCTTTCTGAGACATCTCACTTTTTAAAAGGGAGGAGATTATCTGGTTATCTCCCTTTAAATAATCATCTGAGGTGTAAAAATTTTCCCGCAACCTATGATATTGGATTGGTTTTATGAATTTGAGCCTCAAGTCCCTGCCACTCAGCACCCATGTAGTACTGGAGGAAAACTTTGCAGTAACATTCTGATAATGTATTAGTATTTTCGTTTCTAGGCAAAATGTGATGTGCAGTTATTCCTGCAACTTAATATGATATTTAGAAAAGGATTAATTTATTGGCAGAAACCACTGCTATCAAAGGGGGACGATTATAATAGCTGTGTTCCAGTTATGACAGCAGAACTAATTAATGTTAAAAAGCGACAAACCAAAAATATAAAATAGCTGTCTTTTTCATAATTTTTTAAACTAGATACACAACTCAAAAGTCAAACAATCTATTTGTCACAAAGTTAAGGCATTTGATATAGTATTAGGTTGCTATTGTACAATTATGGGATATATTGTTGCACAATACTTTTGAAACTGAACATTGTGCACACAAAATTACCACCTTGGATTCTCTATTTAAGCTAGGACCAGACAATGGCTCAAACTTGTGGCCAACAAATTGTCTTCACATTTCTGTAATGGAGTGTCATTAATTCTTGATATCTTGATATAGTGCAAAATTAGCATGGAATTGGTTAGTTATTAACTAACAGCATTGAAATTGTCATTGACAATGGATTATTTCTTTACAGATTGCTTGTAGTAATAGTGAACTTGGATTTGGTCGTCGTCGCCGAGGTATAGATGGCCATACAGCTGACCCTGACCCCAACAAGATTTTTGAAATTTCAATGATGACATTCCTGAAAATTGATGAAAAAATTGATGAAGAACTTGATGAAACAAAAAAGGACAGCTTGACAATTCAGGACGAAGTGGATAACACTGCAAGAATTGCAGAAGAAATAACCGATGACTTGATCAATCGCATGACCAACCGTATGGCTGCTGTAGAACCTGCCATTGAAAGCACAGATGATGCTTTGACTTGGAAATCAGCTGATTACATTCCTGTGGAGCCAACAGGAAGAAAAGAGTCTGCTTTTATCTATTTTAATAGTGGATACAGAATGACCAGCAGTTTGTATTTGACAGTGATTTCTTTGGTTTTATTCCTTTTTCAGTAATTCTCACATGGCCTAATTTAATAGTGATAAAACTATAGGCCAAAATTTGGAAGTTTGCTTTATTTGTTACTTGTCAAAGCAAATATTTCTTAATTGCATTAATTAGTAAATGAACAAGTTATATTCCAAAGCTAAATCAAAAGGAATTAAATTTATCTTATTAAGCTTTAAAATTGTTCTTCAGTGAATTTTCATTGGAGACTTGCATTTCCCCATTATATATTCTTTGCCTTGAATTACAAGTATTTTCTTGGATATTATTTTGTTGCAATTGCAGATTATTCAGTGCCTGTATATAAAAAAAAAACCCAAGACAAACTTTAAAGAGAAATATAACCACTTTATTTCCTTTTAAACTTTGATCTTGGAATATCAAAAGCAAGAGTCCACTTGTCTGTAAAACAAAAATTTTGAGATCATTTTCCTGTGCCACATAACCTGTTTGAAATGGTCAGAAATTGAAATTGTAAACAAAAACATCAATACTGTACTTATAATACAAGGCAAAAATGTGATATTTGTGTTGTACTGTATGTCTGAAATGTGCCATTGCGTGGTGGTTTATGAAATGTAGGGCTATCTGTAGACAAAACAGTAAATTTTTGGTCCAAGCAGATTTAGTGTAGAAAGAAAAAATAAGAGGGTAGGATCCTTGTATATTATGAATTCCTTCTTGGTTAACAGGAATGTTAATCTACCAAGTTCATTTCACAGGATTGTCGAAAATTCTTAAAAAGTCGTTTCACTTCTGACGTGTTACCTAAATTTTTTTATGTATTATACACAAACTAGACAACAATAATGAGACAAGTCTTCTACAGATTACTCAAATATAAATAATGTTTTTCAAGACTCGTTTTAATGTGTGCCACATTAGTGTATTGTAATTGTACACACTTTGATAAAAAGTATTATTTCTTCTGTTGAGCATTTCAAGATTTAAATACTAACTCTTGTATTTTAAATTGAATTATGGGATGTGATGCATTTCACAACTACCTACAGTTCTGATTTCAGTTGCTGTTACTACAGTAGCATTAATTTTTTTACACTTAATGTCTATTAATGGGATAATGATGCTGTTGCATCATATTTTAATATCTACGTCACTTTTGGTGTTGGTTATATATCTTGCTGATCTTCAAACTACTATTGCCTATGCTCATAATGCTGCATTCTAGTGTGTTTTCTATTCTGTCCATGATTATTAAACAGTTTACCAGTGATGTTAAAAGCATCCTTTGCTGACTAAAGCATAATATACAATGCTGGTAAGCTGACAAATAATCTTTACTGAATATTAAACACTTAGTTTAGACTTGATAGTGCCACTGATAGTTTAGCACAAACTGACTTTGGCACTGAAGTCTTGAAAGATGTTGACCTTGAGGTTATTTAACAGCAACTAACAATGTGCTTGTACAGCTGTATATTATAATTCCTAATGTAAAATAAATTGGGATTGTTCAAATATATTTTTATTTCAATAACCCTGAATGTTTCAAGAAATGTAATGACCTTTAAAGACAGTGACAAACATACAGTATATGTATGGCAAAAGTTCTCATGCCCTATTCTTTACCTCAGTTTAAATAATGGATCCTCAATTATGATTGTCAACAAACACTTTGGGTTATGTGGCCATTTCATCAATGGGAACTAAACACTTTAAGCTTCCATTAATGAAATAGTTACAGAATCAAGTGGAGTTCCTATCATGAGGGATTTTAGTTTCAAAATAGGATTCATGATGAAGCATATTTTTAATCAATCAGCTGTTTGGTTTAAAGCTTAAAATCAAGTGGGCTTGCCTTTATCATGGCTCTTAACTAACATTAAACACAAAATTTGCTTTCAAAATTATGGTAAACCTATTTCTTGTCCTCCTGACAGGTAAATGCTTATATGAACTTCAAAGAACTTCATTTCAAAATCCTATTTTTGAATCAGCATGACATCTACATACAAAAATAACATGATGCATATATACACAAAGTATACAAAAATTAGTGTTTAAGCAGTACATCTAATTTGAAAACATTTATGAAGTTACTGTAATTAACTCTCCCAACAGACCTCCCTTGATAGATTTCAACTTGTTTCAATTGAATGTAACAAGTTTCAAATTAATCACAGACACAATGACATAAGCACTGTACAATGGTATACATTTTTGTTCTATATATTTGGTTTAAAATGTAGCAGCCATTTGCATCCCTTGACTACATTTGTTATTAATACACTTTTAAAAAGCATGAGACAATGGCATAATACCTTTATTTGCTTTTCATGAAAAAATTATGTGGATATTGTGATGGAATATTAATAAGCAGTTCAGCATCAAGTCATTCAATATGAATGGTTAAGTAATGTAATAAAACCTTAACTGGTATATTCATATAAGATCCCATATTACATGAATCATGCATTTCTTTCTTCCTTAATATTACCCTAAGAACAGCATAGTGGGACCAACAATCAGCTTCCCAAAATACATTTGAAAAAGTATAAAATAAACACATTAAGGACTCGTATAGCTCCAGAACATACATATATTACATTTTAAATATCTTCAGGACAAACTTTGTCAAAGTCTTGAACAATAAACTATATGCCCCAAAAATCACACAAACTTATTAAATAGCACAAAAAATTGATGCAAAAAAAAAAAAAAAAAGAGGTGATATTGAATTCATGAATGTACATGATGAAGAGGAAATGGTCACACAAGAGTAGCAGTTTTCTATAGGCACATGGAATGTACATAGACAATCAAAATAAAAAATATTCTTTGAGGTTTTGTGGCAAAAACTACCTTCCCTTTTATAATGAATGGCAAAAACTACCTTCCCTTTTATAATGAATGGCAAAAACTTCCTTCCCTTTTATAATGAATGGCAAAAACTACTTTCCCTTTTATAATGAATGGCAAAAACTACCTTCCCTTTTATAATGAATGACAAAAACGACGGAGTAACCTAGGCATCATAGCTTTCTGATGAGAATTTTTGCAACTTGAGTGTAGATTAAACGGTGGAGAAATAAATGAGATTCAGATGATATGCAAAATTGAAAATTCATGAAGGTTTTTCGTAGATTCCACATTTCTTGTGTCATAAAATATGCTTAATAAAATAAACATCTTGAATCTACATACATCTTAAATATACCTACATGTTCAAATAACTGATAAACTTTATTTGCCCCTCAAACCTAGTTTAGGTCCCTTTATGAATATATCTTAATATGAGAAAGGGGCAATGAAAGAAACCAAATAAAGAAACAGAACAGAATAACCTAGATATCCGAGCTTTATGAGAATTTTTGCAATTCAAGACGAATCGGTTAGGCAGGAGAGGAATAAAGGAGATTCAGATGATATGCAAAATTGAAAATTTATGAAGATTTTTTGTGGATTCCACATTTCTTGTGTCATAAAATATGCTTAATAGAATAAACATCTTGAATATTCAAATTCCCCTTACATGTTCAAACAACTGAGAACTACTTGCCCCTTCAACCTAGCTTAGGGCTCTTTATTAAAATATCTTAATCAATTGAGAAAGGGGCAATGAAACTTTCCATTAACAAAAAAACAAAGCTTTTCTAAAGAGAAGAAGCATTACAGTACTGATAAGAAGTAAAACATAACTAAACAGCACATCTTGAAGCATGTTTATCTTATTTCCTTTAGCAAGGACCATAAAGCTGTTATAACATTAAAGTATATGACATCAAAATAAAAGCCTAATTTTCATAAAGTTTTATAAATTTTTGTGATCTCCAGTAAAATTTGAAAGCAAATTTTTTTTGGGAAAGAAGAAAAGGGGATGATTTCATTACAATTAAATAAAATATAAGGTTTTTATAGAAAATAACCAAGTTTTTCAAATAGTATCCAAAGCTCTGCTTGATCCAAAACAGTACTGTATTTATATTTCAAAGGTTGAGAAACTTGACATTCAAAGAATGCATTGTTGATTTCAGATAGTGCAGGATCATCCATCCAATTTCCATCCATTTCCTTCTCATGTAGACAACTGTGCATTAAGTCAATTCAAGGATGGTAGGAGGGATTTTTACCCAAGTAAAATGTTTTTGAAAACACATCAGTTCTTTACTAAGTTATCTACACTTGAGTAACTGAAGTACAGTATGGAGGAACACTAAAATTGGGATAGCCACTGTAGAAAATAATCGCATATACTGTAACCTAAATCAGACCAATTACCTTTTACGATCCTCAAATAGATTTACCTTTCACTTAAACTGGTGGAAAAGGTAATGATGCCAAGGATTTTTTGTTTGCAAATCCATTGGTAGGAAGAGTGATTGTGAGTCCCTTCCTAGAATGTTGTACTGTACCTTGCAAAGTACAGATATCTCACTGGCAATAAAATAATCATGAAATCTTTGAAAAGATAAGTTTGTTACAGCAAAATGACAGTTGCCCCATGAAAGGATAACACTACAAGAACGGAAAAGCCATGGAAAAACATCGTAAACAGCAATACTTTTACCATGGGCTCACAGAAGCACCAGAACTTTTTTGTATATTAATGGAAGGCAAAACCGAAGTGTTACTATGAAAAATAACCCTGTCCCTCTGTACATAATTAATATTCCAAAGCTAAGATATTTTTCTCTAGTGCCTACCACATACTTAACACAAAAGGTTATGAATTACTTAAAAGAATAAAATCAGTCATGAGTAAGGAAACAAAGTTCAAGTGACACCTTCAACATATATTTATCCTGACTGACTGAAGAACTGTATCTGAGCAAGGTTGACATTTGTACTGTGTAAACTCAAAGCTTAGCGAGAGCAAATTCACCGTCCTGGATTGAAGCGTAAGCCCTCCTGATGTCCTCTTTCTTTATTGCACAAGACATTCAGTAATGAAAACAAGAGATCCCTTATAGAGAACAGGTAATTTTGCTAAAAAGGCTAGCATTCTATGAGACAGCAATGAGAACAGAATATCTTAGGTGGTGTTGTTATGATGTAACACTCAAATAACTAAACCTTTCTTCTCAATCACACAGATCTTCCAGCTTACAGTTTAGGATACTAAAGAAACTGGGACCCTAATACAAAATTCAAAGACCCCATCAATAAATTCTCATAAAGACATAGATTGTGCTGAACGGGAGTAATGCCCTACTTCAACTGCACCAACATATTCTATCTTCTGGCCAAAACTGAGCTACAGATTTGTAAAGACTGTCTTTAAATATGAAAACCTAGAGCTTATGATCCAAAATGGTATTCCATTGGTACGGAAGTGTGTTTACTTAAAATAGAAACTTGCCTTATTCAGCACTAAGTATCTGTAAATATTTGTAAATATTCTTTTTACCAGGAAGTGCAATCTAAGATGGCCAACTTTTCCAATCAGTTAATCTTTTACTACAACTTTGTCTCTAACAAACATTTTGAATTCTGTGAGATTGCTAACTACACTTTGGTGTAATTGGTTGTATAACTACGTACTGTATTTATGCGTAACAATGTATTTATTATAATTGTACCTTTTACTCAAACTGTTGAGTACTGTAATTATTACTGTTATTACTGTTTACCTATTACTGAAATCTACAATGTATATTTAGTTTCTGTTAAGCTGCCATACAGTTAAGTTTACATAATATATGAAATAACGAAATCTGTGTTCTCTCTTGCCCTACCATGAAACAGAAATACAACATGGCGCAGTGAGTTTGTTTATGCTGTCTGCTGTCGTTCAAGAAGTACAGTGTTAAATCTTGAGTACCCGTACACGATGGAGAAGCAAATCGAGCAACTGGCAGCACTTGTGGCAAAGCAAGCAGAGATGGCTCATCATGCCCAAGAAGCAGCTACGAAAAGGGAAGAACGTTTAACCGCAATTCTAGAGGGTTTTGCTGATACCTCGGGACATCATAGGAATCAGTCTCAGGCAAGGGCAGTTCCTGCACCACACTTGTCGTCTTCTGTATCTCTTAAAGAGTTTGGTTCGTGGCGTCATAAGTATGAGGGACATGCAGTGTTGACAAGAATGTCATCTCTCTCTCTTGCTGAGCAGCGATCAGCATTGATTTCCGCGTTAGACGATGATTGGACTCGCACTCTGAGATATGGTCTCTCACTGGGTGATGGAGCAGACTTGAAGACTATATTGGATGCCATGGAGTTGCACTTGCGCAACCAAAGGAATGTCATCGTGGACCGACGCGACTTTCATACAAGATTCCAGGAGTTGCACGAGACCTTCGATGATTTTTTGTGCGGCATTAAAGAGATTGCTTCTTTCTGTGATTTTAGTGAAGCCTGCATGGACAGCAGACTACGAGACAGGATCGTCGTTGGAACCAGAGATGAAGAGGCTTTGAAACGTATGTTAGAAGAAAAGAAGCTCACTTTGCAGATGGCTATTGATATTTGCAGAGCATCGGAAAATGCAAATGCCAGTCGTGCTGTTATTCGGGGCAGTGAAAAGTATAATGTTTCAAGAGTGTCCCAATACAAGCAAGGTCAGAAGGCAGCCCATTTAAAGGAGCAATGCTTTAGGTGCGGAGGCGAGCGCCATCTTGATAAGATGGCATGCAAGGCTCTAAACAGGGACTGCAAACAATGTGGTAAGAAAGGCCACTTTGCAGTGGTGTGCAGGTCAAAGGGACAGCCACTGTCTTCTCAAAAGAAGAAAACGAATAATAAAAGCACGTTCAAGCCTTCAAAGCAAAATCTATATCGTGTCATTGGAGATGTTTACAGCAACTGTGCGTCATCACGTCCAACCCCTCAGATTTGCATCAGTACCACTCACCCCAAAGGATCAAGTTCGGTTATGTGGACACCTGACTCTGGAGCGGAGACAACTGTGATGGGACTTGGGAACGCTAAATCTCTTGGAATTCATGAGACTTCACTGGAGCCTATTGTTATGGGTGGTCTCATTGCAGCAGGTCGTCAACCTCTCACTAACATGGGTACTTTTGAGGCTTTTTTTAACTTTGGGGAATCGTAGTACGACAACAGTTGTATCAGTCGTCAAGGAAGTGAAAGGTGCACTTCTGAGCTGGTTTGATTGTATAGCGCTGGGAATATTACCAGAAAACTTTCCAGCGCAAATACAGCATGTTACATGTTCAGTGTCGAAACCGCATATAGCATCGAGAACCAGGAAGGTTTTGGAGCCACAAGTGATTTCTAATACACAGGATGTTGTGCAGTCTGCAAGTACCTGCAATTTGGTGTCTGTACCAATGGCATTGCCAAGATGGCCACACAACAGAGACCCTACAGAAGCAGAGCGTGCAGAACATGCAGCTTCCATCATTTCTGCTTATCCTCATGTATTTGATGCTTCAGCTACTCTAAGGGAAATGCAGGGAGGTCCTATGAGGATTCAGCTGTCAGCAGATGCAC
Organism: Palaemon carinicauda; assembly: GCF_036898095.1. Taxonomy (NCBI): domain Eukaryota; kingdom Metazoa; phylum Arthropoda; class Malacostraca; order Decapoda; family Palaemonidae; genus Palaemon; species Palaemon carinicauda. The sequence continues at coordinate 67,355,988 of NC_090742.1, read as the reverse complement.
ATCCTTTTGCAGTGACCGCACCACGCACCATTCCGTATTGTTGGAGATCGGATATTAAAGCTCAGCTAGATGACTTGCTTGCTAAGGATATCATTGGTGAGGTTGATTACCCCACCGAATGGTGTCATCCGATGGTTCCTATTGCAAAGAAGATGGGTGGTGTGCGGTTGTGTGTGGACCTTACAAGACTTAACCGCTATGTGCGCAGACCTACATATCCAGTTCGATCCCCGCATGATGCTATATCGTCAATGGATGCTGGAGCCAGGTGGTTCACTACTTTGGATGCGAAGATGGGATACTTCCAAATAAAAATTGCTGAAGAAGATCAGGATCTTACTTGCTTCATCACACCTTGGGGACGTTACAAATTCAAACGAGCTGTAATGGGGCTTGTATCATCTGGAGATGAGTACAATCGTCGAGGAGATCAAGCTTTGGGAGATATTCCACGTACTGTCAAAATTGTTGATGATATTTTGGTGTATGATTCTAGTTACCGTGACCACTTAGCCCATGTGATCGCACTTGTGCAAAAATGTGACAAATTTGGAGTGACCTTAAATCCAGACAAAATTTTTTTTGCTCAACCTAATGTTGAATTTTGTGGTTACAGTATAAATCATGAAGGTTATAGTGTGGATTCTCGGAAGGTGAGAGCCATAGCTGAATTTCCAAAGCCACAAAATATCACTGATCTCAGGTCATTCATGGGTTTAACCAATCAGCTTGGGAGCTTTTCTTCTGCGATTGCAGCTGCTGCACAGCCACTCAGGGACCTGCTTAAACCTCGGAATGAGTGGTGCTGGACCCCTCAGCATGACGTGGCCTTCAAGAAAACTAAAGAAGCACTCATAGCTCCTCCTGTTTTGGCTCATTTTGATGCATCTTTACCTACTATGCTTCAAACTGACGCATCCAAGTTGCATGGTATGGGGTTTGTTTTGCTGCAACAGCATGGAGAGACTTGGAAGCTCATCCAGTGTGGATCCAGGTTTTTAACGGATGCGGAAACTAGGTATGCCGTAATTGAGATTGAGATGGCTGCTGTACTTTGGGCAGTGAGGAAATGCAGTGTTTACTTGGCTGGTTTGCCTTATTTTGACCTGGTAGTAGACCATCGACCACTTGTTCCTATTCTCAATTCAAAACTTCTTGGAGAAATAGAAAATCCTCGACTGCAGCGTATGAGAATGAAACTCTGCAGATTTACTTTTGCTGCACGGTGGCAAAGTGGGAAATGTCACAGCATGCCGGATGCACTCTCTTGTTCACCAGTTCAGAGCCTTGTTGAGGACAATGATGTGCTGGATGATGCAGATCCATTGCATGCTGCTGTTGTATTGTCTTTATTAGCTACTTGTGAGGAGGGCATAAGGTTAGCACCTCTACGGGACCAGACGCTGGATAAGATTCGTGATGCTTCTGCACATGATGGTGAATATCTGTCATTAAGAGATGTAATAATGAAAGGATTTCCAGATCATAAGCATAGCTTACCAGAAGAGTTGCGAGCATACTGGGGAATTCGGGACATGCTGGCCGTGGATGATGGTTTGATAGTTTATGGACCTAGACTTATCATACCTCGCAGCCTGCGTAGCGAAACTTTGCGGTGTCTACATGATGCTCACCAAGGAGTAGACCGCACCAAGCGTCGAGCACGCCAGACTATATACTGGCCAGGGATTGACAGGGACATTGAGAACATAGTGACGTCTTGTTCTCGCTGCCGAGAGCTGTTACCAAGTCAGCGGAATGAGCCTTTGATGCAGGAAGACTTGCCAAGCAGAGTATTTGAGTCCGTGTCTGCTGATTATTTTCATATCTCTGGCAAGACATTTCTTGTGTACGTTGATCGCCTGTCAGGTTGGCCGTATGTATCTTCGTGCAATGGATCAGCTTCTGCAGCTCAACTAATTAGTTTGTTGAGGCCAATCTTTTCAGACACTGGTGTGCCTGTAGTACTGAAAACGGATGGAGGACCGCAGTTCGCTTCATCAACATTGCGGCGTTTCCTTGCTCGATGGGGGGTGGAACACCGCGTGACATCGCCCTATAATCCAAAAGCAAATGGTCATGCTGAAGCTACCGTGAAGATTATCAAGAAGTTGATTTTGACGACCACAGGAAATGGCAAGCTGGATGAGGATGAGTTCGCAAGAGGGCTTCTTGAGCTCAGGAATACTCCACGGGCGGACGGTAGATCTCCAGCGCAAATCTTGTTTGGACATCCTTTGCGTTCCAGGATTCCGGCTCATCATCGTTCATTTGCAAAGGAATGGCAACGTACAGCTGACGAATGTGACATACAGGCTAAGTACCTTCGGCAGCAGGCAAAGGAACGGTATGATGCCACTGCTAGACCACTCTCTAAGCTGAACCTTGGTATGTACGTGGATCTACAAGACCCTAAGACAAAGCGATGGGATAAACCAGGAGTTGTTGTCGGAATTGGCACGAGGAGGGATTACCTCGTGAAGACTGGGAGTGGGCGCATCTATTGGAGAAATCGGAGGTTCCTACGACCTCATCACCCTTTCTTGCCAGGAGACATTATTTCTCCACCTATCTCAGTGTTGGGTGGCGAAGCTTCAGGATATGGAGATCGTAGATCACCTGCAACATCACCTAAGCCTGATACTCAGTTATCAGTTGCCTTACCCGTACGACGTAGTGGACGTCAGACACGGGCACCAGAGCGTTTAGAAATAAGATGGGACTCGAAATCATATACTAAATAAGGACCTTAAGATGCCAGGTATCCTTGTATTGCACCTGCCATCTTGGGGGGAGGTGTGAGATTGCTAACTACACTTTGGTGTAATTGGTTGTATAACTACGTACTGTATTTATGCGTAACAATGTATTTATTATAATTGTACCTTTTACTCAAACTGTTGAGTACTGTAATTATTACTGTTATTACTGTTTACCTATTACTGAAATCTACAATGTATATTTAGTTTCTGTTAAGCTGCCATACAGTTAAGTTTACATAATATATGAAATAACGAAATCTGTGTTCTCTCTTGCCCTGCCATGAAACAGAAATACAAAAAATTCAAGTACAGTACTCCTTATCAACAAAATGGACTCGTTAAGGCAAGAACTTCTCAAATATGTATTTTCAAATTAACCCAATCCTTTTGCATAACAGCCTGGTGCCACAATTTTTCTTAACATAAGAGGTTTGCTCTGTAATGATTACTCTTAGATGAAACAGGACCACAGACCAGTTCAAAACACTTTGTAGACTACGTTTGTTTAGCTTTCATTTAAAAGCTATATAACAGTCTCATGAGAGGAAATAAAATTTCCTTAATGTATATCTTTGAAACCAACAATTGCTTTACTGGATGTCTTATTATAGTTTCCTCTCAAGTAAATATATAGGACAATAACAAATTGGAATGAGGAAAATTAGATTAAAGGTAAGAGTAACTTGTAAGAAGGAGGTACTTTAAAAATATATGTAGATGAAATACATCATGGTTAATCCTCCAAGAGACTGCATTAATGCATTTACCTAGGGTTTAAAGGCTACGCCTGAATAGCAGAGGCAAGGGACAGTGACATTGCCCTATTAAGCAGGGCAATGCCCTAGAAACTGACCATATATACATATGATCAGCACCCAAGCACCCTCTTCACCTAAGCTAGGACCAAAGAGGGCCAGGCAATGGCTGCTGATGACTCAGCAGATAAGACCTATAGGCTACTCCAAATGCCCCATCCTTAGCTCACAAGGATGGTGAGGTTGCAATGACCAAAGGAACTAACAAGTTTGAGCAGGACTTGAACCCCAGTCTGGCAATCACCAGTCAGGGACGTTACCAGTTTGGCCACCATAACCCTTTACTATTTAAGTGTGGTAACCATGTTAGATACCAGATCTGATTTAGGTTGCTGCATTATGAAACTTGAGAAATTTAGATCCAAGCTTAGCAATGACAGATTTCACACTTTCATAAAATATCAAAACCAACTTCTAATGGGAAACCATACTGTACATGATTTATGAACCCAAAATCAGTCTAGGGTTACCAAATTGTGGAAATCCCTTGTGGAGAGAGAGAGAGAGAGAGAGAGAGAGAGAGAGAGAGAGAGAGAGAGAGAGAGAGAGAGAGAGAGAGAGACTTGAACAAGAGATGATGAGAAATTTCCAAGTTTATGTAGATGAGCATGTATGTACCTGTGCTAGGAAGTGTGAGTCTATAAAAATATAAATAGAAAACCACTCTTAAAACAATTAAGCAACAACAAACTAATCTAAACTAAACTTTCACACATATGGTCCAGAAATAAACTTTCAAGCTAAAAATAATAGGGAATGTATTCCTCTCACTTAAAAGTAAATTATCACAATTGTTTTCAGTCATGAAAATCACTACAGCTACTGATTAAAAGCACAACAAAATCCTTAACAAAAGCTTCATGTTCAATTAACCTTAATCTCAAAGGTTCACAGCCAATGCATACAGAAGTAACCATATAAATGTACAAGTATTTCTTTTAGACAAATTTCATTTGGTCCCCATGTTTCCTGAGTAACCAAAATATATTTAGAAATCACTAAAGACTAAATTTCTAAGTTTGGTGAATTTAGTACCGAGTACCATACCATGTATGATAATTTTAATAATCTTCCAGATTCTAATGGACATTCACCTTGCAAACCCTTCTCATGAGGTTGCACAAAACTAGCCATTTCATTCAACTTACTCAGATTTCCTAACAACTTTCCATCAAAACAATAAATTTAAAGGAACTCCAAGATAAAGGATGCCCTTTAAAAGAGAGTCGTAGTCCCGATGAAAAGAAAAAAAAAATGGCTTGTAATAATACTACTAACCAATAAATTCATGCTCCATGCATGGCAGTGGAAAAGAAATACTCTGGATAAGAAGAAAAATTGTCAAGTCATTGCTGTCAGTGTTTCCACAACTGTAATAATGGATGGTCTGATTTTTGGTGAGAGTCTCCAGCAACTCTCAAGTAGATTTACCAAGTCAGCTGGAGTTCTGGGCGGTGCAGAGCAGTGCAGTTCACCAGATTCTGCAGCACTTATAACCTGGAAAAATCCAACCATTACTGAGGGAACTATTTGCATCATATTTAGTTTTTTGTTAGAAATGTTTGACATACTCCCTAAGAAAATTATCAGAAAGGTCATTAACTTGGTAAGAATTCCGTCACAAAATAAAAGGACTGCATTTATGCAACAAAAGAGCAATACAAAGATAATTACAGTAAAATACAGGTGCACTTTTATGAATTTGGAGCTGTTAATAGTCTGAATCATTCACAAATGATGCCTGTAATCTAGCAATATCTTATAAGTAATTTACCTGATGATCTGGGAGATCTGAATGAGGGATATCAGCTTGAGTTAAAAGCTCCCAAGCTAGCCATGCCCATGAAAAGACAGAACTCTTCATGCTGTACTCCTCTTCTATCAAAGCTTCTGGGGCTAACCATCTAACAGGTAGTACCTAAAAAATACATATTGTAAGGAAAAAAAGAAATTTCAATAAAATTTGCTACCTCTACTCACATGATGTTCATATTGCTTTTCTCTGGAATTTTGGTTTTATCAACATTTACCTATATAACTAAAAATAATTTCAGTTCTCTTTCCTTTCATTAGACTTATGCCTCTAGTAAAGTAATGAGACACTAGTAGTTAATGACAACCACTGATCTCTAGCCAAGTCACAGGTCCATAGTCATTTCAGTCTGGAAATTGATACTATTCCCTATCCTAGACACATGTCAGTATGGAGGAGGGTGAACTTGTATATGAACATCAGGAAAATATAGAAATAAATTTACTCATTAAATTCCGTCGATTTCTATGAACCCCCACTGATGTTCATATTGCAGACCCCCATACACTTATAGAGGTGAGTTACCAGTGAAGGAAAGATATAGGTCAGACTGAATACACCTGTAGTTTTAATATGGTAAAATAATCAAGTCAACTCATGTAATGTAGATTATTAGTAACAACCATCTCAAAATACATTTTGAGATACATGAATCTAGAAAAAAAAAAAAATCAACAAAATCCAAAAATTTCATCAGACCACATTATTAGAGAAATGCACAAACAAGATATCACTGGGTAGATTTTCAGTGAGATCGAATGACTCTCAAACAGCATCAAAAAAGAGAGAGAGCCACTCAGGAACAATTACCCAACATTCAAAACCATAATATCTTCTTGACACCTCAAGCCATCAACTCTCCTTACAATTAAGGTGAAATTCGTTACTAATTCAAATGAATTTCATCTGTTTATTGTACTTCTTAGTGTTTTTAACATGGTTTTACACTTGTAAGACTTGTAAACTTCGTGTAAAAAAAGGAGGGTTATTTAGGGTTTTGAACAGATTAATCCCATTTACAGTACGTGACTTTGTATTTGGATATTATTATTAGTATTATTATTACGTATTATTATTATTATTATCATCATTATTATTATCATTTGCTAAGCTACAACCCTAGTTGGAAAAGCAGGATGCTATAAGCCCAGGGGCTCTAACAGGGAAAATAGCTCAGAGAGAAGGAAGAGAAGAAAAAAATATTTTAAGAAGAGTAACTCCATTAAAATAAATATCTCCTATATAAACTATAAAAACTTTAACACAACAAGAGGAAGAGAATTAAGATAGAATAGTGTGCCCAAGTGCACCCTCAAGCAAGAGAACTCTAACCCAAGACAGTGGAAGACCACGGTACAGAGGTTATGGCACTACCGAAGATTAGAAAACAATGGTTTGATTTTGAAGTGTCCTTCTCCTAGAAGAGCTGCTTACCATAGCTAAAGAGTCTCTTCTACCCTTACAAAGAGGAAAGTGGCCACTGAACAATTACAGTGCAGTAAGAAGAATTGTTTGGTAATCTCAGTGTTGTCCGGTATATGAGACAGGAGAAAATGTAAAGAATAGGCCAGACTATTCGGTGGGTGTGAGAGTCTATAGGCAAAGGGAAAATGAACCGTAACCAGAGAGAAGGATCCAATGTACTAATGTCCGGCCAGTCAAAAGACCCCATAACTCTTTAGCGGTAGCATCTCAACCGGTGGCTGGTGCCCAGGCCAACCTACTACCTTTAAAACTCAATTTGTGCTTGAATGGCCTTCTTGAACTAATCAAATTTGAACTCTAAAGTTTTACTATACTGTACAGAATACCAATGGGTCAGTAGTCATATTGAACTACAAAATAAAGTAATGATAATAACAATGCTATCAGGTTAAAACAGTTGAATTGGTGGAACTTCAAAAGTAAATCTTGTAGCAACTGCTTTATTTCTATACAGTAATCCTACCTTGAAGTTCATATTACTTCTCTCTGGAAGCTTGTTTGTATTAATTTTTACCCCTTAAAACTAAAAAAAAAAACGTTTTTCCTTCAACAAGCTTAGGCCACTAGTCTAGTGTTGGGATAATCTAGCAGCTAATGACAATAACCTAAGTTTGGATAGACCATACCTTCTTTTGTCTTTCACTCTCTACATCATACTTGCTTCACCAAGTCAGTTACAGTACTAGTATTTGTGTAAATTCTCCAAATATTGGCTATCCAGGATTCCAATGGATGTCTTTGCCTGGGTTTGTAATAACTACTGCATAGATTGGAACTTTTAATTTGGTTACTGTGAACAAACGTAAAAAAAAAAAAAATAACTATTAACTTAAAGCTAAATCTGATAAAGACAGTTAGCTGTTTATAGCAGGGAAGATGACTGTAATCCACCTCCAGGCTTCAAAAGTTCTTTTCTATCTTGTTTCTTTAGTGTAATCTCACAGTCTTCATGCTAGGCAGAAGCATACACCAGCCTGCCCAGTTTCAGACCCTAGCCTAACTCCTCAGTGTTTGCCTTGCGGTTCTTGTACACCATTTAGTAAGAACCCTGAGCCTCTCTTTAGAGCCTCAAATTCTATATTTACTTATTTTTTTTTTCTTCTGTGCAAACCCTTGCTTTTCCATAACTTAGTCTGCTCTACTCAAACAGTAGATCTCGAGGCAAAAGACTGAGCTGTTAGTCTAAATCCTAATATTCCCCCATTCAATGAAATGACGACTCATAAACTACCTTTTATTTCATATCTGAATGGCGAGGCATATAGAATCATTCTCTTATCTGTCCAGAAGGATCAGGCATTCTATAACGAATGAACTAACTGATCGATGCGTTATGTTTCGGATAACACTAATTTTTGGATTGTTATATCCCTCCACACAATGTAATAGATGATCATGAGCAACCTCTTGATAGATATTTTATTTAAGAAATACGTAATTCCTGTAGAACGGGGAAAGATTTTAAAATAATTCTTTTAAAGCTATAAAAGGTGTACGTTTGAATTATGTTGCAAATGGAGAGTGAAACGGTCTCATACACAATCAACCTCTAACTCTTCTTCTGTATCTATAGAATTGGTAGACAGGATCCTCATATCCCTCTCCTCGCTTAAGTAGGCTCCTAAGATCAACCACTTTCAACTATGTTCTCAAAGTGAAATATCGTTTAGTTCTTGTAGATATTTTAAAAAAACTTTAAAACTTCAAAGGAACATTCAAATCATGATTCAGGTGCAAGTGACCAAGCCTTAGTAGGCTCAAACACTAGAACCTCTCAGTTTAATATTCTATCTATCTACCATGGCACTTTCCCCAATTTTGGGATGTAGCCAACATAAAAAAGAAGAACGAAAGTGGATCTTATTTTGCACTGTTTCTCTCTGCCTGATGAGGGACTTAGCCAAGTTTGGCTGGTAACTGCTAGGGTTCTAGAGATTACCTTCCCCTTTTTTCCACCTCAAATGAAGCTTCACATGCTGACTTCCGTACTGCCGCTACCTTAGCGGTCACCAAGGTGGCACAAGATCTTTTGCCTCTCACATATCTACCCTTCTGTCACCTAGGCTTTCTTCACTCCATCCATCCATCCAAATCTTGTCCTCTTTCTTGTGCTTCTCCCATCAAATCTTGCACTAATCACCTTCTTCAGCAGATGGCCATTTTCCATCCTCTCTACATGGCCAAACCACTACAATACATTCATATCCACTATAGCTGCTAAGACATTTGTCACACCTGTTCTCACATACCCTACTTTGTTTTTAACCCTATTCAATCAAGATACATCAGCCTTACTCCTCAGATACTTAATTTCAAACACATTCAATTTGTATCTTGGCCTCACTTTCATTTCCCACAACTCTGGTCCATACATCATAATTGGTAAAATCACTTTCTCATACAGAACTCTCGTTACATTCACCCCTAACCCACTATTCTTCACCACTGCCTTCACTGACCCAAACACTTTACATCCTTCAACTCTGTGATGTACATCAGCTTCCACTCCACCATTTGCAGCAGCAACAACAGAACCCAAATACTTAAACTAATCTATTTCAAGTAACTCTCCATTCAATATGACATTCAATCTAGCACCACCTTCCCTTCTCGGGCATCTCATAACCTTACTCTTACCCACATTAACTTGCTACTTCCTTCTCTAACACACCACTCCAAATTTTATCCCTAATCGACACAGCTTCTCCAAGTCTGCAACAAATACAGTATCATCTGCAAATAACAACTGATTCACATCCCATTCATGGTCACTCGCATCTATCAGTTTTAATCCTTGACCAAACACGCACGCATTCACCTCTCTTAAAGCTCCATCAACAAACAAATTGAACAACCATGGTTGCGACACACGTCGCTGTCTTAGCCCCACTCTCACTGGAAACCACTCACTCACTTCATTTTCTATCCTACCACACACTTTACTGCCTATGTATAAACTTCACTGCTTGCAACAGCCTTCCACCTGTTCCATATAACCACATCACATTCCACATGAGTTTCTCCAGATCCATAAATGCAACATTTACCTCCTGATACTTTAATTGCTAGCAAAGCCGAAATTTGCTATAAGAAATGGATGAGTACTGGCAGCTGGAGCATAATACCTTGCGTGTCAATTGATTAAAATGTGAACACCATTTCATTGTCTAAGCCTACTGGTTACTTTTAGGAAACTGATTGTGGATTAGTAAGCATGCCTTACTGTATTTGCATTCAATTTTGACAGCTGTTCTGGTTTTTGTAGGACATTTGGTTGTTAAGAGGGTATCTGATGTAGTAATTTCTGCCTTATCAATTGATTAAATCATACAGCACTGATATAATTGAATTTTCTAAAATGAATCAAAGTATTGTAATATTTACCTGATTCCTGTAAGTACAATACTCTGCTGAGTAGGCATCACGTGTGAGTGCCGGAGAAGCTAGTTTGATTTGCAGTGTGGAGGTTATCAAACAATTCCTTGCTGCTATATCTCGATGAGTATAACGTCTTCCACTTAAAAACTCTAGACCTTGAGCTGCCTATAAAGCAAAATGGTTCGAAATAAGTATAAAAAATGGATTCCATATTCTACCCTGGTTTAGGGAAACGGAACCACGGACTCTGAACACCTGATTATGTCAGTTATGTTGTGAGTTATATACTCAAGATATATCCCAAATCTAGTCTTCCACTAAATCTGAAACACATGAGCTTCTATGAGAATTTTAAACTTAAAAACTAGACACAAGAACTAATATTTGTGCATATGAAATACTTCTTCATTTCAATATTGAAAAAATTTAGTTTTTCTATTGTAAAATCTTATATTTGTGAAAGATTGAGAATACAACTGTACTGATTAAGAAAGCAAGTTGCAAATTTGATAACCTTGCAAAATTATTTTGCAACTGATAAAAATATTTAGGCTTTGTTTTAACAAAAATTATTGCAAATATGTTATTTTTATTAATAAAATAAATTTTTGAATATACTTACCCGATAATCATGTAGCTGTCAACTCCGTTGCCCGACAGAATTCTATGGAGGGATACGCCAGCTATCACAATACTAGAAGGGGGTGTACTTACCAGCGCCACCTGTGGCCAGGTACTCAATCATTTGTTGTTGACACCTCCTCAATTATTCCTCGGTCCACTGGTTCTCTCTGGGGAGGAAAGGGAGGGTCGATTAAATCATGATTATCGGGTAAGTATATTCAAAAATTTATTTTATTAATAAAAATAACATTTTTCAATATTAAACTTACCCGATAATCATGTAGCTGATTCACACCCAGGGAGGTGGGTGAAAACCAGTGTACATGATTAAAGGATAGCTAAGTATCCCATATTTCATATAACAGTTATCTCAAATAACAATGAAATAAGTACCTGGTAAGGAAGTCGAATAGAACCGTTACTCTGCCTTTTATTTAAAGTTCGTCTTCCTTACTGAGCGCAGCGTTCCTCTTGGAGGCTGAATCAACCCAAAGGTGCCAAAGTACAAGGGGTTGCAACCCTACTAAAGGACCTCTACCAAACCTTTAACCCAGGCGCTTCTCAAGAATGAATAGACCACCCGCCAAATCCAAGGATGCGGAAGGATTCTTAGCCTACCGTAACAACCATAAAAACAACAATAAAAGTATTCAAGAGAAAGGTTAAAAAGGTTATGGGATTAAGGGAATGTAGTGGCTGAGCCCTCACCTACTACTGCACTCGCTGCTACGAATGGTCCCAGGGTGTAGCAGTTCTCGTAAAGAGACTGGACATCTTTCAGATAAAATGATGCAAACACTGACTTGCTCCTCCAATAGGTTGCATCCATAATGCTCTGCAGAGAACGGTTTTTATTAAAGGCCAACGAAGTAGCTACAGCTCTTACTTCGTGGGTCCTTACCTTCAGCAATGCAAGGTCTTCCTCCTTTAAGTGAGAATGTGCTTCTCTGATCAGAAGCCTTATATAGTACGAAAGCCCATTCTTGGACATGGGTCTCGAGGGTTTCTTGATGGCACACCATAAGGCTTCTGACTGTCCTCGAATAGGTTTAGACCTCTTCAGATAATATTTGAGAGCTCTGACAGGGCAAAGAACTCTCTCTAGTTCGTTACCTACCATGTTGGAGAGGCTAGGTATTTCGAACGATCTAGGCCAAGGACGTGAAGGAAGCTCGTTCTTTGCTAGGAATCCAAGCTGAAAAGAACATGTTGCAGATTCGGTTGTGAAACCAATATTCTTGCTGAAGGCATGAACCTCACTGACTCTCTTAGCTGTTGCAAGGCAAACGAGAAAAGCAGTCTTGAGGGTAAGATCCTTGAAGGAAGCTGACTGGAGAGGTTCGAACCTAGATGTCATAAGGAACCTTAAGACTACGTCTAGATTCCAGCCTGGAGTGGAAAGACGACGTTCTTTAGACGTCTCAAAAGACTTGAGAATGTCTTGAAGGTCCTTGTTGGAAGACAGGTCCAAACCCCTGTGGCGGAGAACTGAGGCCAACATGCTCCTATATCCTTTAATCGTAGGTGTTGAAAGGGATCTCTCATTCCTAAGATGAAGAAGGAAGTCAGCTATTTGGATCACAGAGGTATTGGTAGAGGATATTGAAGTGGCTCTACACCAGCTTCGGAAGACCTCCCACTTAGACTGGTAGACTCTACGAGTGGAAATTCTTCTAGCTCTGGCAATCGCACTGGCTGCCTCCTTCGAAAAGCCTCTAGCTCTAGCGAATCTTTCGACAGTCTGAAGGCAGTCAGTTGAAGAGCGTGGAGGTTTGGGTGCAACCTGTCTACGTGTGGTTGACGTAGAAGGTCCACTCTTAGAGGTAGAGTCCTGGGGAAGTCGACTAGCCATTGAAGTACCTCTGTGTACCATTCTCTTGCAGGCCAAAGGGGAGCAACCAGCGTCAGCCGTGTCCCTTCGTGTGAGACGAATTTCTGCAGAACTTTGTTTATTATCTTGAACGGAGGGAATGCGTACAGGTCGAGATGGGACCAGTTCAGAAGAAAAGCATCCACATGAACCGCTGCAGGGTCTGGAACAGGGGAACAATAAAGCGGAAGTCTCTTGGTGATGGAGGTGGCAAACAGATCTATGGTAGGTTGACCCCACAAGGTCCAAAGTCTGTTGCACACACTCTTGTGGAGGGTCCATTCCGTGGGAATGACCTGATTCCTTCTGCTGAGGCGATCCGCTGAAACATTCATATCGCCCTGGATGAACCTCGTGACCAGTGTGAGGTTTAGACCTCTTGACCAAATGAGGAGGTCCCTTGCGATCTCGTAAAGGCTCCTCGAATGGGTCCCTCCTTGCTTGGAGATGTAAGCCAAGGCTGTGGTGTTGTCTGAATTCACCTCCACCACTTTGCCTAGCAGGAGGGACTCTAAGTTCAACAGGGCAAGATGAACTGCTAACAGTTCCTTGCAGTTGATGTGGAGTAATCCTTGTTCCTTGTTCCATACTCCTGAGCATTCCCGTCCGTCCAAGGTCGCACCCCAGCCCGAGTCCGATGCATCCGAGAAGAGATGAAGATGGGGGGTCTGGATGGCCAATGATAGACCCTCCTTGAGAAGGAGATTGTGCTTCCACCACAGGAGAGTGGTCTTCATCTCTTGGTTGATAGGGATAGAGACTGCTTCTAGAGTCGAGCCCTTGTCCCAATGAGCCGCAAGATGGAATTGAAGAGGGCGGAGGTGGAGTCTCCCTAGCTCGACAAACAGGGCCAGTGATGAGAGGGTCCCTGTGAGACTCATCCACTGTCTCACTGAGCAATTGCTCCTCTTCAGCATGCTCATGATGCACTCTAGGGCTTGGTTTATCCTGGGGGCCGATGGAAAAGCCCGAAAATCCCGACTCTGAATCTCCATTCCCAGGTACACAATGGATTGGGAGGGAATGAGTTGAGATTTCTCTATATTGACTAATAGACCTAGGTCTCTGATTAGATCTAAAGTCCAAGAGAGGTTCTCCAGACAACGACGACTCGTGGAGGCTCTCAACAGCCAGTCGTCTAGGTAGAGGGAGGCTCTGATGTTCGATAAGTGCAGGAATTTCGCTACATTCCTCATCAGATGAGTAAAGACCATAGGAGCTGTGCTTAGGCCAAAACACAGGGCTTGGAACTGATAGACAACCTTTCCGAAAACGAATCTCAGGAAAGGTTGGGAGTCTGGATGAATGGGAACGTGAAAGTATGCATCTTTCAAGTCCAACGAGACCATCCAGTCCTCCTGTCTGACCGCTGCTAAGACCGACTTGGTCGTCTCCATTGTGAACGTCTGCTTGGTGACATACTCGTTGAGAGAGCTGACGTCCAGCACCGGTCTCCAACCTCCTGTCTTCTTGGCCACAAGAAAGAGACGGTTGTAGAAGCCCGGGGATTGATGGTCCCGGACTATAACCACTGCCTTCTTCTGCACAAGTAGCGACACCTCATGTTGCAATGCTAGCCTCTTGTCCTCTTCTTTGTAGTTGGGAGAGAGGTTGATGGGCGATGTGGTCAGAGGCGGTTTGAGGCAGAATGGAATCCTGTAACCGTACCTCAGCCAACTGACAGACTGTGCGTCTGCACCTCTCTTCTCCCAGGCTCGCCAGAAGATCTTGAGTCTGGCTCCTACTGTTGTCTGGAGAATCTGAGAGTCAGTTCTTTCCCTTAGATGTCCTGGGTCCTTTCCTAGACTTGCTCCTGTGAGAGTCTGGACGGGAGCTTCCTCGGCTGGGGGCTCTACCACGAAAGGGCGGTATGAACCTCGTAGCCGGGGTATCAGCCACTGGGGAGCGATAAGTCTTGGGGACAGAGGTGGTAACCTTAGACTTACGAGCCGATGAGGCTACAAGATCGTGCGTGTCCTTCTGTATCAGGGCAGCCGACAAGTCCTTAACTAGCTCCTCGGGAAAGAGGAACTTTGAGAGTGGAGCAAAAAGGAGTTGTGACCGTTGGCACGGTGTAATGCTGGCGGAGAGGAAGGTACACAGTTGTTCCCTTTTCTTCAACACCCCTGATACAAATAACGACGCTAGCTCACCCGATCCATCTCTGATGGCCTTATCCATGCAGGACATAATTAGCATGGCAGAATCTTTGTCCGCAGGAGAGGTTTTCTTGCTGAGGGCTCCCAGGCACCAGTCGAGAAAGTTAAACATTTCAAAAGCTCTGAACAACCCTTTCAGAAGATGATCCAGGTCTGAGAAGGTCCAACAAACCTTCGAGCGTCTCATCGCAGTCCTCCGAGGCGAGTCCACCAGACTTGAGAAGTCAGCCTGGGCAGAGGCAGGTACTCCCAAGCCTGGTGCTTCCCCTGTGGCATACCAAACGCAACCTTTCGAAGCGAGCTTCGTTGGAGGGAACATGAAGGAAGTCTTGCCAAGGTGTTGTTTAGACTGAAGCCACTCCCCTAAGATCCTTAAAGCCCTCTTGGAGGATCTAGCTAGGACAAGCTTAGTATAGTTGGACTTGGCTTGTTGTACGCCCAGCGAAAACTCAGATGGAGGAGAGCGGGGAATAGCAGAGACGAAGTGGTCTGGGTAAATCTCCCTGAGTAGAGCCAAGACCTTTCGAAAATCAATAGACAATGGAGAAAGCTTAGACTCTTCCACGTCTGATGAGGGATCAAGGTGTGCCTCCTCATCATCCGACACTTCATCAGCAGAGGGTAGCGAAGCGATCGGACCAGAATGCTGAACCGCAGAGTCAGAACGGGTAGGAACAATAACAGAGGTTTCCTCATCCTGAGGGAAAACCTGAGGCTCAGACTGCATAGGCTGAACAACAGACGAAGCAGAAGGCAGGCGCATGGGTGAAGGAGGTTGACTCCTAGCAAGAGTTGAACCCAAGGATTGCACAAGCTGAGCGGAGGACGGAGGCGGAGTAGTCCGTTCCTGTTCCTGTGAGATGAGTGGAGCATGAAGAGGTTGAGGCTGCGCAGAACAAGGTAAAGTTCTCGCAAGCTGAGGCTCCTGAGGCGCAAGTCCAGGGTGTAGAGGAGCTTGCCTAGAGGAGGGTTGAGCTCGCTGCAGCGATGGTTGAGCAGACAGACTCACGGAGGGGAGAGGTTGTTGTACCCCAACCGAGAGTTGCACCACTGGTGGAGCAGCAAGGGGAGGCGGAGGAAGAGTGGAATAACTCTCCTGATCCCAAAGCAAGGGTTGCCTTAAAGAAGGCTGAGGCTGAACAACACTGGGAACAGCGAACTCCGAAAGTGGCTCAACATCGTACGCCTGGCAGATGGTGCTGCGACCAGGCGGAGCAGGTGCAGGCTGGGCGAGCACAGGCGGAGCGAGAACAGGTAGAGGGAGTGTAGGCGGAGGAGGAGGTGCAACACTCTCAGCCCGACACTCACGCATCAAGTCCGAAAGCTGAGCTTGCATGGACTGAAGCAGGGTCCACTTGGGGTCGGCAGAAACGATAACAGACTGAGGTAAAGTCACAGTCGGGCTCTGTTTAGGCAGAACCTTACTCCTCTTGGGCGGAGTACAGTCGACCGATGACTGAGGCGAGTCAGAGCTGAGCCAATGACTGCAACCTGGCTGAGCACTCGCTGACTGAACTCTACGTTTAAGCGGTCTCGAGACCTGAGACCAACGTTTCTTCCCTGCATGTTGATCAGCGGACGAGAAGACGGGCTCAATCGTCTGCAGGTGGGAGTGACGGTCTAAGGAAGACACGCCCGCAACCACCGAGGATAATTCTGTGCGCCTAACAAGGCCTGTCGAACCCTTAAGCCCTTCGACATTGCTTCTCCCCTGGGCATGGGAGCTTGCAAGAGGTCCCGGACTGGGAGGACGACTGGCTCGCACAGAAAAATCCTCACGCACCACACTGGCACCACTAGCACTTGGCACTGCACCGACACTAGCACTCGTCACAGCACTGGCACTATTTCCACCCACTGCACTCTTGACCTTCAGTTCTTTAACCTCGGCCATCAGAGACTTATGGTCACTTACCACTGATTCTACTTTATCTCCTAAAGCCTGAATAGCACGCAAAACAATTGACATATCAGGCGGAGGGCACACAGTAGGTTCGGGGGTAGCCACTACAGGGGTAGGAAAAGGTAGGGGATCATGAGGTGAGGAAAACATAGAAGAGTGAGAAGAACTTCTCCTAACTCTACCTCTCTCTAACTTAGATGAATATTTTAAAAGACGGACAAATTCCAATTCCGAAAGTCCGGTGCACTCCTCACATCGATTTTCTAATAGACAGGGCCTGTCCCTACAGTCAGAACAAGCGGTGTGAGGATCTACCGAGGCCTTCGGAATACGCCTATTGCAAGACCTACATCGTCTATGGGAGGGGGCTTGCGAAACGTCAGACATCTTGTTTCAAAGAGTTAGCCAAAGGGTGATCCAAAAACAAGCAAAAATTCATTAACCGTTAACCAGTATTATATAAAAGCTATCTAGCTAATATAAAAAGGATTCCAGTAAAGCGACAGCCGTTAATCTAAGAGAATACTTCACCAAATATCCATGAATAAACTCGAAGACCATAAGCGTATCCCAGAACGTCTAGCCGGAAGCACGACAGGAATAATTGAGGAGGTGTCAACAACAAATGATTGAGTACCTGGCCACAGGTGGCGCTGGTAAGTACACCCCCTTCTAGTATTGTGATAGCTGGCGTATCCCTCCATAGAATTCTGTCGGGCAACGGAGTTGACAGCTACATGATTATCGGGTAAGTTTAATATTGAAAAATAAAAATTACTCAATGTTGATATTAAAATGTTTTTATAAACAACCGAATTACCTGCAAAGCAAGGCTCAGGCACTGCGGGTAAGTAAGAGGGGGTGGTCTTAAACTCCCAAGAGGTCTTGGAGACTCTTTCCTTGTTGCTAAAAGGAACTGCTTTAGGTCACCCTGAAACAGTATTAAAAAATTCCCTACATAGTAAAATTTTAATGAGGTACGATGTCTGAACATCACAGATAAAAGATTTAGAGCAAATATTCATTACCTCAAAATCAAATATGAATGAAAAACTAAGACATGGTTCTCGTTCTAATCATAGCAGTTTCTGAATGCATATACTGTAAATCTAAGGCTGGAATCACATAGGAAGTGATGTGAACCGCATGACAGAAGATCCGAAAGGTATCACGCGTAAAAGCTAGAGTGGTAATAAAGATCTTTGCCGGCTGTGTCATATAGGACGTAACGACATATCAAGAACAGAAAACGTGTGTAGCTATGTGTCGACCAAAAGTGAACCTGTTCACTTTTTGTGTTGCATGTCGGGCAAACTGTGTTTTTCAGCAGCAGTTTTCATTTACTTGAATAGTAAAATTTCATGATGATTTTTAAAA
The DNA here is from genome assembly GCF_036898095.1 of Palaemon carinicauda. Lineage (NCBI taxonomy): Eukaryota > Metazoa > Arthropoda > Malacostraca > Decapoda > Palaemonidae > Palaemon > Palaemon carinicauda. The sequence continues at coordinate 67,337,802 of NC_090742.1, read as the reverse complement.
AATTATACATTGTGATTAACCTGGTATTTTTTTTATTTCTTTAAATATTTTTTTTATTTCTTTAAATAAAAATAAAATTTCTATAGGCATATTCTTTAAAAATTACTGTGTGTTTAAGCTGCTGTCATGTGTTTTTATTTATATAAATAAGAATATAATTCAATCATGATTAGAAAAAATACTAAACACTTTGTTTTCAACCTGCTGTTATGAATTTTGCATCTTCAAATAAAATTTTACGATTTAGAAAAAAAAAAAAAATTGTTCAACCTGCTGTGTGTTATTTTGGCATTAAATATTGCTTTGGTGATGTTGTTTTGTGTGTGTGTTTTGTTGTTGTGTTCTTTGTTACTATTTCTGCTGTTGCTAATAGGCTAAGCTTTAAAACTAATTCAAAACTCAACTGTGGATAAAGATTAATTTTTTTCTGTTGATATTGGTTTTTGCCAATACCCCAGATTGCAAATATGGAAGCAATATCGACTTCAGTTCCACCTAAGTCTTGTATGACATTTTTAAATGATCAAAAAAAATTTTTTTTTTATCATATCACACCAGTAAGTAGTTTTTTTTTTTTTTTTATTAAATTCTCCTTTTCTATTCTTCACAAGAAAATACTAACGGCAGCAACAGTATTTTTTTTTATCTCTGCTCCTTCAATAAAACTAATGCAACATCAGCCAAGGAATCCATTGTATCAATTGACAAACGTGAGCACATGCTTACACCTATGCGACAGGGTGACATGTAGTGCGAGATGTCTCACATTTCGGTGCTTCCGTACCTCGTGTCGTGTCACTTCCTATGTGATTCTGGCCTAACATACATAATTACAGTAGTTATATACACAGGTAGAATATACAGTAGCCAGAAATGAAAAATATTCAGGTATCTTTAGGAAGCATAAAGCTTTGATATAAAGACCAGATAGACAATGAATAAAGTATGAGTACCTAAAAATTAAATTTCATCAGTACATACCCAATCTGTATACTGGGTGACAAGAAGGTGAGGTGTGTGTGATGTACACATTCCTAGACTTGATACGACGTGAGGATGAGTAGGACCACTAAACATAGCTGCTTCTCTACAAACCTCAGCTAGCAAGTGGTCATCTCTTGTACTTACCACCTGGAAAAAAAAAAACATTTTTCTGTAATTGTTGAAACACTCAAGTACTATATAATGATATTGGGCAATAGCTATATTACCGAATTTACCATAAAAATTTACTAGTACATTGGTCTGAAATATTACATACATACCAAAGCCCTTCCCCCAATTTTGGGGGGTAGCCGGCATCAAACAAATGAAACAAAAAAGGGGACCTCTACTCTCTACGTTCCTCCCAGCCTGACAAGGGACTCAACCGAGTTCGGCTGGTACTGCTAGGGTACCACAGCCCACCCTCCCACATTATCCACCACAGCTGAAGCTTCATAACGCTGAATCCCCTACTGCTGCTACCTCTGCGGTCATCCAAGGCACCGGAGGAAGCAGCAAGGCCTACTGGAACTGCGTCACAATCGCTCGCCATTCATTGCTATTTCTAGCATGCACTCTTGCCTCTCTCACATCTATCCTCCTATCACTCCATCCATTCACCCAAACCTTGGCCTTCCTCTTGTACTTCTCCCATCAACTCTTGCATTCATCACCTTTAACAGAGCCATTTTCCATTCTCTCAACATGGCCAAACCACCTCAACACATTCATATCTACTCTAGCTGCTAACTCATTTCTTATACCCATTCTCACCCTCACTACTTCGTTCCTAAACCTATCTACTCGAGACACACCAGCCATACTCCTTAGACACTTCATCTCAAACACATTCAATTTCTGTCTCTCCGTCATTTTCATTCCCCACAACTCCGATCCATACATCACAGACAGTTGGTACAATCACTTTCTCATACAGAACTCTCCCAACCCTTTATTTTTTACTACTCCCTTAACTGCCCCCAAAACTTTGCATCCTTCATTCACTCTCTGATATACATCTGCTTCCACTCCACCATTTGCTGCAACAACAGACCCCAAGTACTTAAACTGATCCACCTCCTCAAGTAACTCTCCAATCAACATGACAATCAACATGACATTCAACCTCGCACCACCTTCCCTTCTTGTACATCTCGTAACCTTACTCTTACCCACATTAACTCTCAACTTCTTTCTCTTACACACTCTTCATAATTTTGTCACTAATCGGCCAAGCTTCTCTTCTGCGTCTGCAACCAGTACAGTATCATCCGCAAACAACAACGGATTTACCTCCCATTCATGGTCATTCTCGTCTACCAGTTTCAATCCTCGTCCAAGCACTCAAGCATTCACCTCTCTCACCACTCCATCAACATACAAGTTGAACAACCACGGCGACATCACGCATCCCTGTCTCAGCCCCACTCTCACCGAAAACCAAGCGATCACTTTATTTCATATCCTAACACATGCTTTACTACCTTTGTAGAAATATTAAATTAATTAAATTTACCTTTATTAGGCAATACATAAGGTTTGCGAAGTATTCTGTATACAGTACTATCCAACAATTTTGAGCAAAATGAAAGCAGCTTTTGAGGGGAATACATACTTCAAGTCACCTATGTTATTTCATACAGCACCATTAAAACCAAGACACATGTAAACCTGGATTACATACCATATAATTATATATATATATATATATATATAAAAAAAAAAAAAAAAAAAAAAAAAAAAAAAAAAAAAAAAAAACTACCTCATTTTTTCCCAGGCCATACAGTATTATACACTACTTCAGATACAGTAAATCAATAGGATGAAGCTCTTATACTATTAAGAGTACGGGACTAAAGTCAAACAATGACAAAATATCTTACTTTAACCATTACTAGTTTGTCTGAATCTGAAGGATTATCTTCACTGACTTCTTCCGTTGGATTTCTAAGTCTTGCTAGTTGCACGTCACCGAACTCCCCTCGACCTGTATACAAATCAGGTTAGGACTTTGCATGGCTAAGAAGTATCACAGTCACATCCCGAAAAGTTTTTAAAATGCAAAAATCCTACAAAAAGGGTAAAAACAATTATACATAATTTATATCATGTTTAAGCCTTGATGGTCTGGTTAAACTATCCTTTAAAAATAACAAAATTTAAAAGTAAATTGTATTTTTCCTAGCTATACAAATCTGATACTTTTAAAATAGGGAAGGTCTTCAATGCAAGGTAGAACAAAAGTTGAATCCATTAACGAGGTACTGTAGTTAACGACATGTGGTAAGTGTAAGTAGTGTATGTATACAAACATTACATTTGTCCTTCAAAATTGGGATACCTACTAACTGGTGAGTAGGAAGTCCCCTTCCCCTTGAACTGCATTAATTGGTTTTTTCCTTCTATGAAATATGCTAATCTCCCTGGAGAGAGAGGACTCCAACATCTCACTATCTTCCAATCACAGGGATGAGCTGACTGATAGGACCCAGCCTATACAGTACTCAGAATGAACCTGGTACAAGGTCAATGAAGAAATTCTTCTCACTGAAAGGGAAGATCCAGTCAGAAACGAAGTAATTGGTGAATGATGATCAATGGGTTTGATATACACTTCACCATCCTTCCCTCTCGTTAAGGGAGAATGGAGAACTACTTCATATAGATATAATCTAATTAGAATGGTGCTCAAAAGTGTAGCTTACCAGCACCAAAAGCCAATCCAGCATGTAATTGTACAATGTGAAGGGCAGGAAAGAGGCAGTCACCCTACCTTTCATCCCAGACACTCATTCAAATGTTACCACAGACAAAGTGCTTTCTGTCCTATGTGAGAGCTGGCCTGACTACATAATTACTTGAGCAACCACCACAGGACCAAGAACTAAAGTTTCAAGGCACTTGTGGATATGTAGAAGGCTGTCAAGGATGGTTGGTGCTTTCAAAATCCTGCCTTCATCACCTGGCTGACTGCATAACTTTTCTTAAGGCTAATGTGGGACCCTGTACCCCATACTTTGTGAGCTCTAGCCTGAGCTGGTACCTTGACCCTCCTAGGATCCAAAGCATATGCTCCATGGATTTTCTCATGAAGCTAGAAAGAGACCCTGTTCTTTGAAATCTCTTTCTTGGTTCTGTCAGTACTAAGGAAAAGATGTTGATACTTAAGCCTGAGATGTCAAGTCCTCTCCAGATAGCACCACAGAGCCCTCATGGGACACAGAAGTACCTCTTTTCAATTAACACCAAATGCTTCGTATAAAGAGGAAATGGAAAAGGTCTCACTTCTGGGATTGTGTCTTGACAGGTTCTAGGTTTTGGCCACAAACTGGCACAAAATTAAGAAACCTCCTTCCAGACCTCAGTGGGGCTTGTTACACAAGAGACTATGAAACTCATCTACATTCTTCACAGATGCTGAGGCTAGTATAAAGACAGTCATGAGAGTCAGATCTCTGTCTGACAAACTTCTCAAAGGCTAATAAGGGGACGTGTACTGTAAGAGCCTTGAGAACAAACATCACATCCCACTACGGGGGAATGAGGTCCTGGATAGGTAAGACTACAAAGCTCCTCACAAGTATATACACCCATGATGAGGAAAGCTATATGGTCTTCAGTTAGAATTTACAGCCACAACTGAGAGGGCTCTTTCTCAGCACAGTTAGATAAGGGAGTCTGCAATCTGCATTAAAGATGCCCCAACCTGAGAAGTACCCCTTCTATGGCTATCAAACGACCACTTTCCTTGGTAGACAGCAACAGAGGACTGTTACTGGACTCCATTCATCTTTGCAGTCACTCACAAAAAGCCTTTTACTTTGAGGATTCGCTGGAGCTGGGTAGTCTCCAAGTGTGAAGTGGACACACACTAACAGATTGGTAATACCTCAGAAGGTGCCACTCACAGAGAATAGTGATCCATAGAGGTAGTTCTCTCGGGATCTCTACTATAAGTGCTAACAAATCGGGATAACAATTGACACATGGCCATCCGGGAACAATCAAAGTCATTATGAGGCCTGGCAAGATCAAAACTTGTTATCAGGCTAACAGGACCAAAAGTGTAGGTGTCCAAAGAATCCCACGAGTGTTGGAACACTGCCCATAGGTATCAAATGGGAGCTTCCATTTAAACGTGTGGTGAACAGGTTGATTTTTGGTGACCCCCCCACAGGGAAAGGAACTTCTCTGCTATGCAAAGATGTAGGGACCACTCTGATCCTGCAACCTGCCCCTGGTGCCCAAGAACATCTGCAAGTACATTCTTCATCTTGAATATAATGGTATGCCACCACACATGTATCTCTGCTCTGTCAACTTGCATAGTGGGTGAAAAATCTTGCTCCCTTGCTGGCATTAAGGATGCTGGGGGCAAAGTAGCTTTAGGTACCAGGTCATTAACTACCTTATATAGAAATTCAACAGCAATTCCAGCTTATGCTGAAGACACTCCCTATTCCAAAGAATGAAAAGTTTGTATATGTGTAGAAATAACCAATTTGTATTATGCCTTGTTTTAACAAACATCATAAAAGCATGATATAAATTATGAAGATACAGTACTTCATAAGTTTATGAACCAAACATAGGCATGAAATATTTGACTTATGTTTATTAAACAAAGCAACAATTTAAAGTTAGAATATCTTACCTAGGGTCAACAAGACCTGAATATTCTCCCTCTGAAGTCCATTTTTTTCATCCTGATGAAGACCCATAAAAGTAGACTCTTGTCTGGTGTTGTAATATTCACTAGGGCCGGCCTGAACTATACTTTGAGCAGAAGGAGAAGAATTGTGCTGGAGAGGAGAGGACTGTTGGGTTGATATTGATGATCCTCCCAAAGTTCTAGTGGAGGCTTGCGAGTGGCCTAGTTGAGTGGATGTTCCCAGAGTGTGAGGGGAGACTTGAGAGAGCTGTAGTTGACAAAGGTGGTCAACTGGAACCGTGGGCTTTACATTACCATGGGCTGCACCCTCACGAACATCTACAGCAGTGCTGCTTCCACCAGGGTGTCCATTGTGCATTAGTCTTTCTTGTTCCTCAGCATTTTGGGCATCTTCTCCTGATTCAGCTATAAACAGAAGAATAAATATTGCTTTAATTCACATATTTCAATATCCATGGACCTTGGCCTAACACTGTAAAATCAGCAAAATTTCAAAATTATCTAAAGACCTCCCAGCACCTCCGCTATACAGGGTATTGTAATGGCTATTATTCATTCTTATACAAGATATAAATATTTTATTGCTAAGACCAGTCACTATTTTTATCAAGGAAAACTGAAAAATATATAAAAGAATTAAAAGGTTAAAAGGGAGTGGAGAAAACAGTAGCAAAACCAACAAAATGCATTACTACAAATAACTGTTTACCTCTTGTATGTGCTGGGGAATGTTTTAGCCTCTGTCTCCTTTGTCTGCAGTAAATCAACATGGCACCCACCAGTAATATATAAGCTCCTGCTCCACCAACTGCTACACCAACAGTTCTACCAAGAAGTTGGGAGCCATCACCTAAGGAACAAAATAATATACAGTAAATTAACTGGAGTAGTATTGAAATAAAAGTTCAAGATAGAGACGACTGGCAAAATCTAGCCGAGGCCCTTTGCGTCCAATAGGCGTAGCAGGAGATGATGATGATGATGAAATCAACTTTATAATAGTGGATATCAAGAGACCTGCATAGTAATGCTAAAACAGATAACATTTGAAGGATGCACATTTTTCTTTTTATTATTATGACCTTATCCAAAATATTTACGAAACCAGTAAAAATTATACAAATCTCAAAAACTATTTCAACTTTCCTTCAAAATACTCATAAAATATATAAGGTTGCTAAGAAATACCTTTCACGTTGACAGTAATTTCTGCTCGAACAAGTCCTCCCATATTTCCAGCGGTGCATCCAAACACACCACTATCCTCCATCTTAACATTAGACAGCTGCAAAGTTCCATTCAAGTATACCTCCACTCTGCAAAACGTGTAAAGTTATTGAATTCAGGTCTGAAGGGATACCTATAAAATAATACAAGGGCATCCAACTACTGATTAGTTTAGGAAGGTTCCAATGATTCCAACATCATTCCAGTACACGAGTAATTCTTCATGCATAAATCGTGTCTTGGTTTTCAACAATATACTGTATTTTACACACAAAATATCATCAGATTACTGAATCAACATTGCATAAGTTTTAAGACAGAAACTTGGCTATGCAAAGATGAAAAATATTACTATTCTGGATAAATGCAGACTTTATTTCCAAATTTATACCTAGAAAGAAGGGAAATTGTTATTGTTAAACTTCAAAAGTTCACCTTTCAGGATCAAATGCATTTGGCATATGATTGTAGTCCCAGTGAATGGTCGGTCTTGGACTCCCTCTAGCATGGCATTCAAGCAAAAGTGTTCCACCTTTCTCTATCTGAACTGGGCTGTGAGTGACCCATTCAAGAACTGGACCCTCTGAAGGGAAAAACATAGATGTCGAAAGTTTGAAGTTAAACTCTAATAAAAAAAAAATAGGCATAAAAAAATAACAAAATTTTATTGTATCTAACTTTTTTTTTGTACTGCAGTTAAATGATTTTTGGGTAAACAAAATAAAGATTGATTCATTACCTTTCACAAACAATAAATAAATAAAAAAATTGTGTGTTGCTTACCCACAACAGCTAAGGTGATGGAGGCATTAATAGACCCTTGTGGTGAGGATGCAATACACACATATTGTCCACCATCCTGCAATTCAGCTCCATAAACCTCCAATGCACCATCATTGATGTGGACATTATCACTTGTTGCATCTATGTCCTGCAAAAATTATCATCATAAAAATATTCAATATATTTCCCAGCCTTATAGTCTCACTTTACTGTACTCTATATTGATAATGTCATTCTTCAACAGAATAGATAGCAAGCAAGGCAAAATGGATTAGGATTTAAAATTCTAGACAATTTGAAATTGAATGATCTTACACACATTTTCAATTTTTTACTCTGCTTGTCTAATATCATATGCCAAATTTGAAGGTAATGTGTATTTTTCCAAGCATACAAACCTTTAGCTACTTAATAGAGATTACCTTTTGGTGGAGCTGGAAGACTAGCCATCAAGACTTTAATGTGAGGTAGCAACTTACCCAACTACTAACTAGTGGGAGGGTGTAAGGGGGTACCCAGGAAAACTGGGTACCCTCTCTCAGTTGCAGTGTAGTTGTGCCCCACCTTTTCAATTGGTTTCAGAGAGGTCGGATGTGTCCGCTCTCTGCTCTTACAGACTTGGCCATTCAACAATGCTTGAATGCCAAGGGAAAAACTAGACTGAGTTTGAAAGAATTTCATTTTTTTCTATATTAAAAGTTGTATGTATCTTAATTTACCTTACATTAAATACAACATACATGACACAATTAACCTGACCCTTACTCACCTAGTAAATAAAAGAAACTGAATTAACTAGAGATACAACCATAACTAGTTTCTGTAACCTCTGCCATAATGCAATGGTCCATAGCATGACTGAGCAAACTCAGAAGTATAGCACATTAGGGTGCTATAAGTAGTTGGATCTAATTACAGGTACTATAAAATGTGCCTTCTTTCTTTTCTTAATTACAATCCCTGCTAAACCTTTACTTTGAAGTTATTAATGACCAAAATCCCATTGCTATTCTTTGTGAGAGTCATGTCTCACAATCAAATGGAAAACTTTTTGTGATAGCTTACTATTGCTTGTTAACATTAGATAAAACAGGCTAGTGTTATTGCTTATATCAGTAGCCTGATATAAGAAATAAGTCTATCAATAAACCTTATCGAAAAAGCGGAGGTGCGTCAAGCACGGGAGAATGGTACAAATGATAAACAATCCCATTAATTACTGAGTATGAAGGCTCATTATTTCGATATAGATGAATTTTAATCTTATTTGAATAATCATAAATGTTAGATTTATAAAACCTGGTATAAAAATATGAAACTATCTTTTAATCCCATTGGTCTCTTTCCAAAATTATAATTTTCCTTTTCCTACATTATAAAGTGGCTATGGAGTTTGTGACAAGTGAATAGGAAGGGTTTTTCCTTCTTACCACCTGTTACTAACCAACTACTTAACCAGGATTCCAATTTGTTCTTTTGTTTGTACATAAATCAGAGGAGCTACTATTGCCCCTAACATTATCTTATTGTTGGGAAGGAACAAAGGTCTTAATGTGAGCTTTAAGCTTCAAACTGACCTGTTAAATATTTGCTTTATCATGTTAGTAATTCTATCTAAAAATGAAGATGAAGAAGAATGACAAAGATAAGAGTGCTATCGCCGTATCTAAGATCGTCTGACCAAGGAAGAATATGATGGTTTCCTACTTTTTACCACAAACTGAGCAAATAAACATGATGCCTCTTGGGTACCATCCATAATATTTCTATCCAACAGCTTAAGAAATTAAAGATCACATCAAGATCAGAGTGACCTACATACCTTTCTTGAATATGGGAAGATGAAACTCATACTAAAGAATCAGCAAAAGAAAAATTTACCAAAAAATACCCACACTTTTACCTAATGCCAACACCTCTTTAGTAAGTCGACCAAACTATTCCATCAACACTCGTCTCCTATAGGGATCTAATAACGGTTTTAGAAAATTAGATGGTTCTTTTAAAAAGGTTACGCTAGGTAACCACCCCCTTCAATAAATGGCCATAATTATTGTAATAGAAACATCAGTAAACAGCAGTTCATACAAGTCAATTTTCCTGAAATCTAAAAATTAGTTTCAATTAAGTTTGGGAAGTAAGACATATATGTCTAAAATCTGAGTGAGAGGAAGGAGAGAGCCAATGAATGGAATACAGTACCCCTCTCGCAGGACCTGTACAGTCCAGACTTTGGCGCTTTGCTGTTGCCACTTTGCCCATTGGTTTGTCAGGCTTCCCCCCCACTTGTGGCAGTCTAAGTAAGGGACTGCTGACTATAGTGGGCCCCTGGCTACTCTCCTACCTCTGCTCTTCTGAACTGACCATAATAGCAAGGTAGGAGTGATACCTGTGCTACTGCTGGAAGTCTTAGCCGGCCTGGGTCTTGGCTCCACCAAGCGTTTTTTTAAGAGCAGCCTTTAACTAATCAGGAGCATATGTCTTAGGAGTTTGAAGAGATGTGCTAGGGCCTTGGAAGGTCCCTGTTCGGTAGAAAAAGGAGTTGTGGCTCGTTTTTCTTCACATTTCCACCACTTTGTGAACTTTTTGCTGTGGGAACAGTGTCTGGCTCTGTTTAACTGGGGCAGTGTGAAGAGTTAAGGCTTCTCTGTGCCCTAACCTTTTAACCAGTTTTGAGACTACTGCATCTGTGTTCAATCATTCAGTTGGTAGACTGGTGCATCAAAAAGGTGACTGCTTTTGCTATCGATAGCACCAAGTCTGTAACCTTCCTTTACTTCTAGAAATCACTAAAGTTTTGAGAGGGAACTTTACACTTGCCATGGAAATAGTTTCCATGGTAGACAATTCTGATGAGGAAACAATTGTGTTCTTGGTGCCTAATTTGTCAATCAAGATTCCATGGGTCTATATTGTTACATCCACATCGATTGGGAGGGGAGAAGGGCTCGATTCATCAGGAACGCAGAACCTCCTGACGGGAGAGGGCTTGGGATAGAATCCCATACGACCCAGTTGATCTTAGAGTTCTTGGGTCCAGAGATCTGGTCATAGACACTGTTGATTGCTTCTTGGCCAGTTTTGACTAGGGGAAATTCTAATGAAGACTTTTAACCCTGAGAGACACCAAAGTGCCAGTCAATATCAGTTTAGCCTCCCATCACCGGATTTTGCAATGATTTCCCTAGGTTACTTTGTTCCCTGATTAGGGCCAAGAGCTACTCTTAAGAATGTTCCATGGTGCGAGAATACAAGTGCCCATAAACTCGCATTCTTGCAGACGAGTCTTCTTGACTCACTGACCTATCTAATGGTTGACCGTGAATATGAGGGGAACTAGGTGACCCAAATCTAGATACTGTATACCCTCCTTAATTGGGGAATGAAGGCGAGGAATTGTGTTCATTCAGATTGGATGCCTGTGATGTATGCCTACTCTCCTTAAGTTTAACTTGAAAGAAGTGATTGTGCATAAAGGAAATTGTCCTAAGGGAGAACAGCTCATATGCTCTGGAGAGCATGCTTCTTTATAGAAGAGTGCAGGACTAGGTGAGAGGGTCATACAGTATATAGTGTGTCTGTCATATGAAAAGTGCATACCATATGCATGTCACCTATACCATGGAGAGCGTTCATGTGCAGGAGTGTGTGTATCACAGGATACGCATGAACGAGCAGGGGAAATAGTATGTGACTGATCAGGAGATGACTCCTCCAGTGCAGGAGTGTGCATACTTGAGCTAGTAAGCACCAGTGCACTTGCACTGTAGCCATGCTTGGAGAATAGTGCCAATTAAAGGGGTGCGCATGTGGCACAACCAATGATCTTGCACGACAATGTAAGCACAAATATCTTCAAGATAGTGTGAGGAGTCAGCAACTCCAAGTGTGCGCACACCTAATTGTACATACATACATATACCAAAGGCACTTCCCCCAATTTTGGGGGGTAGCCGACAACAACAAGAAACAAAACAAAAAGGGGACCTCTACTCTCTACGTTCCTCCAGCCTAACCAGGGACTCAGCCGAGTTCAGCTGGTACTGCTAGGGTGCCACAGCCCAACCTCCCACATTTCCACCACAGATGAAGCTTCATACTGCTGAGTCCCCTACTGCTGCTACCTCCGCGGTCATCTAAGGCACCGGAGGAAGCAGCAGGGCCTACCGGATCACCTAATTGTGAGCGAGTATATTTGTGTGATTGGAGTTTGCTTAATAAATGCATGCTGTTAGCTAAAAAAAAAAAATTACTTTCGTTATCTATCTCTGAGAGCTATTAGTGACCACTTACGTGATGGTGTGCTGTCTGGTGAGAGTGAATTGGCAAACGCAATGCTCAAAGAATAGTCGCCCATAAATGATTGCGATAATCGAGTGATTAGCACAATCCCCGGAGAGCAGGATGATTGAACACATTCCCCGTTACCTGGAATGTGCAATTTGTGCAAATCAGCATCTTTGTGCGCAGAGGGAAGAGTGCAATGGCACCTCATGTTCTGGAGAACACAATAAACACATCTGTAAAAGTGAGTGGAATAGTCTCTTCCTTAAAGGTGGGTGCCATGAGCACAAGTAAGGGTTGGTGAACTCTGTCCAAGGTGTGAGTGTCAACTTGAGTGGATGCACTAGATGGTTGTGCATGTTCATTAAATCACGCACTGTAATCCTACGCATTCATTGAGGATACAGGCAAATTTGCCACAGAAGGAGAGGTTGAATACATTTTACTATTTGGGGAAGGGTTGCAAAGATTCTTCCCATTCTAATTTCACGTTGTAAGTATCTCCATTGTGTGCGGTAGCGAGACTACAGATAAGGAGGGTGGGTCTACATTGGGCATTTTTATCGCATATTTAGTAGGTGGGGAAGATCCCTGTTTACTACCCTGGGGTTGTAGCAACTGCTGCATCAAGGGGACACCTTCCAGGGTTATGGAAGGCCAAAGTGTCCTTATGACCATTTCTTCGCCGTTCTGAGGAATTTCCAGCAGCCTACTAGAGTAGTGCAAGATATCGATACTACAACAACAAGAGCTGATATTGTTTCTTTTGTAACCTGCCCAAGGCCAATATCACTATCGTTGCCATCCTTCATTGTCACCTTTGGGGAGGGAGACAGAGAAGGGTCAGAGGTCAGATTACCCGGAGGAGGTAGAGAGCCAAAGGATCTCCTTGATTTTGAGGAAGATCCTGTTCTGGTTTCTTCCTTTTCATCACATACTCCACCCACTGCTCTGATGGACAATTTCCACACTACGTAGTTGCAGGGGAAAGACAGATCAATCATGCCCTCTGCAAGAGGTCCATAAAAGACGGGGATCCACACTTTTGATCAGCAACTCCAGGCCAAGAAAGCATGTCTGCTCATGGTTTCTCCATCACCAAATACACTTTCAATGAAAAGATGAAGAAGAAAAAGTTAAACAGACAATGTAAGAGCACCAAGAGTGAATCTGTATACAGTACCTCGGAGGCTGAAGTCAAAAGTGACGATCTAGTGTGCTGGCAACAGGGCAGGGCATTTCCCACTTACTGCCTGTAACCACCGACACATCTGGTTGAAATTTTAACAACCGAATTCAATCTAAAATCATACTCCTATTAAAGGATGAGGGTTTGTATTCATGTGGGAGCAAATAACTTGGAAAGAAAACTCGTTTTTGCGAATGAAAGACTTACAGTATTTAACAATATCCATAATATGAAGTTCCAAACCAATATTGATTACCATAAAGCATCACAAATGGCATGCCCAACCATGATATACTTGGGGGGAGGGAGAAGTCAATTTGAGGGAGAGTGGGAATTACAATACTTATGATTCTTTAATGATAGCAGTTGATAAGACAGAGCTTTGGCGAGGGAAGCAAAGTGAACTACATCAAGTATTGAAATAATAAATTTCTTAGCTATAATTCCATTTTTATTTGATAGTTTCAATAGTGTTAATACTGTACTGTAGTTAATGTTGAGGGTAAGCAACTTGGTTATTTTCAATGACAGTTATATACTGTAGTTATCCAATTAATTTTATATAAAATGATATTTTAATTATAAAATAAACTTTTGAATATACTTACCCGGTGAATATATAATAGCTGCTACTCAGCGGCTCGACAGAAAACACGCTCAAAAACTCGCGAGCGTGCCCACCAGCGCCACTATCGGCCAGATACCACTCTTGCATGTAAACAAACCCTTCAATTCTTCTCGTCCCGCTGCGTCTCTATTGGGGAGGAAGGGAGGGCCTTTAATTTATATATTCACCGGGTAAGTATATTCAAAAATTTATTTTATAATTAAAATATCATTTTTAAATATTTAACTTAGCCGGTGAATATATAATAGCTGATTCACACCCAAGGCGGTGGGTAGAGACCAGAGTTAATAAAGTTTACAGCGTATAAGCTAAGAGTTTTTGACAGTTATCAATATAACAAAACCAAAATATATAGGTACCTGGTAAGGAAGTTGACTTAGACGATTACTCTGCCTTATAAGTCTGTCTTCCTAACGAAGCCCAGCGATCCTCTTAGGATGCTGAAAGACTCCCAGGAGCTGAAGTATCAAGGGCTGCAACCCATACAACAGGACCTCATCAAACCCTAATCTGGGCGCTCTCAAGAAATGACTTTGACCACCCGCCAAATCAACAAGGATGCGAAAGGCTTCTTAGCCTTCCGTACATCCCAAAAAACAATATTAAAAAACATTTCAAGAGACAGATTAAAAAGGATATTGGAATTAGGGTAATGTAGTGGTAGAACCCTCACCCACTACTGCACTCGCTGCAACGAATGGACCCAGTGTGTAGCAGTCCTCGTAAAGAGTCTGGACATCTTTTAAGTAAAATGACGCGAACACTGACTTGCTTCTCCAAAAAGTCGCGTCCATAATACTTTGCAGAGATTTATTTTGCTTGAAGGCCACGGAGGTTGCTATAGATCTAACTCCGTGCGTCTTAACCTTAAGCAAACATCGGTCTTTCTCATGCAAGTGAGAATGAGCTTCTCGTATTAAAAAATCTGATAAAATATGACAAAGTATTCTTTGACATAGGCAATGATGGTTTCTTAACTGAGCACCATAATGCCTCAGATTTACCTCGTAATGACTTAGTACGAGCTAAATAGAACTTAAGAGCTCTAACAGGACATAAAACTCTTTCCAGTTCGTTGCCTACTATCTCTGATAAGCAAGGAATATCAAAAGATTTAGGCCAAGGACGAGAAGGCAGTTCATTTTTGGCCAGGAAACCAAGTTGAAGTGAACAAGTGGCTTTTTTCTGTAGAAAAGCCGATGTTCTTACTGAAGGCATGAAGTTCACTGACCCTTTTAGCCGAAGCCAAGCACACTAGGAAAAGTGTCTTGAGGGTGAGATCCTTCAGGGAGGCTGAATGTAATGGCTCAAACCTGTCTGACATGAGGAACCTTAGGACCCCGTCTAAGTTCCATCCAGGAGTTGCCAAACGACGTTCCTTAGAGGTCTCGAAAGACTTAAGGAGATCTTGGAGATCTTTATTGTTGGAAAGATCTAAGCCTCTATGTCGAAAGACCGAAGCCAACATGCTCCTGTAGCCCTTAATCGTGGGAGCTGAAAGGGAGCGAACCTTTCTCAGATGTACAAGAAAATCTGCGATTTGGGCTACAGAGGTACTGGACGAGGACACAGATGCTGACTTGCACCAGTCTCGAAAGACTTCCCACTTCGACTGGTATACTCTAATGGTAGAAGCTCTCCTAGCTCTTGCAATCGCACTGGCTGCCTCCTTTGAAAAGCCTCTAGCTCTTGAGAGTCTTTCGATAGTATGAAGGAAGTCAGACGAAGAGCGGGGAGGCTTTGATGGACATTCTTTACGTGGGGCTGACGTAACAGATCTACTCTTAGAGGAAGACTTCTTGGAAAGTCTACCAGCCATTGAAGTACCTCGGTGAACCACTCTCTCGCGGGCCAGAGGGTAGCAACCAACGTCAACCTTGTCCCTTCGTGAGAGGCGAACTTCTGCAGTACCTTGTTGACTATCTTGAATGGTGGGAATGCATATAAGTCCAGAAGAGACCAATCCAGTAGAAACGCGTCTATGTAGATTGCTTCTGTATCTAGGACTGGAGAGCAATAGATTGGTAACCTTTTGGTCAATGAGGAGGCAAAGAGGTCTATGGTGGGTTGACCCCAAGTAGCCCAAAGACTCTTGCACACGTCCTTGTGGAGGGTCCATTCCGTGGGTATCACCTGACCCCTCCGACTGAGACAGTCTGCCAAGACGTTCAAGTCCCCCTGGATGAATCTCGTCAACAGGGAGATGCCTCGAATTCTTGACCATAAGAGAAGGTCCCTTGCGATCTCGAGCAGCGTGAAGGAGTGTGTGCCTCCTTGCTTGGAGATGTACGCCAAAGCTGTGGTGTTGTCTGAGTTGACCTCTACCGCTTAGTTTCGAAGAAGCTTTCGAATATCATCAAGGCCAAGTGGACTGCTAATAGCTCCTTGCCGTTGATGTGCATGCTCTTCTGACTTGAGGTCCACAGACCCGAGCATTCCCGACCGTCCAGGGTCGCACCCTAACCCAAATCCGACGCGTCTGAGAACGTGTGGTTTGGGTTCTTGACTGCTAGGGATAGTCCCTCTCTCAGACTGATATTGCTGTCCCACCATTTCAGGCATGCCTTCACCGGTTCGGAGACTGGGAATGATACCGTCTCTAACGTCTTGTCCTAGTTCTAGTGAGAGGCTAGATGGAACCGGAGAGGCAGAAGGTGTAGTCTCCCTAGTGAGACAAACTGCTCCAGGGATGAGAGAGTCCCTACGAGACTGTTCCAACTCCTGACTGAACAAACGTTATCTTTTCAGCATTAGTTGGACTTCGAGCAGGGCTTGTTCTAATCGGTGGCAGACGGAAAAGCCCGAAAAAAAAACTGGACTGCGAATCTCCATCCCCAAATATAGAATAATCTGGGATGGGATCAGTAGGGACTTTTAGGTTGACCAAAAGTCCCAACTCCCTGGACAGACTCAACGTCCAATGCAGATCCTGCAGACAGTGAAGACTGGACGATGCTCTGAGAAGCCAGTCGTCCAAGTACAGGGAGGCTCGGATCCCCGATAGATGGAGGGATTTTGCCACATTCCTCATGAGCCTTGTAAACACGAGAGGAACAGGACTGAGGCCAAAGCACAGGGCTCGAAACTGGTACCCCACATTCCTGTAAACAAACCTCAAACGATTGGGAATCCGGGTGTATAGGAATGTGGAAGTATGCCTTCCATTAATGCTGTCAAGACAGCCTGGTAGACTTCATCGTGAAGTTTGCCTTGACAATGAACACATTGAGCGCACTTGCCTCTTACGTACTCCTGCAGTGAACATGGCTGCCAGATCATTGGAGCCATCCCTGAGGAACTTGTTCCTGCAGAGAACGTGGCTGTCAGATCATTGGAGCCATCCCTGAAACCCTTGTTTATGCATGACATAATTGTAAGCAAAACTTCAAATGCTCGAAAAAAGACTCCTAACAGGAGATGGTCTAGCTCTGAAGTCGACCATAAAATCTTGGAGCGTCTCATGGCCAGGTGCCAGGGAGAGTCTATGAGTGTCATATCAGACTCTCGCTCTATAAGCCAGCTTAAAAGAAGGGAAAGCAAAGGCTGTCTCCCCCAAACTCCTCCTGGTGATAAACCAGTCGCTTAGCAAACGTAAAGCTCTCTTAGAAGAGCGAGAGAGCACTAGCTTATAAAACAACGGCTTCGAAGTAGCTAGGCCTAGTGTAAACTCTGACGTTTAGGCGAACGAGGAGCAGCAGTTACAAAAAGATCCGGACAAAGATCCTTAAAAATCAGTATGATTTATTTAAAGTCCATAGAGGGCTAAGCAGCTTTAGGCTCCTCTCCGTCTGACAGAGTCCTCAAGGGAATATCAGTAGGAGGGGGAACAGCAACTTCCTCATCTGAAGGAACCTTGTCCGACAATAGCCGAGTCTCAAGCAAGGGAGAGACCTACCGTGGTGGCAATGCTTTACAAGCAGAGTCCACAAGTACTGTACTGGTGGATTAGTAGCGGACCAGGACGCAACGTCATGTAACTGCTTGACAGTCTGTGAACTGTCAACAACAACAGGTGCGTGAGGACGCACAGCGTCCACTTGAGACTGCTTTGACCGCCTAGTCTGAGCAGTCAAAACTACTCTAGAAAGCGGAGGTTGACGCTCAGCGTCAAAACAAGTCAACTCCGATGGTTGGCGAACGTTCTGAACGTCAACAGGAGCATCAGCAAGTGGCCTAACGTCCAAATGTGGCTGAAAATCCACACGAGACCGCATCGAGTGTGGTTCTAAACAACCTGACTGACGTGACTTGGCTACGCCAACGTCAACAGGACGCACAAAGGAACGTTTGGGTGGCTGAAGGCCAGGATCTCGATGAGATAAACGGCTAGGCTCAACGGACTTATCGGCAGAATAGTCTTCCATAAGGGAGGCAAGCTTATTCTGCATGTCTTGCCGTACAACCCATTTAGGATCAACGGGAATGGTTGCGGTAAGAGACGAGGGTAACGTCTGTGACTGCAAAACCTTGCCTACAAAAAGACTCTTGGAGTCTGTGTTACGCTTTTGTTTAGGCGGCGAGCAGTCTTCCGATGACTGCATAGGGTCAGAGCTGTTCTAATAGTTAAAACCAGGACACTGGACCTGTCCTGAAAGGACTGACTTTCGCTTAAAGGGCCTCGAAACCTTGTTCCACGGTTTCTTATGCGAAAAGCCTTCGGATGACGAGGAGAAAATCGTCTCTCTCGCCTTATGGTAGGGGTGATCTTGGTGAGATACGCCTGATACCATAGAGGGAACGTCTGTTCGCTGATCAAGGCCTCTCGAACCCATAAGTCGTACGACATTACTTCTCCCCTGGGCTTGGAAGCTTGCAAGAGGTCCCGGACTAGGCGAACGACAGGCACGAACAGACGAACCCTTGGTCGCAACACTGATAACACTTTGCGCAATATCACTTTATCACTACGATTTTCTGTTTTGCACTTATTTCACTGAAATCGAATTTTTCAACAATTCACATTAGGTATGAATAAAACTGATTTCTACCTGAAGCACGCAATTCTACCTCCATCAAAAGGTTATACAGTGATACCTCGGTACTCGACCATAATCCGTTCGAGATCCGTGTTCGACCTCCGATTTGTTCGAGTACCGAATTTTTTTTCCCCATAAGAAATAATGGTATATATTCTATTCCGTTCCCAAGCACTCGAACAGGCCCAAAATATTAATAAAACGTGTACCTAAACAACAATAATTATCTAAATGTGTATGAAATTGGTCAGAAAATCCTATAAAACAATTTTAAACCATTTACTGTACTAAAATAAAACAATTTTAAACCATTTTCTGTACTGTAGTGAACATACCTTTGAGCAGCGGTTCGATGGCATACAGGGATGGATGTGGAGAGGATGGAAGGGGGAGGTTACTGCTTGGAAGGAGAGTCCCCTTCCATGATGTGGCGGGGTAGTTCTCCTTCAGGAGTTGTTTCTCTCTCCAATGAAAGGGTGGGCAGATCTATTTCAGGGGTTTCTTCTCTTCTTTGTCTCTTCTTTGGAGGAGAAACAGGCTTTGATGTAGCAGCTTTCTTTTCTTTTGTGAAAAACTGGTCTATTGTTAATTGTTTCTTCCTCCTCTGCAGTATTCTTCGAAAATGATACATGACACTATCATTAAACATATGCACTGCCCGGTTTGCTACTGCAATTTCTGGGTGGTATTTTTCAGCAAAAGCCTGCACATCTGCCCACTTGGAACAAATTTCATTGATGAGAGAACTTGGAACATCCTCCCTTACCTCATCCTCTTCTGAAGATTCCTGCTCCACAATCAGATCCTGCTGCTGTTGTTGTTGCAGGTGCAACAATTCCTCCACAGTCAACTCGGTAGAATGGCTTTCTACAAGCTCATCAATATCATCCTTGTCGACCTCAAGCCCCAAACTCCTGCCCATGACAACAATTTCCTCAACGACATCAGTGTCATCAGAAATTACAGGGGTAGTAGTGCTTGGACCCGCCTCTGGTTGGAAACCTTCAAACTCCCTCTCTGTGACACATGATGGCCACAGCTTACGCCAGGCAGAGTTCAATGTCCTATAGGTCACACCTCGCCAAGCTTGGTCAATCATGTTAACAGAGTTGAGGATGCTGAAGTGTTCCTTCCAGAATTCCTTTAGGGTCAACTTCGTGTCACTGGTCACTTCAAAACACTTTCTGAAAAGGGCCTTGGTATAGAGTTTTTTGAAGTTTGAAATGACCTGTTGGTCCATGGGCTGGAGTATGGGAGTAGTATTGGGGGGCAAGAATTTGATTTTGATAAAGCTGTATTCTTCTTTCAAGTCATCCTCGAGACCTGGAGGATGTGCAGGAGCATTGTCCATAACCAGAAGACATTTCATTGGCAAGCTCTTTTCAATGAGGTAAGCCTTAACCTGGGGGGCAAACACTTCGTTTATCCACTCAGTAAAGAATTGTCTTGTGACCCAAGATTTAGTGTTCGAGCGCCACATAACTGGTAGTGCACTTTTACAAATATTATTTCGTTTGAACACCCGGGGGTTGTCCGAGTGGTACACTAACAAGGGTTTGATCTTGCAATCGCCACTTGCATTTGCACACAGCAACAATGTTAGCCTATCTTTCATTGGCTTGTGACCTGGCATCTTCGTCTCGTCCTTGGTAATGTACGTATTGGCTGGCATTTTCTTCCAAAATAACCCAGTCTCATCACAATTAAAGACTTGTTGTGCGATCAAATTTTGTTCATTTATGTACCGATCGAATTCCCCCACGTATTTATCGGCTGCAATTTGATCCGAACTAGCTGCCTCCCCATGCCTAGTAACACGATGAATACCTGTTCTATTACGAAACTTTTCAAACCAACCCCTGCTCGCTTTAAATGTAAATGAATCACTTTCACTGGTACTCGGACTTTTCTTCACTAATTCTTCATAGATATGCAACGCTTTTTCACAAATGAACGCTTCACTAACACTTTCCCCGGCCAACTGTTTTTCTTTAATAAATATTAAAAGCAACTTTTCCATCTCCTCAATCACTTGTGGCCTTTGCTTAGTTACCGCCGTAACTCCCGTTGCAACATTCGCCTTCTTAATCATTTCTTTATGCTTTAAAAACGTAGAAATGGTCGACTTCGCCATTCCGTATTCTACCGCTAAATCGGACACTCGTACACCATTCTCATATTTCGCTATAATTTCCTTCTTCAACTCGATCGTTGTTCGCACTGTTTTCCTCTTCTCCTTCCCCTTAACACTCATTACTTTCTTGGGACTCATTATGAAAGCTAAAAAAGCAATTAAAAGCACTGAAAATCACTAAATCACAACGAATGCTGATCGCGCGTTGTCTGAGTGACGCTCTCGAGAGAACTGATGCTTCCCGAACAAGCGAGAGTGGCCGAGATGGCGCGATCATCACAAAGCCCATGCGGTCGTCACGTGTTCGGCTGGTCGAGTACCGAATTTTTGGTCGAGCACCGCAGCAAAAATTTCTCGAAAATTTTGGTCGAACTCCGAATTGTTCGAGTATAGAGTCGTTCGACTACCGAGGTATCACTGTAATTGCAAAATCAGTCGTATAATGTAAGCACATTAATACCAGCAAAAAAACAGTAAACATATTTTAAGATAAAAAGATCAGTGGCTGGGGAAGAGACTAAACACTAGTTCATTCAAAACTACGTTTTCAATCTCTCACCGTACAGTGCCTTGGGACGAGAATAAAAAACTAAAAAAGTTTTATCCTTTCTCCCCGTACAGAGACTAGGGACGAGAGTAACACGAGAACAACGTTACTCGCTTGGGACGAGATAAAGATCGGAACGTTCTCTCTCCTCTCTCTCCCTCCGTCTCTATCTCTCTCTCTCTCTCTTGATTTCGCACTGAAGAGAAGAGCCCACTTACGTTTCGTCAAAAAAAAAAAACAGGTTATTTGACCAAAGGAAAAAACTGAAAGGTTTTTCAATTAAAAAGTTCCTTTAAAATAGAATTTAAAACATTTAAGCTTTGAAAGAAGAATGAACAAAACGTCAGAATCGATTTACTCTTTCTGCAAAGTGAAACCGTGATATTCTCTCTCTCTATCATAACGATAGAGCGCAAACTGCGTAGCATAAATACACTAAACGTTAGTTCATCTATGAAACAGTACGAAGACTATTCAAAGAAAATCTTTCATAAAATATCTACTAAAAAATATTCATTTAATAAGTTTTAAATCATTAGCTCTGTAAAAGTTATTTACGATTGAAAGGGCTCAACGTTGTTTAACTTCAGTTTCCAAGTTAGGACCGCCTACTCTCAGGAAAGGTCGCATATAAACAAATCATTAAAATTTACCTTGATGTTTATTATAAATGGAAAGCTAATCGAAGAGGCCTAATAAAGGCGGGTGAGATATAAAATATATAGAGGAAAATCTATAATTAATTTATAACGTGATAAGATAATTGCTAAAAGCCTAAACACACTAAGGGAAGGGTCGGCCATTTAAAAGTCAAGGAAAGTCCAAAAAACAATCCAAAGTCATCATAATTAAATCTATCCAAAAACGAGTTCAAGATTTAAGTTGAAGATAAAACACCTGTACTGCGAAAGCTCAAAACAAAATGAAGTACTTCACCAAATATGTTGAGAAAACTCCAGGTTCTACTGCGAGTAATGATACGTCTTGTCGTCAAGGTCGACAGAGAAGAATTGAAGGGTTTGTTTACATGCAAGAGTGGTATCTGGCCGATAGTGGCGCTGGTGGGCACGCCCGCGACCTTCATAGCGATCGCTCGCGAGTTTTTGAGTGTGTTTTCTGTCGAGCCGCTGAGTAGCAGCTATTATATATTCACCGGCTAAGTTAAATATTTAAAATTAAACTTCAGATGCCATATATTAGTTATACTAATAAAAAACAATAAACATCTAAGTTGAAATATTGTACAGGTATAAAAATTTTTTTATCAGAAGCATCTAACATTTGATGAGTTAGTGATTTCTTCGAAACATTGCTAAAACACTGGTGCAAACATCTCAGGAAGTGTGAAACAGGATACATAAGCATACAGTATCAATGGGCATTACATCCAATTTCTCTCTTTCTCTCTCTCTCTCTCTCTCTCTCTTACCTCTGTTGGTGTGACCCGATGCCATGTGATTTTGGGGGAAACCTCTCCTCTGGCTTCACACGGAATACTTATATTTCCTCCTAACTCCACCCTCGAATCTTGAGGGGGCGGAAAAAATTTCAGGCGCTCTGTAAAAGTAAACGAATTATCAATAGACATAATAATCTGACATACAAGATACTGCACTTTTATACTGTATTGAGATTTACAGTATTTGTCTGCTTTTCAGTAACCAGAAATTTAGGAGACATGGAATAATCTGAATTTAAAAAAATATAAAAAATTGTAATAGCCATCACTCTATCAGAATATGAATTGATTTGAATAACAAATACCCTTTACTGTATGCCTACAGTATTAAAATAAAACCTACACAGTACCTCTTGCAGAAATTATCCATCAATAATTGTCAAAAGCCAAAAAACATTAGTTAAGTATTAACAAGAACTATGCAATGAATAATCCAAAATCAATATTGGAAGTGTTGACCAAGCTTTTTCAATTATTTTTTGCCCTCACTTCAAATCTTCCATAGGCTAATTCAAAATAAATATAGCTTAAAAATTTCTTCTCTGAAATACTAGCAAGTAAGGTAATCAATGGTTACCTAAAAAATAAACAAACTAGACTGCCCTAAAACAAATTCAGCCTTTTTCAAACAGTATTCAAAAATTTTTTTTTTTTTTTTTTTTTATTTGTGTACAACACAAGAATGTTTCCATATACACAGGGGAAAAGGCTAATGGGGTGAGTTACCTTCTACCCTTTTCTAGCAAAAGACATATCCAATAATGAAGAAAAATGATAGGAGTGGAGTTTTACTATGGAGGAAATTATTGTGCAGACTTGTTTCTAAATGGAAGAAAGGTTGGTTATACAAATAAAAAAAATTAGGCATTCAGTACCCATTATATTTCTTACCAAAATAAAACTTAAAACACCTAACCTGTTACAATAAGCTTCATAGATTTGGACGCAACAGGAGAATGCCCTGCGGTTGTAACCACGCAGGCATATAAACCAGCGTCCTCTAATCGGGCCCATCTGATCCTCAAGACAGAGACTCCTTGCGACACTCCTGCACCCATGCCAGAAAGAGACACGCGGTAATCATCGATGCTTACCTATAAAAGGAAAAAAAAGTTATTCGATAATGTATTGGTTTTGGAGCATTGGTAAGTAATTGCATCCAAGTACAACATAAAATTCTTTTCAAGAAATATTGAGGACTTTGGAATAGGTTTAAACATCTGACTAATTAGTTGAAAGTGTTCCATGATAGAGTTTCATATAGATTTCAGACTCTTTGCTTACTATAAATTTGGGCCCAAAATAAAATTTCTTTTTATAATTACCAGTTTGTTGACAATTTCTAGGAATGTCATAACTGGCAAAAAATATTTAATGCCTTAAGCATCTTCTGCACTAAGTGTTAATTAAACCTCTTAAGATTATTTTTTTTTAAACAATTCAGCATTATAATCTAATACTACAACTGCATTCCAGTCTACTCTCCTCACACGTATATCATCTAGGGTCAGGGCAACTTAGGCTAAGTAAGGTGGAATTTGCCACTCGAAGGTTAAACTTTGGTGACTCCCACCCACCTCTTGTTGTAACCTATAAGTTTTTCTTGAGTAAAACACATGAAACCAAAACTTTTTTTTTTTCAATACATTATCCGAGCAAATGCAGAATATGAGAAAAAATTAATAAAATTATGGTAAGTAGACAATTTTTCTAATTTAATAATCTTAAGTCACAAATAGTTCCTGTACATTAGTACAGTATGTTAGTTCCCAGCCTACTTAACTTATTGCAAACTATAACAATTTTTGCCTAAATGCACTTTACGAGATGATTCACTGCATACACGGTAACTTCTCTAGGTGTATTTCTATTAATTATTAGATTATGAAGGGCTCTTTGCTTGATGACTAACTTGTTCAAGACTTGCTTAGTCAGGAGCAACATTTCCTAATGCTTTTCTCTCCCGTTTTTACAATTTCTACTTCGAATTGGCCAATCAGAATCCACATACATTTTAATAACTTCTTTTGATTAGTTTCACTTAAATTCCCTAAACTATGCACTTCAGCAGTTGATTTCCAATTAAAAAAAATCCTTATTTCAGACATGGCTACCAAAAAAGAAAGGTGTGAGTATACCACACACACACACAGTCATTAGACCATTTTTAACTAATAACAGAGTTTAAAATTTCTACATAATCACGTAATGCTTCCGTTAGAAATTAAGCATCCCAAGTGTTCCAAGCCATGAATTTCATGTACAGATGATAGATCGACATTACAGGCAGTGTCACGGCAAAGCCAGTAAGACGAAACTAAGAAGTGCGTCCTGTATATTTTCTCTCAATGATTACAAGCCTAGTTTTGTGGATATGGGGTATTTTCAACTAAACCGTCGCCCTTGTTTTTATGCCCAATTCAGATTACTCAGACTCAGATTGTTAAGGTACGCCATTGCAGACTAAGTCTCCGACACGGCTTCTACATTAGGTTAGGTTAGGTGGGAAAAATCAAGTTAACTGGTGCTTTTGTTATTGTTTTACTTTTTAAAGTTAAAAGATAAATTGGACCATGTTAAAAATTTCGAAGTTTATATTCGAAGGAAAACAGAGCTCGGAAGAAAACGGAACTCGAGAGATAACTGCAGCTTAGTCCATAGGTGTTGTTTCACCCTCTTTTTTAAGCACAAAAAATCATTTTTAAATGTTTCTACTGTTATCTTTTGTAATTCCGTTAGTTTTAATTTCATCACTCACAAAACCTCGATTCACACCTGAGGTGACCCCATTACTTTTGCAGAAGATATATCAGAGTACAACAAAACAAGAAAACTTTAGTAAAAAAAAAAAAAAAAAAAATTCATGCAAAACATAGCTGGGTAGGAGATTACCAAAATTTTAACCAAATCTTTCATCAAATAAAGGGGTATAACTTTACACATATGCCATTCATATACTTTACTTGGGTATGCCATGATTACCAGAAGTACATGATTAAGGGATGTGTGACGTTTCCATGGTTGTTTAACTTTTATGTTGATGGAGTGGTGAGAGGTGAAAGTTCGAGTACTTGTACAAGGATTGAAACTGATCGATGAGAATTATCATGAATGGGAGGTAAATCAGTTGTTGTTTGCGGATGATACTGTACTGGTTGCAGACTCAGAAGAGAAGCTTGGCCAATTAGTGACAGAATTTGGAAGGGTTATGTGAGAGAGGGAAGTTAAGAGTTCATGTGGGTTAAGAGTAAGGTTATGAGATGTACGAGAAGGGAAGGTGGTGCGAGATTGAATGTCATGTTGAATAGAGAGTTACGTACTTGGGGTCTCTTGTTGCCGCAAATGGTGGAGTGGAAGCAGATGTATGTCAGAGAGTGAATGAAAGATGAAAAGTGTTGGGGGCAGTGAAGAGAGTGGTAAAGAATAGAGGGTTAGGCATGAATGTAAAGAGAGTTCTGTATAAGAAAATGATTGTACCAACTGTGATGTATGGATCGAAGTTGTGGGGAATGAAAGTGACGGAGAGACAGAAATTGAATGTGTTTGAGATGAAATGTCTAAGGAGTATAGCTGGTGTATCTCGAGTAGCTTAGCAGCTAGAGTGGATATGAATGTGTTGAGGTGGTTTGGCCATGTTGAGAGAATGGAAAATGGCTGTCTGCTAAAGAAGGTGATGAATACAAGAGTTAATGGGAGAAGTACAAGAGGAAGGCCAAGGTTTGGGTGGATGGATGGAGTGAAGAAAGCTCTAGGTGATACGAGGATAGAGGTGAGAGGGACAAGAGAGCGTGCTTGAAATAGGAATGAATGGCGAGCGATTGTGACGCAGTTCCAGTAGGCGCTGCTACTTCCTCTGGTCGCCTTGGATGACCGCGGAGGTAGCAGCAATGGGGGATTCAGCTTGTGAAGCTTCATCTGTGGTGGATAACGGGGGAGGGTAGGCTGTGGCACCCAAGCACTACCAGCCAAACTCAGTTGAGTCCCTCGTCAGGCAGGGAGGAGAGTAAAGAGGAAAAGTCCCTTTTTTTAATTTGTTTGATGTCAGCTAGCCCACAAAATTGCGGGGAAATGCCTTGGTATAGACATGATTGATGGATTTTATGGTAGGCCTATTGACATATTTTGCCAAAATCATTGATAAAACGTTTAAAACATCTCTAAGCTCCCAAATAACTTACTGGATGTGAATTGTGTGTCCAGCTAACATTCGAATACGGCTGACTATGAGCATCCATCTTGCATTCCAGTCTTGCAGTTTCTTCTTCTAATACAGTCATTAAAAATGATGATATTTCCACCTTCGGTTTACCTGTAAATTGAAGAGTGGGATACAAACAGGTAAATTGGGGATTTAGTAGCCTACATGTGAACATTATGGCAGTGCTTATAATACACATTTTAATTACTCTTCATAGAAGGGAGTTTTTAGTCAATATTTAATGCTATTTTCTATATTGTTGTGCATTCCCATTAATAGTAGATTAAAATAAAACTTACGCGTAACCACCAGCTGTATAGCAACAGATGCATTGCCACCCAGGTTTGAAGCAATGCAGGTGTAATTCCCCTCGTGGCTGTAGGATGCATCTTCTATTATCAGCATGTTTCCTTCGACCTTAATTGAACTAGCCTTTTCGGGGTCGCTTAGATATGAAGAAACCCAAGTCACTTCAGGGTGAGGAAGGCCGGGAGGAGGTAGGCAGGAGACTTGGAGCCTACCTCCTAGGCCTACAACGTGTGTGGAGCCTACGCTAGCGCCAGGTTCCAATATTGGGGGCACAGTTTTATCCAAATCTGTCAGATAAACAAAATACTCTTTATTATTTAGTTCTAGCATAGATATGGTGATGGGACATATTTATAGATTTTTTGCATGTATTATATACAATAAAACACCTAACAGAAATTAATTTGGTTATGGTTGCGTTGTGCAAGGATGTATTTAAAAAATCTGGACTGATTTATTTGTTTATGTAACGTGATGCCATCGTCAAGCTAAACTACTTAGTAATATTTGACAATTTAAATTAAGGAAAATACTTAAGTTGTCAATCAGAATGATTTTTCTAACTAAAATTAACGAAATTTCCTTACAAGCCAAAGTTACTGAGGCAGCGAAGGCAGCCATATGAGCTCGGTGAGGGTGAGCCCCAACGCATTTGTAAACTCCCTCATCGAGTATATCAGCTGACAGCAATATCAGGGTGCCATTGCCCAGTAGTTCATATCTGCAAAGCACAAAGATTAAAATTTACTAATGTAACAAAGGACTAAAAATTAGCTTTCCTTAACAATATGATATTAATATTGGCAGGCAGCGAAGTTGAATATACAAATTATAAAGTGATATTGAAATGAGTATGATTTTTATATCAGAACATTACTGCAATATTGAAAACTTCAACCAAACTATTAAATTTCCTTTGAAAGTGAAATGCCATGGAATTGTTGTAATTTATTTTACGGTCCCTAATCAAAATAAGTAATGAAAGAAGCAGTTGTTGATTTTTTTACGTTATTGTTATTTTTATAATCAGAAGGCTATAGTTGTTATTGTTATCATCATAACCATTATATTATTATCTCGATGCATCTGATCAGCTACGATTCC
Source organism: Palaemon carinicauda (assembly GCF_036898095.1). NCBI lineage: Eukaryota > Metazoa > Arthropoda > Malacostraca > Decapoda > Palaemonidae > Palaemon > Palaemon carinicauda. The sequence continues at coordinate 67,309,308 of NC_090742.1, read as the reverse complement.
AATAATGTAGTTTTTCCATTTTACAAGTTTTCTAAAATCCATCTAGGCATATAGAAAAATTATTAAGCTTTGATTTTCCTACAAACATTAATTAAGAATGGGCAAAAAATCCCAATTTATTACTTTAATAAATATAATTCATATTATTAATTGACAAAATACCCTATTTTATCAAGATATTAATCTTTTACTTTAATTATCATTGACATGGCTCGAGCCAAAAGATCTATTGCATATATCGTCCTTTAGGAAAAAATACTTTTCTCTACAGCTCTCACAATGTCGTTTCGTCCAGAATAAGATGGTCTTAAAATTTTCTGTAAAAAGATGTCTAAACAAAATATTTATAAGAATTTATGAGATAATATCGTAATGTACTCAAATTATATACATACTGTATACAAACACACACACACACACTATATATATATATATATATATATATATATATATATATATATATATATATATATATATATATATATATATATATATATATATATATATATATATATATATATATATATATATATACCAAAGGCACTTCCCCCAATTTTGGGGGTTAGCCGACATCAACAAGAAACAAAACAAAAAAAGGGGACCTCTACTCTCTACGTTCCTCCAGCCTAACCAGGGACTCAGCCGAGTTCAGCTGGTACTGCTAGGGTGCCACAGCCCAACCTCTCACATTTCCACCACAGATGAAGCTTCATACTGCTGAGTCCCCTACTGCTGCTACCTCCGCGGTCATCTAAGGCACCGGAGGAAGCAGCAGGGCCTACCGGAACTGCGTCACAATCGCTCGCCATTCATTCCTATTTCTAGCACGCTCTCTTGCCTCTCTCACATCTATCCTCCTATCACCCAGAGCTTTCTTCACACCATCCATCCACCCAAACCTTGGCCTTCCTCTTGTACTTCTCCCATCAACTCTTGCATTCATCACCTTCTTTAGCAGACAGCCATTTTCCATTCTCTCAACATGGCCAAACCACCTCAACACATTCATATCCACTCTAGCCGCTAACTCATTTCTTACACCCGTTCTCTCCCTCACCACTTCGTTCCTAACCCTATCAACTCGAGATACACCAGCCATACTCCTCAGACACTTCATCTCAAACACATTCAATTTCTGGCTCTCCATCACTTTCATTCCCCACAACTCCGATCCATACATCACAGTTGGTACAATCACTTTCTCATATAGAACTCTCTTTACATTCATGCCCAAGCCTCTATTTTTTACTACTCCCTTAACTGCCCCCAACACTTTGCAACCTTCATTGACTCTCTGACGTACATCTGCTTCCACTCCACCATTTGCTGCAACAACAGACCCCAACTACTTAAACTGATCCACCTCCTCAAGTAACTCTCCATTCAACATGACATTCAACCTTGCACCACCTTCCCTTCTCGTACATCTCATAACCTTACTCTTACCCACATTAACTCTCAACTTCTTTCTCTCACACACCCTTCCAAATTCTGTCACTAGTTGGTCAAGCTTCTCTTCTGTGTCTGCTACCAGTACAGTATCATCCGCAAACAACAACTGATTTACCTCCCATTCATGATCATTCTCGCCTACCAGTTTTAATCCTCGTCCAAGCACTCGAGCATTCACCTCTCTCACCACTCCATCAACATACAAGTTAAACAACCACAGCGACATAACACATCCCTGTCTCAGCCCCACTCTCACCGGAAACCAATCGCTCACTTCATTTCCTATTCTAACACATGCTTTACTACCTTTGTAGAAACTTTTCACTGCTTGCAACAACCTTCCACCAACTCCATATAACCTCATCACATTCCACATTGCTTCCCTATCAACTCTATCATATGCTTTCTCTAGATCCATAAACGCAACATACACCTCCTTACCTTTTGCTAAATATTTCTCGCATATCTGCCTTACTGTAAAAATCTGATTCATACAACCCCTACCTCTTCTAAAACCACCCTGTACTTCCAAGATTGCATTTTCTGTTTTATCCTTAATCCTATTAATCAGTACTCTACCATACACTTTTCCAACTACACTCAACAAACTAATACCTCTTGAATTACAACACTCATGCACATCTCCCTTACCCTTATATAGTGGTACAATACATGCACAGACCCAATCTACTGGTACCATTGACAACACAAAACACACATTAAACAATCTCACCAACCATTCAAGTACAGTCACACCCCCTTCCTTCAACATCTCAGCTTTCACACCATCCATACCAGATGCTTTTCCTACTCTCGTTTCATCTAGTGCTCTCCTCACTTCCTCTATTGTAATCTCTCTCTCATTCTCATCTCCCATCACTGGCACCTCAACACCTGCAACAGCAATTATATCTGCCTCCCTATCATCCTCAACATTCAGCAAACTTTCAAAATATTCTGCCCACCTTTTCCTTGCCTCCTCTCCTTTTAACAACCTTCCATTTCCATCTTTCACTGTCTCTTCAATTCTTGTGCCGGCCTTCCTTACTCTCTTCACTTCTTTCCAAAACTTCTTCTTATTCTCTTCATATGACTGACCCAGTCCCTGACCCCACCTCAGGTCAGCTGCCCTCTTTGCCTCACGTACCTTGCGCTTTACTTCCACCTTTTTCTCTCTATATTTTTCATACTTCTCTATACTATTACTCTGCAGCCATTCTTCAAAAGCCCTCTTTTTCTCTTCCACTTTTACCTTCACTCCTTCATTCCACCATTCACTGCCCTTCCTCATGCTGCCTCCAACAACCTTCTTGCCACATACATCACTTGCAATCCCAACAAAATTTTCTTTTGCTAACTTCCACTCCTCCTCTAAATTACCAGTTTCTCTTACTCTCACCTCGTCATATGCCATTTTCAACCTTTCCTGATATTTACTTTTTACCCCCGGTTTTATTAGCTCTTCAACCCTCACTAGCTCCCTTTTACATCCACCTACTCTATTTCCCCACTCTTTTGCTACAACTAATTTTCCTTCCACCAAAAAATGATCAGACATACCGTTAGCCATACCCCCAAACACGTGCACGTCTTATATATATATATATATATATATATATATATATATATATATATATATATATATATATATATATATATATATATATATATATATACATTTTCACAATCGTACCTTCCATATATAGACCTATTACAAAAATATTCCGCACATCTACAACTAATTATCAATAAAACTTACAAACATACATTAATTTTAATAAAAGAAAATAGAAAAAACAGCTATTGTTGAATTAAAATACTTCCTAAAAATGCACAACATAAGCTAAACTAGTTGTACAATATCCGTTAAGAGTTCTAGTGCCACAGATATACACCAGCCACTAAGACTATGTAGGCCTACTTACCTGGTTGAATTTTTGAGAGGTCCGTTGTCTTTGAAAAACCACTGAACTGCAGTACCGGTCTCATAGCTACAGTGGAGCTCCGTGGACCTTCCTGGACCTACAACTACAGATTCTGGGACCACTTTTACACTCGGTAGTTGGGGATCTGGAAAATAATCGTAATTTCAGGATACATTCTGTTTCGATTTGTGGCAATATGTTATGACAATAGCGTTGCTGGGTTCTTTGATTGGCCGGATATTATATTGGATCCCTCTCTGGTTACGGCTCATTTTCCCGTTACCTACACACAACCAAATAGTCTGGCCTATTCTTTCCACATTCTCCTCTGTCCTCATGCAATTGACAACAATAAGATAACAAAAATTCTTCTTCGCTCAAGATGTTAATCACTGCACTGTAAATGTAGTTTATTTATTTTCTTGTTCCTTTTCCTCACTGGGCTATTTTCCTTGTTGGAGCCATTTGGCTAATCACATCCTGCTTAGCTAATAATAATAATAACAATAATAATAATAGGCTTCATGTGCTTTTGGTGGGATGAGGACTAAAGCGCCTCAGAAAAATACACCTGAGACTAATCACCAAATTCAAGTAGATGAAGCAGTATGCATATCCAATTCGCTCTATAGTGCAGAGACCTGGACTATTGGACTATATCTCGATACCAGCTCAAGCAACTTAAGTATTCTTAATTCCGCTGTTTGCACAAAATTCTGAGCTTCACCTAGAAAATTTGGATTCCATATACGCAGAAGACATGCTCACCAAACACCAACTACGTTGGCTTGGTCACGTGATATGCATTCAAGAAAAATGGCTTCTGATACGAAAATTCTACTGTACAGACAGCTGAAAACTGGGCACCGGTTCCAAGAAGAGATACAAGGACCTTAAATAACTACAAATTCCAGCAACTAATCCGGAAACCCTTTCTAGTGACCACATAGGCAGGAAACTGAGCACTAGGCAAGGGGTCACTGTCCTAAAAATGTAGGAGTGTCACACCAAAAGAAAAAAAAAATCCCTGCTGCTCCAAATCCTCATTCAACATGTCCAATATGTGGAAAGGTGTACAGGTCCAGGATTGGCCTGGCGAGCCGTACCACTGCAACATTTTCATCCTTCAGATATAGTTTACTGGGGAATATCGAATACCGTTGCAGATTGCGATGGCCTGCCTTAAGCCAATAAAGTATGTGTGGTATAACATATAGAGT
>NC_090742.1:67300950-67304211 GCF_036898095.1 Palaemon carinicauda | reverse complement strand
CACATTGGGGAACTACTTGGCCAAGTTTGAAGTGATTCCGTGTAGAAATGTGGCCTCTACGTTGTCCACAGACAGACAGACAAACAAACAAACCGAACCGAAAACATACCCTCCTGGCGGAGGTAAAAATAAATGTATTTCTAAAATGTTAAGATATTGTTACAACGAAAGAGAGAGAGAGAGAGAGAGAGAGAGAGAGACGAGAGAGAGAGAGAGAGAGAGAGAGAGAGATTAGTACGTGATGGCAGCACTTGCAACACTTATCCCTTGAGTGTTGCAATCTAAAGCGCTAGTGCTTGGATGTAGCTAATGGCATTTGCGTGTGTTTCTATTCTTGCAAAACGTGATAAAAGTACATATTTAAATGTTTAAAGGTTGCATCATGAATGGCAGAGGCAAGGGAGAATGACATTGCCATATCAAACGCAATGCCATAGAGACTGACCATATATACACATGATCAGCGCCCAAGACTTCTTTTCCATCCATGCTGGGAGCAGGGAGGGCCAGGCAATGGCTGCTGACGATCTCAGCAGGTAGACCTATAGGCTCTCCCCAAACACCCCATTATTAACAGGATGGTGAGGTTACAGCAACCAAAGGAACTAGCGAATTAGAGCGGGACTCGAATCAGAAGTCTGGCAATCACCAGTCAGGGACGTTACCATATGGGCCACCAAAATCCTTAAATGCAATGAAAACGTCCGCTGGGGAAGCCAGAGGGTTAGGTTTTAATCATATATAAAATATTTGCAAAGCGGATGAAATTCTGTTATTCTTCTCTATTGTACGCGACCCGTCAAAAAAGGCGGATAAATATTTAGATAGATACGCGCACACACATATCCAATCCTTCCCACCACCTTCCTAATTTCTTAACTACAACACGGCAGTTGTGGTTTCCAAGTGTCCTCTCGGGATACCCCTTCTTACGCCTTCTGCGCCATACCAGAAGGACTGGGAGTGACCGAGTAATTATACATCTGGCAATGAAGATCAGCGTGACCAGAATATATATATAATATAATATATATATATATATATATATATATAGTATATATATATATATATATATATATATATATGTATATCATGGTGTACAGTATACATGGCCAGACAATTGCTCTGTATTATACAGGGGAGAAGGGGGCTCTTAGCAGAAATACTGTTAGATTTGAAGTAATTATTAAAGATAATAACAGCAATTATGATAATAATTACCAGCCACCCGTTGAGATACTACCGCTAGAGAGTTATGGGGTCTTTTGACTGGCCAGACAGTACTACATTGGATCCTCCTCTCTGGTTACAGTTCATTTTCCCTTTGCCTACATACACACTGAATAGTCTGGCATATTCTTTACATATTCTCCTCTATCCTCATACACCTGACAACACAGATTACCAAACAATTCTTCATCACCCAAGGGGTTACTGCACTGTAATTGTTCAGTGCCACTTTCCTCTTGGTAAGGGTAGAAGAGACTCTTTAGCTATGGTAAGCAGCTCTTCTAGGAGAAGGACACTCCAAAATCAAACCACTGTTCTCTAGTCTTGGGTAGTGCCATAGCCTCTGTACATGGCCTTTCACTGTCTTGGGTTAGAGTTCTCTTGCTTGAGGGTACACTCGAGCACACTCTCCTATCTTATTTCTCTTCCTCTTGTTTTGTTAAAAGTTTTTATAGTTTATATAGGAGATATTTATTGTTGTTACTCTTCTTAGAATATTTTATTTTCCTTTTTTCCTTTCCGCACTGAGCTATTTTCCCTGTTGGAGCCCCTGGGCTTATAGCATACTGCTTTTCCAACTAGGGTTGTAGCTTAGTAAGTAATAATAATAATAATAATAATAATAATAATAATAATAATAATAATAATAATAATAATAATAATAACAATAATTATTATCATTACTCAAACTTTAAACGAAAAATATAGTGTAGTTTTAACAATATAAGGGTTTTTTAATACTTAGGAAGCACATTCAGTTCTAGATGCTTGTTGTAGTGAAGGTCTAAGCAAACTTAGGGTTTAATCTAAAAAAAATGTTTTAGTAATAAAACCAAAACAATACCGTAATAACCATCATATCTGTTGAAAGTCCTCTGTATTCTATTATTATTATTATTATTATTATTATTATTATTATTATTAGCCAAGCTACAACCCTAGTTGGAAAAGCAAGATGCTATAAGCCCAAGGGCTCCAACAGGGAAAAATAGCCCAGTGAGGAAATGAAAATATGGAAATAAATAAATGATGAGAATAAATTAACAATATATCATTCTAAAAACAGTAACAGCGTCAAAACAGATATGTCCTATATAAACTATTAATAACATCAAAACAGATGTCCTATATAAACTATTGACAACATCAAAACAGATATGTCATATATAAACTATAAAAAGACTCATGTCAACCTGGTCAACATGATAACATTTGCGATAAAAGCATACCAATGTAGCTTAATATCCCCTTTTAAATAACAATAAAAAAAAATAATAATTTCCCCTATGTAATAAGGAGCAAGTGTTGGGCTCTCTCTCTCTCTCTCTCTCTCTCTCTCTCTCTCTCTCTCTCTCTCTCTCTCTCTCTCTCTCTTTATATATATATATATATATATATATATATATATATATATATATATATATATATATATATATATATATATATAATATATATCCTGTTACGCTGGGTGCTATTTCCAAAAGTATGACGTCTCGATCTTCTCTCAGTCCCTCGGGTAAGGGCAAGAGGGAGTAGTCATACCCTAGTGAGAGGGGGGGGGGTTTACCCCGAGAGGTACACTCGGAAACCGTGTTGTAGTTGGGAAATGGGGGAGGGGGTGGAAAGGGTTGAATGTGTGTGTGTGTGTGTGTGTGTGTGTGTGTGTGTATCTAAATATCTAGCCGTCATATTTTGACGAATCGCATACATGAGTAATAATAATAACGATACTACCTTTCGCAAAAAGAATGTCCAATATCAACATCAACAACAACAATAATAAAAAAAAAGCATGAAAGTCAGCAACGTTTGCATATCATACTCCAGCAAAGGGGGAAAACACCGCTGACAGGAAGCCCCTCGTCAAAGAGCCTTTGATAATGAAAGCATCCGAATGACAGATCGAGAAACGGCCGAATGGGGGAACTCAACAAAAGCAGGATATTGTCACTTGGGCAACAATGGGCTGCGAACGAGTCTTGACGTGGTTGACGTTCGCTTGTGTTGTTCTGAGTCATTTGAAGACTGAAT
>NC_090742.1:67295950-67298450 GCF_036898095.1 Palaemon carinicauda | reverse complement strand
ATAAGCATATTTTAAATGAAAAAAAAGTATATTTAAATGCATATAGAAATGTCTTGATGCTTTTCAGAGAGAGAGAGAGAGAGAGAGAGAGAGAGAGAGAGAGAGAGAGAGAGAGAGAGAGAGAGAGAGATGAAAAAATTGATTTTATGTACATATTTTAAATGAAAAAAAAGTATATTCAAATGAATATAGAAATACCTTGATGCTTTTCAGAGAGAGAGAGAGAGAGAGAGAGAGAGAGAGAGAGAGAGAGAGAGAGAGTTTGTTTGATGTGTAAATGTTTTAAATGACGTAAAGGCAAAGATGAATTTACCATACAACGTTTTAAAAGGTTTCTCATGAATGGCAGAGGTAAGGAAAAGTGACATTGACCTATAGATTGACCATATATACATGTGATCAGCGCCCAAGGCCACTCTCCATCCAAGCTAGGACCAGGGAGGACCAGATAATGGCTGTTGATGACTCAATAGATAGACCTATAGGCTCCCCAAAACACTCCATAACTTGCTCACAAGGATGGTAAGGTTGTAAACACTACAAAAAACTATCGAGCTTGAGCGTGACTCGAACCCCAGTCTGGGATATACCAGACAGGAACGTTTCCAATAGGCTACCATAACCACTGGTACCTCAGAACAGTACTTTAGGGGTGGGGTTGCTAGCCCTCACCCTTTTTCTTAAGTTTGTTACCTATTTACAGCTGTTATCCAGACCTTGGCTTATAAGGGTGGTGTGTTCGTGTTTCAGTGGATTCTATCTAACCCAAGGGCGCTTTTAACCGAATTCAACAAAGGGAACGTTTCTAATGATATCGACTCTATGTGTGTGTGGCGTGTGTGTTTGTGTGCGTGTATGTATGTATGTATGTATATATATATATATATATATATAGTATATATATATATATATATATATATATATATATATATATATAGTATATATATATACATATAATGATAGGAATAACAGGAAAAAACAACACGGATACGAGAACAAACTATAGTAAAAGATTTTCTAGCATGTAAGAAAAAGGAAATGGACATGGACAGGACATATAATGAGAATGACAGACAACAGATGGACAAGAGAAAATAACAGAATGGGTACATAGAGATTGTAAAAGAAGCAGGGAGAGGAAGAGAAGGCGATGAATTGATGAATTAAGAAAATTTGCGGCTATAGAATGGTATAGAAAGGCCATAAACAGACGCGAGTGGAAGGACATGTTTGAGGCCTTTGTTCTGCAGTGAACTATACTCATTTTTTTTTAATCGAGGCAGAGTTGCACCAACTCGCAGGAGTGTCATTTTAGCTCGGAAAAGTTTCCTGATCGCTGATTGGTCAGAATTTTCTCATCCAACCAATCAGCGATCAGGAAACTTTTCCGAGCTAAATGGGCACTCCTGCGAGTCGGAGTAAATCTGCCTCGATAAAAAAAATTGACTATAGTTACGGCTGATGGTAATGATGATATATACAGTAATTATTAACAAAATCTAACACTAGATTACTTCCCTTTTGTTTACAACCCAATCTGAACAATACACTCCTTCCCCCCCTTCCAGTAAGCCTCCCCTCCCGGTAAGCCGGTAAGCCACCCTCCCTACAGTAAGCCTCCCAAGCAGGGTTTAAACTTTTAAGGTAACAACCTTAGTTAGAGGTAATTTTCATGGTTTCAAAGTAATTGTAAGGTAATTTCGGTTTTATTAGGATAAAATTTAAGGAAATTTGTAAAGTTTTAAGGTAATCTAAGGTAAAAAAATAAACAGCATTCAAGGTAATGGCCACATGGCACATGCTCGAGTTTAAACCTTTCTCCCCAGTCTAAAAAAAAAAAAAAAAAAAAAAAAAAAAAAAAATTTGCAAGCACTCCTGACCTAAGCATATTTTTAGACGCGTATTTCTTTCAGATCCAGCAGGATAACACTTCACATCCGGGGCATATTTTCCAAAAAGTGAGACCTGTAACTCGAACAACTGGGATCATCCCCCTTTTGTATTCGAGCACAGCAATAAACAAGAGAGAAGAGCATAGCTCACGTAAATCCCTTGGACTGGAATACAAATTCGTGAGATATGTGTTTTTGAGTTTTGAATTTTGTATCTTTAAGGTTTTATTTTTTTTTGTGGATTATTGTATGCTTTTCAAAGGTATTATTATTATTATTATTATTATTATTATTATTATTATTATTATTATTATTATTATTATTATTATTATTATTATTATCAAATTTGTATAGAATATCTAGATTCTTTAATTCAATGACTTGGATAATGAGGTTAAAGTTGCATTTTGGGTGATTTTTGCCATAAAACAATAACAATAAATAATAATAATAATAATAATAATAATAATAATAATAATAATAATAATAATAATAATAATAATAATAATAATAGAAGGAGTATAGAGTCTACAATCTCTCAAAAATTCTTGCCGTAAACTTGATAGTTATACCTTGGGGCGCCATCTTGAAAAAAAAGGGTGTAGACA
>NC_090742.1:67288450-67290950 GCF_036898095.1 Palaemon carinicauda | reverse complement strand
CACCGATTATCACTTGATTTTCCGAGAGCAAATTAATTCAGTTTTTTTCTGTTAATTCCCTTTAATTTATGCAGATAGATTAAGACAATTTTTAAACCAATATTGCGTAAGTATTATCATGTCATTTGATAATTCTTAATGTACGAGTTAATTAAACTGATTTATGCCAACATGGCGTAGGTACTATCATCTCCTTTGTTGATAATTCCCTTCAATTTATGTGATCAAATTAAGACTATTTCTATAGCCAATATTGAGTAAATATTAACATGTCACTCTTTAACAATTTTCCTTAATTTACGAAAGCTAATTAAAATTACTATTCATGGCGTAAGTATTATCATCTCCTTTGTTGATAATTCCCTTTAAATTATGCGATCAAATCAAGACAATTTCTCTAAACAACATTGTGTAAGTATTAACATGCCATTCGTTGATAATTCTCCTTAATTTACTAAAGCTAATTAAAATGACCTTTCATACCAACATGGCGTAGGTACTATCATCACCTTCGTTGATAATTCCACTTAATTTATGATAAAAAATTAAGACGGATTTCTCTAAACAATATTACCTAAGTATTACCATGTCCTTTATTAATAACTCTCCTTAATTTAGGAGGTAATTAAAATTACTTTTCATACCAACATGGCGTAGGTACTATCATCTCCGTTGATAATTCCCTTTCAGTTTTTTTTCCTAATAGTATTACGTAAATATTATCAAGTCATTCATAAATAATTTTCCTTAATTTCCGATACCCAACTAAATCTAAGTATTATCAAGTCATTCATAAATAATTTTCCCTAATTTCCGATAGCTAACTAAAAGGACTTTTCATACCAAGGTGAAAGACAGTACTATCTCCCACCCATCATGCAAAAACCATTCTCAGTCAAGTGGAAATGATTCCGTGCACTAATATGGCGAGATTGTATCTTCGCAATTATCCCTAGTAATTCCCGAAAGAGGTTATTAATAATCCAGTTCCACGCTCATTCGGGGCAAATGAATAATTCAGGCAACGAGATAAAGGCCGGCAATGCGTACATTCATTACTATGGGAAGGATTTATTGTCGTGTTCTTAATGGCACTGCGCTTTAACGGCACTCCCGGGCTGATTCTGGAGGGTGGCACAAATGGATGGGCGCGCACAATGTCTCGCGTGAATGATTCATTTGTTTGTCTATTTATTTATCTATCTGATAAAATACAGAGATGGGAAGAGTGTAAGACTGGAAGAAATATATCTATCTATTTATCTATCTGATGTAACACAGAGGTAGGAAGAGTGTAAAACTAAAAGAAATTAATCATTTGTTTCTATCTATCTGAAGTAACATCGATATGGGAAGAATTTTAAGCTAGAAGAAATCTATCTATCTATCTACCTATCTATCTGATGTAACAGAGATGGGAAGAGTGTAAGACTGGAATAAATATTTCTATTTATCTATCTGATGTAACACAGAGATGGGAAGAGTGTAAAACTAAAAGAAATATATCTTTTGTTTCTATCTATCTGATGTAACACAGATATGGAAAGAATGTAAATATAGAAGAAACATATAAATCTATCTACCTATCTATCTGATGTAACAGAGATGGAAGAGTGTAAAACAGGAAGAAATATATCTATTTATCTATCTGATGTAACACAGAGGTGGATAGAGTGTAAAATTAAAAGAAATATATCTTTTGTTACTATCTATCTGATGTAAACATCGATATGGGAAGAATGTTAAGCTAGAAGAAATATGCCAATCTATCTACCTATCTATCTGATGTAACAGACATGGGAAGAGTGTAAGACTGGAAGAAATATTTCTATTTATCTATCTGATGTAACACAGAGGTGGGAAGAGTGTAAAACTAAAAGAAATATATCTTTTGTTTCTATCTAGCTGATGTAACACATAGATGGAAAGATAGTAAAGTTAGAAAAAATCTATCTATCTATCTATCTATCTGTCTATCTGATGTAACACAGAGATGGAAAGAAAGTAAAGCTAGAAGAAATCTATCTATCTTTCTATCTATATTTCTGATAAAACAGAGATGGGAAGAGTGTACAAGTAGAAGAAATATATCTATCTATTTATCTATCTGATGTAAAACAGAGATTTGAAGATTGTAAAACTAGAATAAACAGGTCTATCTATCTAACAATCTATCTGATGAAAGATAGAGAGGAGAAAGTGTACGAGTAGAATAAACATCTGGTCTATCTATCTATCTATCTATCTATCTATCAATCTATCTGATGTCATACAAAGAAAAACTAAGTGTAAATATAGAAAATATAAGATTCTCTCTCACTCTCTCTCTCTCCTCTCTCTCTCTCTCTCTCTCTCTCTCTCTCTCTCTCTCTCTCTCTCTCTCTCTCTCGTGACCTAACTGATTTCTCTAGCTAATTGCTATGGCTCCTGAATTTCTGTGCCCTCTCTCTCTCTCTCCCTCTCCTCTCTCTCTCTCTCTCATCTCTCTTCTCTCTCTCTC
>NC_090742.1:67280950-67283450 GCF_036898095.1 Palaemon carinicauda | reverse complement strand
CAGACTGTTATCCCTACATTAAGGGGTTGGTTGCCTGATGCACCCTCTCCAATGCCTATGCATCCTCTTCCGCCAAACCTCTTCTCTCCATATCATCCTTCACTACATCTCGCCATCTATTTCTATGCCTCCCTCTCGGTCTTTTCCCCCAAGCAGGTTCTTCCCAAGCGCTTCCCACCATCAAACCAACCTCTCAAGCCCTCCCCACCATGAAACCAAGCTCCCAAGCCCTCCTCACCATGAAACCAACCTCCCAAGCCCTCCCCACCACCAAACCAAGCTCCCAAGCCCTCCCCACCACCAAACCAAGCTCCCAAGCCCTCCCCACCATCAAAACAACCTCTCAAGCCCTCCCCACCATGAAACCAAGCTCCCAAGCCCTCCTCACCATGAAACCAAGCTCCCAAGCCCTCCTCACCATGAAACCAACCTCCCAAGCCCTCCTCACCATGAAACCAACCTTCCAAGCGCTTCCCACCATCAAACCAAGCTCCCAAGCCCTCCCCACCACCAAACCAAGCTCCTAAGCCCTCCCCACCATCAAACCAAGCTCCCAAGCCCTCCCCACCATCAAAACAACTCCCCAAGCCCTCCCCACCATCAAAACAACTCCCCAAGCCCTCCCCACCATCAAAACAACTCCCCAAGCCCTCCCCACCATCAAAACAACCTCCCAAGCCCTCCCCACCATGAAACCAAGCTCCCAAGCCCTCCTCACCATGAAACCAAGCTCCCAAGCCCTCCTCACCATGAAACCAACCTCCCAAGCTCTCCTCACCATGAAACCAACCTTCCAAGCGCTTCCCACCATCAAACCAAGCTCCCAAGCCCTCCCCACCACCAAACCAAGCTCCTAAGCCCTCCCCACCATCAAACCAAGCTCCCAAGCCCTCCCCACCATCAAAACAACTCCCCAAGCCCTCCCCACCATCAAAACAACCTCTCAAGCCCTCCCACACCAGGAAACCAACGTATGCACTCACCTCTAAGATGACGCCGCGCCGTGTGGGATATAGGCTTTCCATCCAGGTGCCAAGACAAAGTGATGCTCGTCTTGTCCGAAACGGCGCACTTCATCACCCGGCTTTCCCCGGCTGCGACCCGGCCTGATTCCGGCCACGAGCTGAAGTAGAAGATGTCTCCTGTGCATACGGCTTCTCGGCTCAGCACCAGCAGGAGGACTGCACGGGGAGAAAGGAGAAATTTGAGAAATTTAGGATGCTAGTAGGAGAAAACTTTTGATATTTAAACATTAAATTAGATATTGTGAATCTAGTATACACTGCCATATATATATATATATATATATATATATATATATATATATATATATATAATTTCTATCTACTCATACGAGAACAACCTCATATAAACACACACAAAATATGTATATACAAATATAAATATATATATATATATATATATATATATATATATATATATATATTATATATATATATATAATGTATACACACACTTATATATCGGGCTATGTATGAGTGGAGTAATAATTGATAATAGTTTTTTATCTGGAATCGTCCAATACACAAACACCAATATATATATATATATATATATATATATATATATATATATATATATATATATATATATATATATATGTGTGTGTGTGTGTGTGTGTGTGTGTGTGTGTATAAACATACTCAGATACGCTACATTAATAAACTTGTTTTTTCATGGAAGAGATTTCATCAATGATTCACCAGTGGAGCTGTGATTACTCTCTACCTTTTTCTCTGGAAAAAAAACATCCAGAAATATACAACATACGGTACACGTGGGCGTTGTTAGTTTGTTTGCGTGGAAGCGAATTTATTTGAACAATCTGTTTTTATGTGCCTTTCAACGCAGCCATGCATTGCTTTTCCAGCCACGTTAACCACCAATGCAAAAAAAAAAAAAAAAAAAAAAAAAAAAAAAAAAAAAAAAAAAAAAAAAAAAAAAAAAAACAACTTAAATTGGCATCAGTTCCGGCAAAAGCAATATTTGGGCCCTAATTCCCAGTCCTTTCAACTTTCCATTCACGAAAACCATCAAGGCACAGATAAAATATGGCTCAGTCGATCCAATCAAAACCAAATGATTCCTTTTTTTTTTTTAGGGCAGAGAACGCAAAACTATCCAATTACCCCTCGACAAACAATCAGCTGTTTATTGAAGCCATGGCAATATGACTCAGAGCTTTAATACAGTATCATGTCACAATAAAACACTGACCGATGCACGGACAAATATGTTTTTAATTGGATCAGCTTTTGCCGGATTGGCATGCGACCAAAAAAAAAAAAAAAAAAAAAAAAAAAAAAAAAAAAAAAAATTACACTGGAGAGAGAGAGAGAGAGAGAGAGAGAGAGAGAGAGAGAGAGAGAGAGAGAGAGAGAGAGAGATAAAATTTAGTTGGATCTTTTTAAGTAAAATATCACCCCAAATAAAGTCAAACAGATAATGAAAATAGGAAAATAACGAAGAATAATTCATG
>NC_090742.1:67270950-67275950 GCF_036898095.1 Palaemon carinicauda | reverse complement strand
TATATATATATATATATATATACATACACATAAAGACCTCAATAAAAAAGCATGATTCATTAAAAAAGTTATAGTTGATACGAAATTTCTATAGAACCTATTAGGAATTTTTTTTTTACCTGAAAACGTAGGCAGTTGATCCACGATATTTTTACCTCAATAGCAAAAATCCTCAATTAGTTTTATGGTATATCAAATGTTTTGAATACCACCTCGTTGATTCTATACTAATTGTGTATTCTATGTATAATGTACGTATGCATATGAATGTATGTAATATATATATATATATATATATATATATATATATATATATATATATATATATATATATATATATGTATATATACGCACACACACACACATATATATATATATACATATATATATATATATGTGTATATATATATATATATATATATATATATATATATATGTATATGTATATATATACACACACATATATATTTATATATATATATATATATATATATATATATATATATATATATCTATATATATATATATATATATATATATATATATATATATATATATATATATATATATATATATAGTATATGTGTATGTTTATGGAAACATACTCAAGAAACCCCACCATAGAAATAAAATAATATATTTCTCTAAATATGCATGAATGTACAAACGAAATCGTAAAAATATATCTCATGAAAATGTAAAATAAACTTTGAAAAATTCTTGCCAAACTTCTGTTTTCCCTAGCAAATATAACTCTTTGTCATTCATTGGTGTTTTTTTATTATTTTCTATATACATATAATCTAATTTTCTTACGATAATTAGCTAATTTTTAAGTAGAATAAACCATATAATTATATGTATTTATTGTTTCATTTTTTAGATCACTTTATTCAATGCATTATATATGGACACTAGAATTTCAACATCGTCCAAAGATATTTCATAATATATAAACACAAGAATCACAACATCAATAAACAATGTATTTATTCTGTCATTTTTAAAATCATATTTACTTAATGCATCATATATAGTCACAGGAATTCTAACAACGTCCACATATATTTTATAATATAAGGACACAAGAATCACAACATCATTAAACAAACATCGCCCATACCTTTCTGACAAACATACAAACACGAAGAGAAAAACATCTTGCAAAGCAAATACGTATTCTAAGTTATTCCAATAACGTTGTATTCTAAGTTATTCCAATAACGTTGTGACCGCAATGAATAAAAGACAAGAAGGCGAATTTGCCCCCTAAGAAATTCAACAGACGTCTCAAGACAACAACAACCAGTGTTTTCTTTCTTTTTTCCTCCACTTTTTCACTTTCTTCTCCTTGCTTTCTCCTCCTCTCTGTATCCCTTTCCCCCCTTTTCTTGGAGATTTCTTCATCTTTACTTTAGATTATGCCATCCTTATCTTATCTTTTTTTTCTTATTTTTCTTCTTCACTTTCTTCTTCTCTCCTCTATCTTTTCTATTCTTTCTGCCTTTACTTTCTCTCGTACATTTCTCTTTTCTTATTTTTCGTCTTCCCACTTTCTTTCTTCGTTCATCTATCTTCTTCTTTCGTCTTACTTTTCTCTCACACCTCTTGTTATTTTCCATCTTCCTACTTTCTTTTTTTCACTCCTCTACCTTCTTTTCAATTTTTTCCGCCTTTCCTCTCTCTCTCCCACTTTCTCTTTTTCTTACTCTCCCTCATACCACGTTCTCCCTTTCCTCGCATTTCTCTTCTTATGTTTCCTATTCCTTCTTTCTCTTTCCCTACCTCTCACACATTCTCTTCTCCTATTCCATCATAACACCTGGCTTATGATCTTGTTCTTGCCTTCCTTTCTTCCCCCTCTTCCCTTCCTGCTCCATTTTATCCCTTTCTTCTATTCCATCTTCTCACTTTCCCTTCATGTGTCACCTCCTGACTTTTTCCCTTCCTCGCTTACTTTCTCCTATTCTTATATTCCGTCTTCCCGTCTTTTTTCCTTTCTCTCTATCCTATTTAACTTCTTCCCTTTCTAAACCCCTTCTTCTCTTCTAATCTGTCTTCCCCCATTGTTCATCACTTCATCTTCCATTTTCTCATATTCTACTATTCCATCTTCCAATCTTCTCTTCTTCCATTTCGTCTTATTCCTTGTTTTTCTATTCCTTCCTTTACCGTATTCTTTTCTCCATCTTTCGTGCATCCTTACAGTCTTTCACTCCATGTTCCCTTCCTCTCCCACCTTCTTATACTCCTCTTCTTCAATTCTATCTTCCCATCCTTTCTTCCATTTCGTCTTTCACTTTGTTCTTCCTTTCCACCCCCATCTTCTTCTTCCCTTCACCATCTTCCATTTACCCTTCCATTCTGGTATTCCATGTTCCCTTCCTCCTCCGCATTCTTCTTCCTTTCTCCATCTTCCCTGCAGCCACCCATTCTTATATTCCATGTTCCCTTCCTCCTCCGCATTCTTCTTCCTTTCTCCATCTTCCCTGCAGCCACCCATTCTTATATTCCATGTTCCCTTCCTCCTCCGCATTCTTCTTCCTTTCTCCATCTTCCCTGCAGCCACCCATTCTTATATTCCATGTTCCCTTCCTCCTCCGCATTCTTCTTCCTTTCTCCATCTTCCCTGCAGCCACCCATTCTTATATTCCATGTTCCCTTCCTCCTCCGCATTCTTCTTCCTTTCTCCATCTTCCCTGCAGCCACCCATTCTTATATTCCATGTTCCCTTCCTCCTCCGCATTCTTCTTCCTTTCTCCATCTTCCCTGCAGCCACCCATTCTTATATTCCATGTTCCCTTCCTCCTCCGCATTCTTCTTCCTTTCTCCATCTTCCCTGCAGCCACCCATTCTTATATTCCATGTTCCCTTCCTCCTCCGCATTCTTCTTCCTTTCTCCATCTTCCCTGCAGCCACCCATTCTTATATTCCATGTTCCCTTCCTCCTCCGCATTCTTCTTCCTTTCTCCATCTTCCCTGCAGCCACCCATTCTTATATTCCATGTTCCCTTCCTCCTCCGCATTCTTCTTCCTTTCTCCATCTTCCCTGCAGCCACCCATTCTTATATTCCATGTTCCCTTCCTCCTCCGCATTCTTCTTCCTTTCTCCATCTTCCCTGCAGCCACCCATTCTTATATTCCATGTTCCCTTCCTCCTCCGCATTCTTCTTCCTTTCTCCATCTTCCCTGCAGCCACCCATTCTTATATTCCATGTTCCCTTCCTCCTCCGCATTCTTCTTCCTTTCTCCATCTTCCCTGCAGCCACCCATTCTTATATTCCATGTTCCCTTCCTCCTCCGCATTCTTCTTCCTTTCTCCATCTTCCCTGCAGCCACCCATTCTTATATTCCATGTTCCCTTCCTCCTCCGCATTCTTCTTCCTTTCTCCATCTTCCCTGCAGCCACCCATTCTTATATTCCATGTTCCCTTCCTCCTCCGCATTCTTCTTCCTTTCTCCATCTTCCCTGCAGCCACCCATTCTTATATTCCTCCCCCAGATTTTACTTCCCTTTAAAATCCTTCTTTTATCCTTCCATTCTCGTATTCCATGTTCCTTTCCTCCCCACTTTCTCCTTCTCATCTATTCCATGTTCCTCCCTCTCCCACCTTATTACTCGTCGACACCTCGCTCTTCCCACACTCCTTCCCTTCCCATCTACAGTGACATACCCAAACCAGAGCAACGCTTCCCCCCCCCCCCCAAGTCATTTAATCCCGAAAGGGAAGATTGTAATATCCGCATATGCTAATAGAATGCTCCTTGCTTCACTGTCCTAACCACAATGACAACAAAGGGTGTCTGTTTGCCCCCGTCTACGGAAGGAGAGGGGGGGGGGGGACGTTTGGTAACGCCCCCCTCAACGGGTCCTTCCGAAGGAGAGGATCTGATCCGGCGTGACAAAGAAGAGGGTCGTTACGTTTCTGCGTGACGAGACCTTAGGGGAGATTAAAAGCGAACTGTTGGGGGGATTTAGAGGATTCCTTTTTGGAAGCAAAACGGAATGTTTATTCGGGAATGGCGGCTGGAATGGGAATGCTGGTTTTGTTGGTTCTATTGGTCTTATTAGAAGAAGGTATTGAAAGAGCTCGTGCTTGGCCACAAGGACCAGGCAATCTTTAATAACAACAAAAACAAGAAGGTAAGAGAGCGTTTTATCCAGCTCATATTGCAAAGATAATTAAACACTTTCCGTTTTAGTTGTATAAGCCAACAGATAAAATTATATAAGGTATTTCATCGCATTTTGAGAGAAACAAAATAATATGAAAGAAACAATATGAATGAAAACACGATCTAATCTAATTGAGAATTAACACGAGATATTCAAATGATTCCAGCTGACGCAGTTAACACATTATTTTGACATTTACACAATATTAATGTTAATTCTCTTCTTTCCTCATGCACCTCACAACATCAAGAGAACTGAAGAATTCTTCTTACTCAAGGGGTTAACTACTGCACTGTAATTATTCATTTGATATTTTCCATTGGTAAGGATAGAAGATTAGCTATGGTAAGCAGCTCTTCTAGGATATGGACTTTCCAAAACCAAACCATTGTTCTCTAATCTTGGGTAGTGTCATAGCCTCTGGACCATCGTCTTCCACTTGCTTGAGGATACAATCAGGCGCACTATTCTATGTTTTCTTATTTCCTTTCCTTACTGTGCTATTTACTCTGTTGGGGCCCTTGAGCTTATAGCATCCTGATTTTCCAACTAGGGTTGTAACTTAACTAATAATAATAATAATAATAATAATAATAATAATAATAATAATAATAATAATAATAATAATAATAATACTGGTAAATCAATTTATATAATGCACAATTACCCACAGTTCACGTTTACATAACTGCACCAAAAGATTTCTTAATATACAAGGGTGACATATAATCTTTTGTTCTTTAAATGTAGTTTTCACTCTATTATCCATTCATTTATTCAACTCAATCAACACAATCAAAGCTCTTTAGAAACCCCCCCCTCT
>NC_090742.1:67254481-67264481 GCF_036898095.1 Palaemon carinicauda | reverse complement strand
TATATATATGTGTGTGTGTATACAGTATATTCAGTCACGCTAAGCTCTCCCCGTCCATCGGTTAGGGGAGAGAGAGAGAGAGAGAGAGAGAGAGAGAGAGAGAGAGAGAGAGAGAGAGAGAGAGATACTCCATATATGGTCATAATGGATATTAGTTACTGGTTGTAAACAATGACCTAAATAACCTTTAAATCATGCAATGAAATAAAATTGATCTACCCCTCCAGGTTATAGCCCTCAATCAAATGGTAATGTTTCCACAGTACTTCTATACTTACGGGTATAAATGAACATCATTTTTAAAGGAAGAATATAACATTAGTACGAAAGAACATATATATTATATATATCCTAAAACCCCCCAATAAAGGATCTCGGAACAAGAAAAAAAGATAAAAAGTCCAGAACAACAGAAGGAAGGAATGTGAGAAAAAGGAGAATGTCCAAGACATTACGGAGCTCGTTGGCCACGCCAGATAGGTTTCGTTTTTTCCCTTCGCTGGGTAATGGGGTAAAATGCTTACGTAAGGGGAGTCTATTAACTTCCTTTGTTCTATGTTGTTTATTTTTTATTGGGAACGTCGTTAACGAAACTTATTTCTTTATTTTTTCCACGGCGTGAACCAGTAGAGGCCGACTTCTCAAAAAAAAAAATAAATAAAAAAAAAATAATAATAATAATAATAATAATAAATGGAAATTAAATTTAAAACCATAAAAGCTAAGATGACCTTATTAAAGTTAAATAGATTTCAGAAGACCTGCTTTTGAAATAAATCTACAAATACCGCTGCATTTACATATATAAATATATCTATATACAGGGAATATATATATATATATATATATATATATATATATATATATATATATATATATATATATATGTATATACTGTATATACATATATATATATATATAACCATACACACACACACACACACACACATATATATATATATATATATACATATATATAAGTATATAACTATACACATACATATATACGCACACATTGTATATACATGCGCGAGTTTGAATAATTACAAACAAAAACTACATTGGTGCTATCCCCAACAAAATCAAAACCTTTTAAATAAAAGGAATAAATTGAATTAATAATTCAAAGGGAGGAAGCAGCCGATGTCACGTAATTTCAGCGGAAAATTCAATTACGGCTTCTATGTATTTCGAAGCTGAACAGCTGACTCAACAAGTTTGTCTTTCGTAATGAAAATTACGTGGTCGTTACTTTGGGATAATACTAACATGCTTTATCATTTGTTTCTAAGCCTATAAGATGGCTAAATAAATTGTTGATAATACTGTTAATTTACAGGCAATACATGGACAAGAAATTGCTGATAATACTGTTAATTTACAGGCAATACATGGACAAGAAATTGTTGATAATATTGTTAATTTACAGGCCATATATGGACAAGAAATTGTTGATAATATTATTAATTTACAGGCAATACATAGACAAGAAATTGTTGATAATATTGTTAATTTACAGGCAATACATGGACAAGAAATTGTTGATAATATTGTTAATTTACAGGCAATGCATGGACAAGAAATTGTTGATAATATTATTAATTTACAGGCAATACATAGACAAGAAATTGTTGATAATATTGTTAATTTACAGGCAATACATGGACAAGAAATTGTTGATAATACTGTTAATTTACAGGCAATACATGGACAAGAAATTGTTGATAATATTGTTAATTTACAGGCAATACATAGACAAGAAATTGTTGATAATATTGTTAATTTACAGGCAATACATGGACAAGAAATTGTTGATAATATTGTTAATTTACAGGCAATACATGGACAAGAAATTGTTGATAATATTGTTAATTTACAGGCAATACATGGACAAGAAATTGTTGATAATATTGTTAATTTACAGGCAATACATGGACAAGAAATTGTTGATAATATTGTTAATTTACAGGCAATACATAGACAAGAAATTGTTGATAATATTGTTAATTTACAGGCAATACATGGACAAGAAATTGTTGATAATATTGTTAATTTACAGGCAATACATGGACAAGAAATTGTTGATAATATTGTTAATTTACAGGCAATACATGGACAAGAAATTGTTGATAATATTGGTAATTAATTGACAATATATGAACGGGAGAATGTTGATAATTTTGTTAATATATTGGCAATATATGGACAAAAATATTTTGATAATATTGGTAATTTAATGCTAATATATGGACGGGAAAATATTGATAATATTGTTAATTTTCCGGCAATATATGGACAGTAAAGCGTTGATAATAATGTTAATTTACTGTCTATATATGACAGGAAAATTTTTGATAATATTTGTAATCTAATGCTAATATATGGACGGGAAAATATTGATAATATTGTTAATTTTCCGGCAATATATGGACAGTAAAACGTTGATGATGTTAAATTTACTGTCTATATATGACAGGAAAATGTTGATAATGTTGGTAATTTACTGACAATATATGGACGGGAAAATGTTGATAATATTGTTAATTTTCCGGCAATATATGGACAGGACATTGTTGATAATATTGTTAATTTACTGATAATATAAGGACAGGAAAATGTTGATAATATTGTTAATTAACTGATAATATATGGACAGTAGAATGTTGAAAATATTGGTAATTAACTGATAATATATGGACAGTAGAATGTTGAAAATATTGGTAATTAACTGATAATATATGGGCAGGAGAATGTTGATAATATTGTTAATTTACTGACAATATGTGGACAGGACATTGTTGATAATATTGTTAATTTACTGATAATATATGGACAGGAAAATGTTGATAATATTGTTAATTTACTGATAATATATGGACAGGAAAATGTTGATAATATTGTTAATTTACTGATAATATATGGACAGGAAAATGTTGATAATATTGTTAATTTACTGATAATATATGGACAAGAAAATGTTGATAATATTGATAATATACTGACAATATATGGACAAAAAATTGATGATATTGTTAATTTACTGGCAATATATTGAAAGAACAAACATAAAGAATTATTGTAAGATAATGCTTAAATTAAGGATGGTTTATTCAGATAATAATAATAATAATAATAATAATAATAATAATAATAATAATAATAATAATAATAATAATAATAACATCCATTACGATAATTGCAAAGAAAATTATTACTGTTTTCTATGTTTATATCCCGTACAAAATAAAGAGAAAGTCTCTCTCTCTCTCTCTCTCTCACTCTCTCTCTCTCTTCTAGTAGCAAACTTATAGAAATATCTCTCTCTCGCAGCAAACTTATAATCTCTCTCTCTCTCTCTCTCTCTCTCTCTCTCTCTCTCTCTCTCTCTCTCTCTCTCGCAGCAAACTTATAATTTCTCTCTCTCTCTCTCTCTCTCTCTCTCTCTCTCTCTCTCTCTCTCTCTCTCTCTCTCTCTTTAGGGGCAACATTCCAAAATTTCTAGCCTCTTTTTCTCTCTTTAGAGACAAACTTCCAAAAGCTCCTATCTCTCTCTCTCTCTCTCTCTCTCTCTCTCTCTCTCTCTCTCTCTCTCTCTCTTTAGGGGCAACATTCCAAAATTTCTAGCCTATCTTTTTCTCTCTTTAGAGACAAACTTCCAAAAGCTCCTATCTCTCTCTCTCTCTCTCTCTCTCTCTCTCTCTCTCTCTCTCTCTCTCTCTCTCTCTCTCTCTCGAAACAAACTTATAAAAATTCTCTCAAATTCTCTCTCGCAGCAAACTTATAAATCTCTCTCTCTCTCTCTCTTTCTTTCTTTCTCTCTCTCTCTCTCTCTCTCTCTCTCTCTCTCTCTCTCTCTCTCGCAGAAAACCTATAAAAATTCTCTCTCTCTCTAGCAGAGAATTTCTGCATAATAATTAGTAGTACTCTCTCTCTCTCTCTCTCTCTCTCTCTCTCTCTCTCTCTCTCTCTAGGGGCAAACTTCCAAAAGCTCCTACCTATGATTTGTTGAAAACCGGAAAAAAATAACACGGAAAAAAACCTTCCCGGAGGATCCAAACCAGTTCAAAAGAATTCGTTCACTTCTCAGAACTAGTGATCGCAGACACCTAAGGATCATGACTTAAATAACGACACGAAAACGAAATATTTTGGAAAACCGCAAATGACGAGGAACTTTATATACATATACATGCAGCTCCGGAATACATTATTCGAATACATTATTCATATCCAATAAGCGGAGCCTGATCCTTTATTGGAATCTAATTGATTTTCTGATCGTTTAATTTTGACGAAAAACGGAAATAAATGGAATTCGGCCGTTTCTGTTTCCAGCAATTTGAAAAAAAAAAATCTCGTTTTCTATTTATGGTTATGAAGAAACACCATCTGCTTATATAGTATGGAAATTCAGTTGGAATTTTCAATAATTAATGAAATAAATGAATGAATAAATTAATAAATGCATATAAAGAAAATGAGTTTTTCATTTCACTATCCTTAAATGTAAATTTAGATATTCAGATATTCTAAAACAGTATGGAAATTCGGTAATTGTTTACAACACCACGCTCTCCATTTACTCCAAAATAATGCAATCCTGCAGTTTTCATCTTCTTGCACAGAAATTAGTTGGTTATTTAAACTCTGGGAAAGCAATAACTAGCAAGATATGTTGAGGAAGGGGGAAGGGGTTATAAAAAGAAAATAGCTCGGTTTCCTCACTAACGACTTGGAACTGACATGTCAACAAAGTCAACGAAACAGGATTCGTGATGCCAACGTACATAAACAGAAGTTCGTGATGCCAGCGTATATTTGATATACTGTATATTCAAAATATACATAATTAAAAATGGATTAATTTACTCAAAAGTGTCCATGAAATATGCAATTTACAAATAGTGACACTTTTGAGTAATCACTCCATTTTTTATTAAGTATATTTTGAATATACAGTATATCAAATGTACGCTGGCATCACGAACTTCTGTTTATGTACGCTGGCATCACGATCTGTTTGGTTGACGATGTTGACATGTCAGTTCCAAGTCGTTTGGTGAGGAAACCGTGCTATTTTCTTTTTATAACCCCATCCCCTTTCCTCAACATATCTTGCTAATTATTGCTTTCCCAGAATTTAAATAACCACCTAATTACTGTGCAAGAAGATGAAAACTGCAGGATTGCATTATTTTGGAGTAAATGGAGAGCGGGGGTGTTGTAAACAATTATCGGAAATTCTTGTATTTTCTTATTTTCGGCAGATATTTTTATTGATTAAGGAACTAAACGAATGAATGAATTAATAAATCTATATAAATAAAATCAGTTTTTCGTTTCATTTTCCCTAAATGTGTAATAAAGGGGTTTTCATATATGCTAAAACAGTATGGAGATTCTTGTAAGTATTTTATTTTCAGGTGAATTTTTTTAATAATTAATGAAATAAATGAATGAATTAATTAATAAATGCATATGAATGAAGTCAGTTCTTTCTTCCAATATCCTTTATTGTGAAATGAAAAGGCTTTCTTTTACGGCATCATCTCTAAACATGAATATAATAAGGAAATGACACATAAACTCAAGTGAAAATAGAATGAAATCATGAGATAAATTCATCTTTATTTAAACATTATGTAATTTTTTTCACTGAATCATCTCTAAACATGAATTTAATATAAAAAAGGAAATGACAAATAAACTCCAGTGAAAATAGAATAAAATCATATGATAAAAATATCTTTAATTAAATATAGTCAAATAAAGCAGAATAAGTAAAAGAGGTAAGATTATTTCAAATTAAAAAAAAAAATTATAAGCATTTCCAATGAAGTATCTCCCCCCAAAAGCAGAAACCATCTCTAGCTAAAAAAAAAAAAAATAATAAAAAAAAAAAAATTAATATTCATATCAAAACTTCGCAGAGAGATAATTACTCTGATAAGAGCCGTATCAATGCATCCATTCCGATGAAATATGGAGCTCTAAAATCATAAAAGAAAAAAAAATACCTCAAAGCACAGACAAAAAAAAAAATCACAGGCATAGAAAGCAATGGAAAGCAATGGATGGGGGAAATCCAGCCAATGATCGCTTTGACAAGCTTCAAAGAGCTTTCTCTCTCTCTCTCTCTCTCTCTCTCTCTCTCTCTCTCTCTCTCTCTCTCTCTCTCTCTCTCCAAAGCGAGAGAGCTTCACGGCACACAACACGCTCTAATCAAATGATAAAATAAAAAATTCTATTCGTCGTAACGGATGAAAGCGGATGAATCTGAGTTATGGAAATCTATCAGTTTCGTCAATGGCGTTTGATCCGTTTTCCCTTTGAGGTAAATAACAGTTGTTTGTAAGTGTCCAACTGGAAGAAGGTCTCTGCACACTACTCTATCTGTTTTCTTATTTCCTTTCCTCACGGGGCTATTTTTTCCTGTTGGAGCACTTGGGGTCTTAGAATCTGGCTTTTCTAACTAGGGTTGAGGCTTAGCTGGTAGTAGTAGTAAGGGGGCACTATTCTATCTGTTTTCTTATTTCCTTTCCTCACACGGCTATTTTCCCTATTTGAGACCTGGGCCATATAACATCTTGCTTTTCCAAATAGGGTTGTAGTTTAGCTAATAATAATAATAATAATAATAATAGTGGCAAACTATAGTATTCTCTCTGTTTCTTTATTTCCTTACCTAACTGGGCTATTTTGCCTGTTGGAGCCCTTGGGGTTATAGAATCTTGCTTTCCTAACTAGGGTTGTACCTTAGCTAGTAGTAGTAGTAGTAGTAGTAGTAGTAGTAGTAGTAGTAGTAGTAGTAGTAACGCCGCACTATTCTATCTGTTTCCTTATTTCCTTTCCTCACAGGGCTGTTTTCCTTATTCGAGACCTGGGCCATATAACATCTTGCTTTTCCAATTAGAGTTGTAGTTTAGTTAGCAATAATAACAACAACAACAATAATAATAATAATAATAATAATAATAATAATAATAATAGTGGCACACTATTCTATCTGTTACTTTAGTTCCTTTCCTCAGTGGGCTATTTTCCCTGTTGGAGCCCTTGAGCTTATAGAATCTGGCTTTTCTGACTAGGGTTGTACCTTAGCTAGTAGTAGTAGTAGTAACAGCGCACTATTCTATCTGGTTCCTTATCTACTTTCCTCACTGAGATATTTCCCTGTTGGAGCCCTTGGGGTTATAGAATCATGCTTTTCTAACTAGGGTTGTACCTTAAGTAGTAGTAGTAGTAGTAGTAGTAACGCCGCACTATTCTATGTGTTTCTTTATTTCGTTTCCTCACTGGGCTATTTTCCCTGTTCGAGACCAGGGGCTTATAACATCTTGCTTTTCCAAATAGAATTATAGCCTAGCTAATAATAATAATAATAATAATAATAATAATAATAATAATAATATAGTTCGATTCGTGTTCAACGTGGTTTTAAATCTCAATTAAAATTACCTCACTGTAACATTTTGATCCTTTTTTCGTCAATAGTTCGATCCACGCTCAATTTGGATACACAACTTTCACGGTAACAGCTTCAGTCTATTCGAAAATAGTCCTATGCAATTTTGATGAGGCTACAAAATGTCGAAAGAGTCCTAATCTGTAAATTGTTTTAGCCGACTAAGAGTATTCATAAATGATGAAAATCAGGGCACCAGCCGCCCGTTGAGATACTACTGCTAGAGAGTTATAGGGTCCTTTGACTGGCCAGACAGTACTACATTGAATCCTTCTCTCTGGTTACGGTTCTTTACCTTTGCCTACACATACACCGAATAGTCTGGCCTATTCTTTACATATTCTCCTCTGTCCTCATACAACTGACAACACTGTGATTATCAAACAATTCTTCTTCACCCAAGGGGTTAACTACTACACAGTAATTGTTCAGTGGCTACTCTCCTCTTGGTAAGGATAGAAGAGACTCTTTAGCTATGGTAAAAAGCTTTTCTAGGAGAAGGACACTCCAAAATCACACGATTGCTCTCTAGTCTTGGGTAGTGTCATAGCCTCTGTACCATGGTCTTACACTGTCTTGGGTTAGAGTTCTCTTGCTCGAGGGTACACTCGGGCACACTATTCTATCTATTTTCTCTTCCTCTTGGTTTGTTGAAGTTTTTATAGTTTATTTAGGTAATATTTATTTTAATGTTGTTACTGCTCTTGAAATATTTTATTTTCCTTTGTTTCCTTTCCTCACTGGGCTATTTTCCTTATTGGGGCCCCAGGGCTTATAGCATCCAGCTTTTCCAACTAGTGTTGTAGCTTAGCAATTAATAATAATAATGATATCATAAAAGATGAAAATCAGTAAAATGTTTCACCCAACTAAAATTATTAATAAAAGATGAAATTCAGTTAAGTGTTCCAGCCAACTAAAAGTATTCATAAAAGATGAAATTCAGTAAAGTTTTTCAGCCGACTAAAAGTATTCATAAAAGATGAAATTCGGTAAATTGTTTCAGCCAACCAGAAGTATTCATAAAAGATGAAATTCAATTAAGTGTTTCAACCAACTAAAAGTCTTTTATGGGATTTAAAAAAGTGCGTGATGGTTAAAGAAAATTATAAATACTTAACTAATGTTCCACTTAACCAACATACAACAAAGACGAATTAACTCAGCAAAAAACTGCTAGGTTAAAATCCTCCTTCATCCACTTCTTCACAAAAACCCCAAACTAAAACATAAACAAACACATATCCTTATCCCCCCCCCACCCAAGACCCTTCCCTCAAGCCCCTCCCCCTGGTGGATCTCAACGTCAACAAGCACTCTCCTCTACCTGTTTACGTTCGACCCAGCAAAGTCAACACTCCGAATTTTCCTTCTGGGACATTTTTCCTAAACGTTTTTGGGACGCTGTGTCATTTGAATAATGGCCCCTTTACCGGGAGGAAGGTGAAGTCAGGAGAGCAGAAGGGGGGTGAGGGAAGGGGGGTGCTTTCTCATGATAGATGGTGGGGGGGGGGGGGGTTTAGAGGAGAGTTGAGATGAAAGCCAAGCTCTTTGTCTGCTAACGTTTCCATCGTCAGTTTGTAGTTATTTCTCGTTTTTATTGTGGATTAAATCACGTTTACTATTAAAATTAGCACTGGTATGAAAGAGGGTCGAAGCATTAAATCCCCATCCTGAGGACGTTACGTAAAATCCTTAAAAACGTGGAGCTAGGGATCTTCATTAGAGACTAGGTAAAGTTGATTTGCATATCACGCAGACTATCAAGTAGTGTTTAGTATTCATTTATTATTATTATTATTATTATTATTATTATTATTATTATTATTATTATTATTAGCTAAGCTACAACACTACTTGGAAAAGCACGGTGCTATAAACCGGCAAGGAAAATAGCCTAGAAAGGAAAGAAAATAAAGAAACAGACAAAATAATGTACCTAGCTGAGCTTATCCTCAACGAAAAATCTCTAACCCAAAACAGAGGAACACAATGATACATGAGCTATGGCACTACCCAAGACTAGAGAACAATTATTTGATTTCGGAGTGTCCTGCTCCTAGAAAAGTTACTTACCATAGCTGAAGTCTCTTCTACCCTTACCAAGTGGAAGTAACCACTGAACAATTACAGTTCCGAATAAGTGACCTTATTGGGCTACTTTTCCCTATGTGAGCCCTTGGGCTTATAGCATCTTGCTTTTCCAACTAGGGTTGTAGCTTGGCTAATAATAATAATAATAATAATAATAATAATAATAATAATAATAATAATAATAATAATAATAATAGAGCGAGGTTTTTTGACGTTGTTAATAGTTTACATAGGAAATATCTGTTTTGACGTTGTCACTGTTTTTAGAATGATGTATTGTTAATTTATTCTCATCATTTATTTATTTCCTTATTTCCTTTCCTAACTGGGCTATTTTTCCCTATCAGAGCCCTTGGCATTATAGCATCTTACTTTTCCAACTTGGGTTGTAGCTTGCCTAGTAATAATAATAATAATAATAATAATAATAATAATAATAAT
>NC_090742.1:67239481-67246981 GCF_036898095.1 Palaemon carinicauda | reverse complement strand
GCTATTTTCCCTCTTGGAGCCCCTTGGCTCCTGCTTTTCCGACTAAGGTTGTAGCCTAGGAAGTAGTAATAATAATAATAATAATAATAATAATAATAATAATAGCAAAAATGTGCATAATTATCTTTAGAAAAATAAATAAATAAATAATAATAATAATAATAATAATAATAATAATAATAATAATAATTGCAAAAGGTGTAATTATCTGTAACATATCTAACTAAAGATTTCAGAAAAAAAAAAAAAAAAAAAAAAAAAAAAAAAAAAAAAAAAAAAAAAAAAAAAAAAAAACACCCGCAAAACCTCTTTCCAATATGATCCCAGGAAATGACCACCGGAATTAGCACGACTCTCTTCGGTATAATGACCCTATTTAACCTTCCTCGAAGTCCTCCTTCAGGTAAGAGCATCAAGGCGCCTCTGGGTCTCAACGTTTCGACTCGAAGGTCCCTTAGGCGACACTGCGGTGCAGGGTTGCCAGGTTGGCCTTTTTTGGGCCAAAAAAAAATTCCAAATTTGGCCCTTTTTCGTGCTAGATACCAAAATTCAGCCTTTTTGAAATTGGTTAGCCTTAAATTCTATATTTTCGGCCTTTTTCTAGTAGTAGGCTGGCCTTTTAAAGCTGCAGTTTATCAGCCGTTGGCCTTTTCTCATTTGGAAAACGTGGCAACACTGCTGCGGTGACATGGCTCTGCATTCGTGATGTCTAATATCTACTGGTGAGACATAATTGATTTTAGTCTCAACGTTCCTGGAACTGTTTACACCATCTTGCACACAATTGCTGGCACACGATATTTTTGCGAGAGTGAGCCTGCCTCTGCTCTCTCTCTCTCTCTCTCTCTCTCTCTCTCTCTCTCTCTACGATAACGATGATAATTATAGTGAAAAATATCCTTTTCCTTTTTCATAAATCTTGTCAAAAAGTCTCTCTCTCTCTCTCTCTCTCTCTCTCTCTCTCTTCTCTCTCTCTCTCTCATCATCATCATCATGATGTAAAAGAATTCTTTTTTTCTTTTTCTCTTTCTTGAGTCTTCCGGGAGAAAGGGCGCCGTACCATTCGAAATTCTCTCTCTCTCTCTCTCTCTCTCTCTCTCTCTCTCTCTCTCTCATCATAATAAAGTTAGAAATTTTTTTTCTTTTTCTTTCTTGAGTCTTCCAGGAGAAAAGGCGCTGTACCATTCGAAATTCACTCTCTCTCTCTCTCTCTCTCTCTCTCTCTCTCTCTCTCTCTCTCATCGTGATGATGATAATGATGATAATTATAGTGAAAAATATCCTTTTCCTTTTTTCATAAATCTTGTCAAAAAATCTCTCTCTCTCTCTCTCTCTCTCTCTCTCTCTCTTCTCTCTCTCTCTCTCTCATCATCATCATCATGATGTAAAAGAATTCTTTTTTTCTTTTTCTCTTTCTTGAGTCTTCCGGGAGAAAGGGCGCCATACCATTCGAAATTCTCTCTCTCTCTCTCTCTCTCTCTCTCTCTCTCTCTCATCATAATAAAGTTAGAAATTTTTTTTCTTTTTCTTTCTTGAGTCTTCCAGGAGAAAAGGCGCCGTACCATTCGAAATTCACTCTCTCTCTCTCTCTCTCTCTCTCTCTCTCTCTCTCTCTCTCTCTCATCATAATAAAGTTAGAAATTTTTTTTCTTTTTCTTTCTTGAGTCTTCCAGGAGAAAAGGCGCCGTACCATTCGAAACTCTCTCTCTCTCTCTCTCTCTCTCTCTCTCTCTCTCTCTCTCTCCGATAATGATGATAATTATAGTGAAAAATATCCTTTTCCTTTTTCATAAATCTTGTCAAAAAATTTCTCTCTCTCTCTCTCTCTCTCTCTCTCTCTCTCTCTCTCTCTCTCTCTCCAAAAGAAGGCCATCTATCTTCGAAATGTTCCATCCTGAGCGTGTCACCAACTGAGCAACGCGATAAATTTCAAGAAAATAAATTACGAAGGAATAAATTTTCGCGAGAATGCCATTACAGCACATTTGCATGTGTCGCCAAAATAATTCGCCGTAAGAAATATAAGATTAAACACCCTAAGGACAGTGCATTGACACTTGTGACGTCAATAATATTTCTATCTTTATCATCAATACGACAGACGACGTAATAATATATTAGAATATAAAAATAATACGCTGGAAAAAAAAACTCGCGAAAATATGTGATCGGGAAAAAATTATCTTAAAAGAGACAGCTAGATGACAATTGATGTCAGTTATGTATTTTAAGTCTTAAATATTAGGAACGATTGTAATAGACCATCGGAAAAAAAAAAAAAAAAAAAAAAAAAAACTCGCGAAAATATGTGACCGGGAAAAAATGATCTTAAAAAGAGACAGCAAGATGACAATTGACGTCAGTTATGTATTTTAAGTCTTAAATATTAGGAACGATTGTAATAGACCCTCATAAATTATACGCTGGGAAAAAAAAAAAAAAAAAAAAAAAAAAAAAAAAACCTCGCGAAAATATGTAACCGGGAAAAAATTATCTTAAAAAGAGACAGCAAGATGACAATTGACGTCAGTTATGTATTTTAAGTCTTGAATATTAGGAACGATTTTGATAGACCGTCATTAATAATACGCTGGAGGAAGAAAAAAAAAAAATAAAAAAAAATAAAAACCTCGCGAAAATATGTGATCGGGAAAAAATTATCTTTAAAAGAGACAGCAAGATGACAATTGACGTCAGTTATGTATTTTAAGTCTTAAATATTAGGAACAATTTTAATAGACCGTCATAAATAATACGCTGGTAAAAAAAAAAAAAAAAAAAAAAAAAAAAAAAAACGCGAAAATATGTGACCGGGAAAAAAATGATCTTAAAAGGAGGCAGCAAGATGACAATTGACGTCAGTTATGTATTTTAAGTCTTAAATATTAGGAACGATTTTAACAGACCGTCATAAATAATACGCTGAAATAAAAAAAAAAAAAAAAAAAAAAAAAAAAAAAAAAAAAAAAAAAAAAAAAAAAAAACTCGCGAAAATATGTGACCGGAAAAAAAATTATCTTAAAAAGAGACAGCAAGATGACAATTGACGTCAGTTATGTATTTTAAGTCTTAAATATTAGGAACGATTGTAATAGACCCTCATAAATTATACGCTGAAAAAAAAAAAAAATAAAAAAAAAAAAAACTCGCAAAAATATGTGACCGGAAAAAAAATTATCTTAAAAAGAGACAGCAAGATGACAATTGACGTCAGTTATGTATTTTAAGTCTTAAATATTAGGAACGATTGTAATAGACCCTCATAAATTATACGCTGGAAAAAAAAAAAAAAAAAAAAAAAAAAAAAAAACTCGCGAAAATATGTGACCAGGAAAAAATGATCTTAAAAAGTGACAGCAAGATGACAATTGACGTCAGTTATGTATTTTAAGTCTTAAATATTAGGAACGATTTTAATAGACCGTCATTAAATCGACAATCTCCAACCAAACCAACAATTGCCGGATCCGTAATACTCTGTAATGGCAGCAATAAGAAGAGATTTGCAGGTGTTGAAAGAACGTCATTGAAATTCGTAATGGCTGGAAAGATGGAATTATGGAAAAAAAGACACATGCTTATTGATTTGGATACCTGGAATTTCATGATTTATTTATGATTTATTTTCAAACACAGAACCATTCGTGGGAACTTGTCAGCAGGCGATACAAATTTGCACGAGGCTGGTTTTAATATAAATTCCCACGTATATTTATACGGTACGTGCACGCATATATACACATATTTATAAACTTGTATTATATGTATATATATATATATATATATATATAGTACTACATACTACCTATCTATTAATGTGTATATCTATATTTATAATATATATATATATACACACATATATATATATATATATATATGTATATATCTCTCTCTCTCTCTCTCTCTCTCTCTATATATATATATATATATATATCTATATATATGTATATATATAGTATTATAAATATAGATATGCACATTAATAGATGGATAGTATGTAGTCCTATATATATATATATATATATATGTATATATATATATATATATATATACATACAGTATATATATCCTTCCCCAACGTTATCTTTACATTAAAGGGTCGGTTGCCTGATGCGCCGTCTCCAATGCCTTCTATTAAAGGTATCTTCTTCAACCAACCATCATCATCCATATCATCCATCACCTTATCTCGACACCTAGTGCCTCCCTCTCGATCTTCCTCCCCTAATAGCTTCTTACTAAGATATCCTCACTTCCCTCCCCACCAACCATTCTCAACACATGTCCAAACTATCTCAGTCGTGACAAACTTATCCTCCCCTGTAATCTTTACTACGCCTGCCATACTTCTTATTTCATCCTTTTCCAATATTTCAAGCAGTGATATTCCCACAATCCACCTCAGCAATTTCCACTCTGATCTCTCAATCTTTTCATCCACTTTATGCTTTAGAGCCCATATTTCCAATACATATTTTAACACTGGTCTTATTACTGTGATATATATCTTGCCTTTATTTTGATTGGTCTTTCCTTATTACACATCACTCTTACTACTTTTCTCCACTTTCCCATGGCTGCTTTTATCCTAATCTCAACTTAGGCCCCACATCCTCCCTCCTTATCTATAGTTGATCCCATGTATTTAAATTGCTAATTCATTCTCATCATTTATTTATTTCCTTATTTCCTTTCCTCACTGGGCTATTTTTCCCTGTTGGAGCCCTTGGACTTATAGCATCTTGCTTTTCCAACTAGGGTTGTAGCTTGGCTAGTAATAATAATATAATGATTATAATAATAATAATAATAATAATAATAATAATAATAATAATAATAGAGCGAGGTTTTTGACGTTGTTAATAGTTTATATAGGACACATCTGTTTTGACGTTTTCACAGTTTTTAGAATTATTTATTGTTAATTTATTCTCATAATTTATTTATTTCCTTATTTCCTTTCCTCACTGGGCTATTTTTCCCTATTGGAGCCCTTGGGCTTATAGCATCTTGCTTTTCCAACAAGGGTTGCAGCTTGGCTAGTAATAATAATAATAATAATAATAATAATAATAATAATAATAATAATAATAATAACTATACTTTCATGTATGGCTATCCTATGCCTACCTTCTTTACTGTACACCATAGCTTCAGTCTTATCCACATTTATACTCGAGCTAGCCCTCAGCAAAGTCTCTTACCTCTGTACAGCCCTTCGCAATAATTCTTTCTCATTTTCAGCAATATTCACCAAATTCTCTGCACATAGTAACTCACACATCTCTTAATTTATGATCCCTTAACACATCCAAGACCAGCACAAATAAAAAAAGGGATTAATGCTGACGTCTGGTGCTTTCCAACACTAACTTCAATTTTTTCAGTTTCCCTGACATCTGTTATTACTTTTGCCATTGTTCATTGTTGTTTTGTACATAATCTATACCAGTCTAAACAAAATAAATACATACACACACAAACATATATATATATATATATATATATGTATGTATGTATATGCATACATTATATTATATAAATATATATATATATACATATATATATATACATATATATATATATATAAATTATAATATATAAATTGGTGAAGTATACGCTAATCAATACCTACTTCCATAAATGTTATTTACAATTACACAAATTGAAAAAAATAAGGGTTAATGGCAGAAATCCTCTATGTCAGTGACACATTTGTTCAACTAAATTCTAAAACTCAAAAAAAAAAACTCTTAAAACTAAAAAAAAAAATTCTAATGAGCCAAATGAATGTTTTTCCCACCCAGAACCCGAACCCATAAGCTCTATAAATAAGCCAAAATGAGGAAACCTTGGAACTAACTCTATTATTATTATTAGTTATTATTATTATTATTATTATTACAAGCCAAGCTATAACCCTAATTGGAAAAGCAATATGCTATAAGCCCAAGGGCTCCAACAGGGAAAAATAGCCCGGCGAGGAAAGGAAATAAGGATATAAATAAGTTACAAGAGAAGTAACAAATTATCAAAATAAAATATTTTAAGAACAGTAACAACATTAAATTATATCTTTCAAATGTGAACTATAAAAACTTCAAAAAAAAGAGGAAGAGAAATAAGATAGAATAGCGTGTCCTTTTGCCAAATAAACCTACCAGTTCATTTTACAGTTCATTTTATCTTCCTTTTTAGCCGCAGAACTTACTAGTTCATTTTACAGTTCATTTTATCTTCCTCTTTAGCCGCAGAACCTGCCAGTTCATTTTACAGTTCATTTTACCTTCCTTTATAGCCGCAGAACCTACCAGTTCATTTTACAGTTCATTTTATCTTCCTTTTTAGCCGCAGAACCAACCAGTTCATTTTACCTTCCCTTTTAGCCGCAGAACCTACCAGTTCATTTAACAGTTCATTTTATCTTCCTTTTTAGCCGCAGAACCTACTAGTTCATTTAACAGTTCATTTTACAGTTCATTTTATCTTCCTTTTTAGCCGCAGAACCTACCAGTTCATTTTACAGTTCATTTTACAATTAATTTTATCTTCCTTTTTAGCCGCAGAACCTACCAGTTCATTTTACCTTCCCTTTTAGCCGCAGAACCTACTAGTTCATTTAACAGTTCATTTTATCTTCCTTTTTAGCCGCAGAACCTACTAGTTCATTTAACAGTTCATTTTATCTTCCTTTTTAGCCGCAGAACCTACTAGTTCATTTAACAGTTCATTTTATCTTCCTTTTTAGCCGCAGAACCTACCAGTTCATTTTACAGTTCATTTTACAATTAATTTTATCTTCCTTTTTAGCCGCAGAACCTACCAGTTCATTTTACCTTCCCTTTTAGCCGCAGAACCTACCAGTTCATTTTATCTTCCTTTTTAGCCGCAGAACCTACCAGTTCAATTTACAATTAATTTTATCTTCCTTTTTAGCCGCAGAACCTACCAGTTCATTATACAGTTCATTTTACAGTTAATTTTATTTTCCATTTTAGCCGCAGAACCTACCAGTTCATTTAACAGTTCATTTTATCTTCCTTTTTAGCCGCAGAAAACGAGTATTGCTAAAAGGTTCTCTGTGATAAATTCTGGGATTCCACCCCAAAAATTCGGATTTTTATGTTAATCCAATAATTGCTGACATTTGCAACCGGAGGCCATATCCCTCTGCTCGCAGTGGTGGCTAAAACGAGCAACGTTTCATATTGCCCTTGATTATATTACAGCTAAACGAGATGTCTTTATTAACCTCCAAGTGATCAAATATATTCGTCTCTTTCAATACATGTAAGTTCACAAACATGTTTTACTTGTTACTTAGGCTATTTTATTATTATTATTAATTGCTAAACTACATCCCTAATTGGAAAAGCAGGATGCTATAAAGCCCAGGGGCCCCAACAGGGAAAATAGCCCAGTGAGGAAAGGAAACAAGGAAAAATTAAATATTTTAAGAACAGTAACAAAATTAAAATAAATATTTCATATACAAAATTT
>NC_090742.1:67231981-67234481 GCF_036898095.1 Palaemon carinicauda | reverse complement strand
TGTTTGTATTATGTGAAATGTAATTCTGTTTGTATTATGTTAAATGTAATTCTGTGATGTACTTTACTTTATGTATGTATGTACACATGTATGCATGTTATTTGTTTCGTTTTATACTAATTTGTAAGGAGAAAACATACGCATTATTAAAGCCATTTATATAGTCATTTATACATCCTTCACTTTCAACATACATACATACATACATACATACATACATACATACATACATGCATACACACACACACACACACATATATATATAATATATATATATATAAATATGTGTGTATATATATTGTGTATATATGTGTTAATTGGTTGCCATATTCTCATGGTATAGCACTGAATTCTCAGTCTCTAGGCCCGTGGTTTGATTCCCTCGATTGCTGGCAATCAGTATAAACGCCATCACGAATAATTATTTAATTTGTAACATTCACGAGTAAAATAAAATTGATATAAAGTGTCCCAAGGTCATCCTCAAAAACAGAAAAGCCTTGTATGTACAGTATCTATGTATGCATACAAACTCTCATATATATATATATATATATATATATGTATATATATATATGATAAATATGTGTGTGTATGTGATATATCATATAAAATTTATATTCACTAAAAGATTTTTGAAAAATATTTCCATGACGAACGGTAACTAATTAAGCTCCCTTGCGAAGAGCACTCATGTTGGAAGATTAATATTATGAACATTAAAACAAAATGATTTACGTTCAATTCTCAATTCGCTCTGTAAAGATTGGAACGTATTTTTTCTGTTGTTATGAAACTAGATAATGATATTTTGCTCTCAGTATTGTTATATCTGAGGATCTCAGAATCTTTAAAGTATGAAGGGGAGAGAGAGAGAGAGAGAGAGAGAGAGAGAGAGAGGCAAGCACAAACAAATAATAATAAAAAAAAGAAATTGAGATTTTGGTTAAAAAGGTAAAAAAAAGTAAAATCATGGAGGACGCGAAAGATAGGAAATAAAAAGAATCTACTTTTTCTAATATATATATATATATATATATATGTGTGTGTGTGTGTGTGTGTATGTGTGTGTGTGTACGTGTGTAATTTAAATATCTGTGTAAAAATAATCTTAAAAAATATAATATTCGAACTATAAAAAAGCAAGGCCAGAAAAACAGAAGCTGGAGGAGATGAAATAACTACCAGACCCTCGAGAGTCCTAATTGGTTTTCCTACAGCTGCAAATAACAGCTGATATTAGGAAAAAGACAGATTCATATATCTTTTTCTTTTTATATAAGTAAAGAAATTATGATGTTAACAAAAAAGATGCGAGCGTAAAATGTAAACTAAATATATATCGACGCTTTAGGAAGCTGAGAGAGAGAGAGAGAGAGAGAGAGAGAGAGAGAGAGAGAGATACTTAGTGGACGAAAATTATAAGGAAATTTACACGGTTACTTTTGCAAAAAATTAGAGCATAGGTAATGTGTATGTATTTTATGTAAGAGAGAGAGAGAGAGAGAGAGAGAGAGAGAGAGAGAGAGGACTAGTGGACGAATATTGAAAGGACAGTTAATCCATTACTTTTGCAAGATTTAGAGCACAAAATTTGTGTAAGCATTTTTTTTTTGAGAGAGAGAGAGAGAGAGAGAGAGAGAGAGAGAGTAGCGTGGGCTTAGACAAGGAAGATAGCGTGTAGATGACGTTTGCGGAATTAAAAGACCTTAATAAGCTGCAAATTAAGTAAAGCAGGAGAGTAGCAGGATTTGTTCATTGTTGAATGAAATCTCTTATGAGGAGTTTTAAGTTTGAAAGCAGATATAACCCAAACTCAGAATATAAAAAAGTGGAAGAACGTAGAATGGCTTATAAACGATGGGTCAAACGTTTTCAGATGGTTGTGTCATGTAGAAAGAATACTATTATTATTATTATTATTAGTATTATTATTATTACTAGCCAAGCTACAACCCTAGTTGGAAAAGCAAGATGCTATAAGCCCAAAGGCTCCAATAGGGAAAAATAGACCAGTGAGGAAAGGAAATAAGGAAATAAATAAACTATGAGAATAAATTAACTAACTCATTCTAAAAACAGTAACAACGCCAAAACAGAATTGTCAAATATAAACTATTAACAACGTAAAAAACAGATACGTCATATATAAACTATAAAAAGACTCATGTCAGTCTGGTCAACATAAAAACATTTGCTCCAACTTTGAACTTTTGAAGTTCTACTGATTCAACTACCCGATTAGGAAGATCATTCCACAACTTGGTAACAGCTGGAATAAAATTTCTAGAATACTGTATAGTATTGAGCCTCATGATGGAGAAGGCCTGGCTATTAGAATTAATTGCCTGCCTAGTATTACGAACAGGATAGAATTGTTCAGGATCTGAATGTAAAGGATGGTCAGAGTTATGTAAAATCTTATGCAAACATGCATAATGAACTAATTGAACAACGGTGCTAAAAATTAATATCTAGATCAGGAATAAGAAATTTAATA
>NC_090742.1:67228950-67231481 GCF_036898095.1 Palaemon carinicauda | reverse complement strand
ATTTTTTATCTCTCTCTCCCTTTCTCTCTCTGATATATATATATATATATATATATACATATTTGTGTGTATAAATGTATATATATATACACATGTATATATACTGTATATATATATATATATATTTATATATATATATATATATATATATACACACACATATATATATACATATATAAATAATTATATATATTTATACACACATACACACACACATATATATATATATATATATAGTGTGTGTGTGTGTCTGTATATATATATATATTTTTATATATATATATGTGTGTGTGTGTGTGTGTGTGTGTGTATGCGCGTGAGGTTTGCTATAATGATGTGTATTGTACCAAACGGTATATATCTATAATTATAATGCTCATGTAAACTCAGTTAAATAAACCTTATGTATGTATGTATGTATGTACGTATGTATGTATGTATGTATGTATGTATGTATACATATCTACATACAGATGTGCTTGCTTCTGCCCCATCATAAACACATACACGCTACAGTACCCACCCCACATAAAGGGCCACTCCAATCTTAGTGAATAACAGTACGTAACAGTTAGCGCCCCAGATATGAAAAAAAGGGAGAGGAAAATAGACGTGCAAATAACAGTGCTTGCCGCACCAGAAGCGCCAATTAACTCGAATGAAATGCATGATACCGCTCACGCATTAATAATCAACTACTTCATTTTCATCTTACACAGAGACAAGACGCCCTTTTGGTTGTCTGTCTGTCTGTCTTATCTCCCCCCCCCCCACCCCCCCCCCCCCACCCCTGTGATTCGCCCTCGTTGGTTACCGAAGGGGAAAATGGGGGTTATTTGAACAAGTGGGGGAAATGTCTTCGAGGAATCATTTTGACACCGCTGAGGAAAGTGACGAGGTCTTTTGTTCTACTGGGGGGACGATTTTAGTGAGGCAATTCCTAAAGTGGAGTGGAAAGATGGCGGATCTAATAGGTTCCATGAACCTGTTTTAAAGTAGATCTGTTTTAAGACGAATTTTGTTCAATTTTGTCCTAGTGTAGGTAGGCCAAACATTAATAGAAACAGAGACTCCAGCAGCTCTCTCTCTCTCTCTCTCTCTCTCTCTCTCTCTCTCTCTCTCTCTAAACGACGTGGGAATGAAAAGAATAGTTAACAGATCCAAAGTCCCCAATTACTGACCTAACATCTAATAGAGGAATGTATGTACAGATATAACAGGAAATTCTTTATGTAACAGGAAATTCACTCTCTCTCTCTCTCTCTCTCTCTCTCTCTCTCTCTCTCTCTCTATATATATATATATATATATATATACATATATATATATATATATGTTTATATATTTTAAATAAATATATGCGTATACACACACACACACACACATATATATATATATATATATATGTATATATATATATATATATATACTCCTATAATTGGCTACACACAGCTCTACTGAAATCTATATTTCCCCAAAAAAGACGAATATAATAAGATTTGATATATAGGTTCCGGTTTATACCCTTTCCCACATTTCCAACAAAGGATATAAATACCACCTTTATACAACGAAATAAGTCTGCTATAATATAACCCCTTTCTTATCAAGAGACACCCACCACCTTTATGATAAGGTATAGAAATCCCTCTATAACGCAGGATGCAATTATTAATGTAAGAAGGATATTTGTCGTGTCTCCCTGCAAATATCCTTTGTGGAGGTAAGGATTTACACTGTAATGAGTAAGGGAGATAGTTTTTACACGATATTTATTATTATTATTATTATTATTATTATTATTATTATTATTATTATTATTATTATTATTATTATCATCATAGCCTTTATCCAATATATATATATATATATATATATATACACATATATATACATACATACATATATATATACAAAAACACATTTGCGTAAGAATCACAGGGAAACGTGATGCTCAGATGGAAAATAACCACGGGTAAAATGAAGTAGATAATATATGATGAAGTCCTGACTAATTTCGTGGTTTTATATATATATATATATATATATACACACACACAGACATATATATATATATATATATATAAACGACCTTAGTAATTCTCATAAAACTCTTACCGCCATGTTGTCCAACCAAATAAGCACCTATTATTATTATTATTATTATTATTATTATTATTATTATTATTATTATTATTATTATTATTATTATTATTATTATTATTATTATTATTATTAGCGAAGCTACAACCCTAGTTGGAAAAGCAAGGCGCCATAACCCCAAGAGCTCAAACAGTGAAAAATAACCCAGTGAGGAAAGGAAATAAGGAAATAAATAAATGATAAGAAAACATGAACACTAAATCATTCTAAAATCAGTAACAATATGAAAACAGATATGTCATATATAAATTATAAAAAGACTCATGTCAGCCTGTTCAACATAAAAACATTTGCTGCAACTTTGAACTTTTGAAGTTCTACTGATTCAACTACCCGATTAGGAAGATCATTCCATAACTTGGTCACAG
>NC_090742.1:67211450-67221450 GCF_036898095.1 Palaemon carinicauda | reverse complement strand
ATTTATCACCAGAAAAAATATTATTGTCATCATTATCATTATTATCAGATTCATCCACAGAAAGTATTATCATAATTATCAACAGAAATTATTATAGTCATCATCATTATTATAATTCTTTAACAACAGAAAGTATTATTATCATTCTCATTATCATCATTATCGTTTTTATCATCTGAAAGTATTATTGGTATCATTATCATTATTATAATTTCCATCAACAGAAATTATTATCATCATTATCATTTGCATCAACAAAATATTATTGTCATCATTATCATCAACAGAAAAATTATTGTCATCATTATTATCATTAACATTTTTATCAACAGAAAGTATTATTGTCATCATTCTCATCAACAGAAAGTATTATTGTCATCATTCTCATCAACAGAAAGTATTATTGTCATCATTCTCATCAACAGAAAATATTATTGTCATCATTCTCATCAACAGAAAGTATTATTGTCATCATTCTCATCAACAGAAAGTATTATTGTCATCATTCTCATCAACAGAAAGTATTATTGTCATCATTCTCATCAACAGAAAGTATTATTGTCATCATTCTCATCAACAGAAAGTATTATTGTCATCATTCTCATCAACAGAAAGTATTATTGTCATCATTCTCATCAACAGAAAGTATTATTGTCATCATTCTCATCAACAGAAAGTATTATTGTCATCATTCTCATCAACAGAAAATATTATTGTCATCATTCTCATCAACAGAAAGTATTATTGTCATCATTCTCATCAACAGAAAGTATTATTGTCATCATTCTCATCAACAGAAAATATTATTGTCATCATTCTCATCAACAGAAAGTATTATTGTCATCATTCTCATCAACAGAAAGTATTATTGTCATCATTCTCATCAACAGAAAGTATCATTGTCATCATTCTCATCAACAGAAAGTATCATTGTCATCATTCTCATCAACAGAAAGTATTATTGTCA
Organism: Palaemon carinicauda; assembly: GCF_036898095.1. NCBI lineage: Eukaryota > Metazoa > Arthropoda > Malacostraca > Decapoda > Palaemonidae > Palaemon > Palaemon carinicauda. The sequence goes on along the minus strand of NC_090742.1, from coordinate 67,220,483 downwards.
TCATTCTCATCAACAGAAAGTATTATTGTCATCATTCTCATCAACAGAAAGTATTATTGTCATCATTCTCATCAACAGAAAGTATCATTGTCATTCTCATCAACAGAAAGTATTATTGTCATCATTCCCATCAACAGAAAGTATTATTGTCACCCTCATTACCATCATCATAATTTTTAACAATAAAGTATTATTGTCATCAATACCATCATAATTATTACCAAACAAGAATAAAATTGCAAGTCAATGGAACGATCAACCACAACAAATGACGTCATCACTCTAAACAAGATCTACCCAATTAAAACTCAATATCCCAAAACCACATCTGAGGTAGAGCCAAGCATTAACCTGGCATGGCTCCTCCTCCTCAGGCATCCAATTTAGAATAACTCATTTAATAACAATAAATGAAAGGTATAAATCCTTTCAATATCACCGCCATCAACCTAAATGACCTTATTATATTGGGTGGAATTCTCTTGCTTGAGGGTACACTCAGGCACACTATTCTATCTTACTTCTCTTCCTCTTGTTATTTTGAAGTTTTTATAATTCATATATGAAAGATTTATTTTGATGTTCTTATTATTCCTAAGCTTCTCTTGTAGTTTATTTCCTTATTTCCTTTCCTCACTGAGCTATTTTACCTGTTGGGGCCCTTGGGCTTATATCATCCTGCTTTTCCAACTAGGGTTTGTAGCTTGGCAAATAATAATAATAATAATAATAATAATAATAATAATAATAATAATAATAATGATTATTATTATTATTTTTATTATTATTATTATTATTATTATTATTATTATTATTATTATTATTATTATTATTATTATTATTATTATAATATTAAGTCAGTCAGTTAATGACACGGTTTCCCTTGAGGTGAACATATCTCAAGTCTAGATGGATTCTCATTAATATTTATTGGCCAATGCACTTTGGCAAATGATTATTTCAGTCTTATATCAAAAGTGAAAGTTCATTTCATATATATATATATATATATATACATATATATATATATATATAATATTATATATATACATATATATATATATATATATATTATATTGCGAGGGTAATTTGGTGCTCTTAATGAACTCAGATTGACTAAAGTTATTTATGAAATATCTATTTTAATGTTGGTAATGCTCTTGAAATATTTTATTTTAATTATTCGTTACTTCTCTTGTACTTTATTTCCTTAACTCACTGGGGTATTTTTCCCTGTTGGAGTCCCTGGGCTTATGGCATCCTGCTTTCCAACTAGGGTTGTAGCTTTGCTAATAATAATGATAATAATAATATTAATAATATTAATCTGATTAATGCAGCTATCCATAACTTGTTATTTATTAATGGCTGTATTTAATCATACCGGAAGAATAGGTATTTTAATTCCTTTTTGGGGGTTTATACCAAAGGAATGGCAGTAAATTGTCCTTATTTAAGTCATTATGGCAAGAAAACTACCGTTTGATATTTAATTTTTAATGTATATTTTATCAAACAACGCATAAAACCGATAATTAATAATGAATTTATAGAATCACATATGCATGTGTGTATATATATATATATATATATATACTGTATATATATATATATATATATATACAGAGAGAGAGAGAGAGAGAGAGAGAGAGAGAGAGAGAGATTCATTGCTGCGAAATATGAAAACATTCGAAATGAATCATTTTGTATTACAATCAATGAGGAAAAAAAAAAATAATAGACTAATGACATATGACATTTTAGAAGCCTCCCAAAATGACAAAGGCAATAATGAAAAAGGCAAAAATGACGCAATGACAAAGGCAAAAAATGAAGAAGGCAAAAATGACAAAGGCAAAACTGACAAAGGCAAAAATGACAAGCCAGAATGACCATGGCATTTCAATGACAACTCACGTCACTGGGCAGGAAGGAAAAAGTGAAAGGCCAATTGGACCAGCAATATGCTCCTATTTCACACGACAGGATATTGACAAAGAGTAAAACCGTTTTCGCTTTTCTTGTGCAAACAACATCAACAACAAACGATAGCAGTTCGGCGGGGAGGAGGGGGAGGGGGAGGGGGAGGGGGAAGAGGGAGGGTTTTTCCTTACTGAGACAAAAGGTAACAAATGTTTGTTCCGAGATGTTCTTCTTTGGCATGTTACCCACCTAGCTTCAGAGGGAGAGGGATGGGGGCGCTTCAGAGGGGGAGTACTTCGGAGGGGGAATACTTCGGAGGGGGGCTTCAGAGGGGGAGTACTTCAGAGGGGGAATACTTCGGAGGGGGAGCTTCAGAGGGGTAATACTTCAGAGGGGGGAGTACTTCAGAGGGGGAATACTTCGGAGGAAGTACTTCAGAGGGGGAATACTTCGGAGGGAGGGCTTCAGAGGGGTCCTTCAGAAGGAGGGAGGAAAAGTGGGGGGGGGGGGTAAGCGTGGGATGATCGTTGGGTGATCGAAGAAATTGGGAATGATTTCTGCTTACGTCACTCATCTCACGTACTGCACTTGTTGCCCATTTCACTTTTGTCGTTATGATCGATAATAAATGGAATTATTTCTTAATGATTCGTAAAAAAAAAATATGTCTCGAATAAGGAACATCATCATCATCATCATCATCATCATCATAATAACAACCATTAAATTATGAAATAAATATCCTTATGATTTGCGTATATAAAGCCTTATTAACCACTACGAAACACAATATTAATGATAATGTTGAAAAAAATTCATGCATTTTACCATTTTACTACACCTCGAAAAAAAAAATTGCCAATCTCTCCTAAATTATATATATATATATATATATATATACATATATACATATATACATATATATGTATATATATACATATTTATATGTGTGTATATATATATATATATATATATCATATATATATATAGATATATATATATTGTATATATATACATATATATATATATATATATATTCATATATATATACATATATATCATATATATATATATACGTATATATATATATATATATATATATCTGGTCACGCAAGCAGCATTATCAGACGAATAACCACTCGGTCTCTCCCCGTCACTTAGGTAAGGAGAGAGGGAGTAGCCATTCCCTGTAGAGAGAATGTTATTGGGAAGGGGAGGGTGGGTAGGGAAGGTTTGAATCTGTGTATATAAAATCTTACCTAAATATCTAGCTGTCATTTTTGACGGGTCGCGCACACTAGTGTAGTATGCCCCACTTTTGAATCCTGTTCTAACTCTAATTCCTTCCTATCCCACGCCCATCCTACCATCCCCCCATGCACCCAGATTCCTAACTATCCCTCCCCCAAGGGGAAGTGAGCCAGCCCCTTCCCTCTCCCAAAAGGAAGACAGAGAGGGCTCCCATTCCCCACCCTGCCACACTCCAGCAGGTAGAACAAAGTCATCACCTGGAAGGGTCCTTTGTTCAGCCAGGACCCCTTTTTCTCTGGTCCACATGGTTTCGTCATCAGGACAAACCTCTCATTGGAGAATTAATGATGGAAAAATGTAGGGTGAAAGGGAATACGTTTCTTTTGGCTTTAATTGAATTGTTTTAGTAGCACGAACACAAAGCGGTATTAAACTGAAATTTGTTCTGGTGTATATATATATATATATATTATATATACAGTATATATATATATATATATATATATGAATAAATTTTTGCACATTTAGACATGTTTTTTTTTTTTTCATATTCAAATAAGCCATATATATTTTTGCTACATTAACATCTGGATTCTCTTAACGACCTCGGGATCAGAGCCCCAGGCGAAATCACACAAAGACAAGAGCTTGTGCCCGGCCGGGAGACGAACCCTGATCCGGCAAACTTGTAGGGACAGTGACTACCACTTGGCCACGAAGAAAGTGGTAGTCGTGGTAAGGCGAAATCACACAAAGACAAGAGCTTGTGCCCGGCCGGGAGACGAACCCTGGTCCGGCAAACTTGTAGGGACAGTGACTACCACTTGGCCACGAAGAAAGTGGTAGTCGTGGTAAGGCGAAATCACACAAAGACAAGAGCTTGTGCCCGGCTGGGAGACGAACCCTGATCCGGCAAACTTGTAGGGACAGTGACTACCACTTGGCCACGAAGAAAGTGGTAGTCGTGGTAAGGCGAAATCACACAAAGACATGAGCTTGTGCCCGGCCGGGAGACGAACCCTGATCCGGCAAACTTGTAGGGACAGTGACTACCACTTGGCCACGAAGAAAGTGGTAGTCGTGATAAGGCGAAATCACACAAAGACAAGAGCTTGTGCCCGGCCGGGAGACGAACCCTGGTCCGGCAAACTTGTAGGGACAGTGGTAGTCGTGGTAGTCACTGTCCCTACAAGTTTGCCGGACCAGGGTTCGTCTCCCGGCCGTTGGCCAAGTGGTAGTCACTGTCCCTACAAGTTTGCCGGACCAGGGTTCGTCTCCCGGCCAGGCACAAGCTCTTGTCTTTGTGTGATTTCGCCTGGGGCTCTGATCCCGAGGTCGTTAAGAGAATCCAGACATTAATGTAGCAAAAATATATATGGCTTATTTGATATATATATATATATATATATATACATATATATATATATATATATATATTCATTTATACACATACACGTATGTATATGTATATATATATATATATATATATGAATATACAGTATATGAATGTGAATATATATACATATATATGTATGTACATATAGTTTATATATATATATATATATATATATATATAAAACTTACACCTTTTTCCTAAATGAAATATTCAGGAATATGTTACAATCCTCACCATCAAAATTAGAATACAAAATAACCATACTTTTCGCAAGTATATTTGTAAACTTAATTTAGGTTAAGAGATTCAAGTACATTCTGCGAAAAAAGTTTTAAACAGGAATTTTAGTTATTTCTAATTCACATGAATTAGAAGGGCTAATCTTACAAAAGAGAGAAAGTTGTAGATTTGTAAATACGTGCAGTCACTTTCATTAATTACTCTCCCTAATGAAAGGCCATGCAGATCTCTCTCTCTCTCTCTCTCTCTCTCTCTCTCTCTCTCTCTCTCACTCTCTCTCATTTTTCTATTCCTAGCATTTAATACCACACTGTAAATGCAACTCCTAATCCAAAAGATTTGCAACAGCACCACCTGGCAGCGAATAATACAACTAAATAAATATTCTTTTTTTTAATCACGTTGCATTAAGTATAAAAGAATATTTCATAAAAAAGGGTGAGGACATTTTGAATAATTAACATTTGCATCATCTTAAAATACGGAGGCGGAATTATATTCCATATTTTATTCATATTATTTTTTTTTTAGTTTTATTTTTTTTTTTTTCAATTTCAAAGCTAGACTATAATTATATCCTTAATGTAATTTTTCTTGAACAGCATGTCACTGGAAAGGCAGGTATTTAATAATACAGTTTTTCAGATTTCGCAGAAGTACTGAATTGCGTGATAATTATAAATCAAGGATATGGTATACACACAGATATATATATATATATATATACGTATATATATACATATATATATATGTATATATATATATATATATATATATATTTATATGTATGTATATATATATTCATATATATATGTATATATTTATATATAAATATATATATATATATACACATATATAAATATACATATATATACAGTATGTGTGTGTATATATATATATATATATATCTGTGTGTGTATACATATATGTGTGTTAGTGTTGATATGTGTACAATTATATATATATATATATATATATATATTTATATATATATATATATATATATATTTATATGTATATATATATATGTGTGTGTGTGTGTGTGTGTACACACACACACACCTGCGTATCTATCTCCCTATCAATCTACACATACATAAACATATAAACAGGGGGAGGACTCGCCTGCCTTAATAACCAGAATCTTTTACGAATCCAAATGCAAAGACCTCATCTTCTGCATGCGCAAATAACCTTTTTTTCTTTCTTTCTGTGTGTGACGAGCAAACAAGAGCCCGTCCCCTCCAGCAGACAGGTTTGCCAAGGTCACTCACATTAAACTGATGGGTATTACTGAGAAGTCTCTCCTCACTGAGGAGTTTCTCCTCACTGAGGAGTTTCTCCTCATTGAGGAGTTTCTTCTCACTGAGGAGTCTCTCCTCACTGAGGAGTTCCTCCTCACTGAGGAGTCTCTCCTCATTGAGGAGTTTCACCTCACTGAGGAGTTTCTCCTCGCTTAGGAGTCTAATGATTATCCGTTTGAAATTATTATACTCTCATGGGGATCAGTGATATAATGTTGCCCAGACGAGTAACATTTATATTAATGATATATTGTAAAGAATATAAATTTCGACGACTTTTTACGAAAGGTTAATTATTATTATTATTATTATTATTATTATTATTATTATTATTATCATTATTATTATTATTATTATTATTATTATTAGCTAGCTACAACCCAAGTTTGAAAAGCAGGTTACTATAAGTCCAAGAGCTCTAACAGAGAAAAATAGCCCAGTGAGAAATGGATTTATAGAAATAAACTAAAAGAGAAGTAATGAACATAATCGGTCATCACTTCTCTTGTAGTTTATTTCTTTATTTCCTTTTGTCCCTGTATCTATTTTTTCTCTGTTGGAGCCCTTGGGCTTATAGCATCCTACTTTTCCAGCAAGGGTTGTAGCTTAGCTAATAATAATAATAATAATAATAATAATAATAATAATAATAATAATAATAATAATAATAATAATAATAATAAATCTCTCGCCTATCTCTGCCCTAAAAGGAAAACGGAAGCAAGTCCAGAATTCTGAAACTTGATAAACAAGAGAAATCAGTAGTCGAACCTTGCAATTAAAGCAATACGTTTTCAACAAAAGCTAAATTTCATCGCGTAATTAATTCATGATTTTTTTACTGCTAAGAAATTTGTAAATAAGACAAGATGAATATCCACTAAGTCTACTTTATTCAAAATTTATTTAAATCATTAATTTAATTTGTATTTTTTCATTCAAATCTAATATTTTAAAAGCTTTCAGCTACAGGTTACTTCAGATCTCTCTCTCTCTCTCTCTCTCTCTCTCTCTCTCTCTCTCTCAGGATTACTTCAAGAACCCTCTCACATTTTTTCCAAATACACTTACCTCTCTTTCTTTCACTATCTCCCAAGGAGTACTGTCCAGAATACTCTCCCAGTGTTCAAAATACCGCTCTCTCTCTCTCTCTCTCTCTCTCTCTCTCTCTCTCTCTCTCTCAGGATTACTTCAAGAACCCTCTCACATTTTTTCCAAATACACTTACCTCTCTTTCTTTCACTATCTCCCAAGGAGTACTGTCCAGAATACTCTCCCAGTGTTCAAAATACCGCCTCTCTCTCTCTCTCTCTCTCTCTCTCTCTCTCTCTCTCAGGATTACTTCAAGAACCCTCTCACATTTTTTCCAAATACACTTACCTCTCTTTCTTTCACTATCTCCCAAGGAGTACTGTCCAGAATACTCTCCCAGTGTTCAAAATACCGCTCTCTCTCTCTCTCTCTCTCTCTCTCTCTCTCTCTCTCAGGATTACTTCAAGAACCCTCTCACATTTTTTCCAAATACACTTACCTCTCTTTCTTTCACTATCTCCCAAGGAGTACTGTCCAGAATACTCTCCCAGTGTTCAAAATACCGCCCTCTCTCTCTCTCTCTCTTCTCTCTCTCTCTCTCTCTCTCTCTCTCTCTCTCTCTCCTCTCTCTCTCTCTCTCTCTCTCTCTGCAGAGAATCCATTCCATCTCATCTAGAATTCTCTATTATTCTTATGCATACAATCCTTGTCAACCTGCCCACCGAGTCACGGAGACGCACATGGAATGACATGAGATGACGAAAACCCGAAAAGCTACTTTGAAAAACTCACGACGGATGGAGAGAGAGAGAGAGAGAGAGACCCTGAAAGTAGTGTTAGAACGTAACCAGTGTCTAGGTGTCAGGATGCCAGGTAACTCAATCAATCAATTAACCAGTGTCTAGGTGTCAGGATGCCAGGTAACTCAATCTATCAATTAACCAGTGTCTAGGTGTCAGGATGCCAGGTAACTCAATCAATCAATTAAACCAGTCTCTAAATATATCAAAAATAAAGAAAATGTCATTTCTTCTAATTCATGTCAGTTCCTTGAAATTCATTATCTACTGTAACTAAATATTACCGTATGTAACATAACTAACTCCTAAAATGATGAATGAAACTTGTAATGAGTTAAGGAAATTAATCAGTTAGTTGAAAAGTCTTTACAAATTTTAACTAGAATCACAGAGAAGAAAGACGAGGTGGATAAAACCCTTAAAAATATTGCAATTTTCATACAAGGTCTACCCTAAATAGATACCTTGTTGCAAAGCCAGTCTCTAAATATTGCAAAAGAATGAAGAGGTAATTTTCTTCTAATTCATGTCTGTTCTTTGAAATTTATTAAGTACTGTAAGTAAAATATTACCGTAATGAACATAACTAACTCCTAGAATGATGAATGAAACTTGTAATGAGTTAATTTTAAGGGAATTAATGTGTTAGTAGAACAGTCATCACAAACTTTAAGTAGAATTCCCAGAGAAGAAAGATGAGGTGGGCTAAGGCCCTTACAATTATTGTAATTTTCATACATGGTCTACCCTAAATAGATACCTTGTTGCAAGATTTGTTGATGGAAATATTAAAGTATGCGTCCATCACATGGAAAAACATTGGTGATATACTAAAAAATAAATCTTGACTCTTTAATTCATTCTTACTTTCTTTTTTCTAGATGGACACTCCGAAATCAAACTATTGTTCTCTAGTCTTGGGTAGTGCCATAACCTCTGTACCATGGACTCTCCATTATCTTGGATGAGAGTTCTCTTGCTTGAGGGTACACTCAGGCACACTATTCTATCTTATTTCTCTTCCTTTTGTTTTGTTAAAGTTTTTACAGTTTAAATAGGAAATGTTTATTTTAATGTTGTTATTGTT
>NC_090742.1:67203950-67208950 GCF_036898095.1 Palaemon carinicauda | reverse complement strand
TATACTATTTCCAAGGCCAATGTTCAACAAACTTATCACTGCCCTCAGGTTGCGTGGGGGTTGGAGGAAGAAGGGGGGGGGGGGTTAGAAGTCAGTCTTCCTTGGGAATGTGTCTTGGGGGCAGAACAATATCAGGGGCAAGGAGCATCCCAGGGAAGGGATTAACTTCGGGGGAGAGGGGGCGGGGGGGGGTTAAGAGAGGACAATGTCCTTGGAGTGAAGTTATGTGTAATGGTTCGCCAGCATTCACAGGAGTGGACATACCACAGTGGTTTGTCAATTTCTTAATACGCCGACCATGTTTGACGGATAAATTTCCCACTAGCCGACTTGCAAATGATATCATCATCATCATCTCCTACGCCTATTGACGAAAAGGGCATCGGTTATATTTCGCCAGTCGTCTCTATCATGAGATTTTAATTAAATAATTCTCTATTTCATCATCTACTTTTCGCTTCATAGTCATCAGCCATGTAGGCTTGCGTCTTCCAACTCTTCTAATGCCTTATGAAGCCCAGCTGAATGTTTGGTGAACTAATCTCTCTTGGGGGAGTGCGAACAGCATGCCAAAACCATCTCCATCTACCCCTCATCATGATCTCATGAACTTATCGCACTCGAGTAATCTCTCTTATAGTTTCATTTCTTAATCCTGTCATGCCACGTAACTTCCAATATCCTTATGAGGCTTTGTTCTCAAATCTACTATATCTATTGGAGATTGTTTCATTGTCATACGATATACTAGAATTTAATTCCGAAAACTGAAGTTCCTGTAGCTATAAGAACGCGTTTAAATAACACGTAATTATGACAGAAATCTAAAGTCGAAGATATTCTAGCATGTTAGAAAAAGAAATGGACATGGGGCAAGATAAATCATTAGAATGACAAATAATAGATGGACATTAAGAATAACAAAATGGGTCACTAGAGATTTTAAAAGCATGGGAAGGAAGAGAAGACAATGGATCGACAAGCTAAGAAAATTCACGGGTACAGACTGGCATAGAAATACCATAAACAGAAAGGAGTGGATGAACATATCTGAGGTCTATGTCCTGCAGTGGACTGGTAAAGGCTGCTGATGATGTTGATGATGATGATATACATATGTGTATTAATAAAAGTAATATATCTATAAGTACAATGAGCTTACAAAAGAAATTTGTAACATGAAATCCAAGTTGTTTTTCCATATATCTGGTTAAATGCTGAAGGAGAATATTCTTTGTCCTGCAGTGGACTAGTTAAGGCTGATGATGATGATGATGATGATGATGAATTACACCTCACAGATGGTGACGTTTCGAAGCTGCTCTATTGCACGGTGTGGGTTCAGCGGAGATGATTAGCACATGTTTGCAGAAGGTGGGATTGATGATGAGTTTTATTGCAATGCTGAAGGCTAATCCTTGATTACTACTCTATATGTTATAAGAATTACGATGTATTGCAATTTTGCATCTGAATACGATATGTTAACATTTCTGTATTTCTAGGTAGCAAATAAATTTAACATCTAAATATTAAATAATAAGTTAATTTCTCTTTATATTTCTGTATATCAAGTGAAGTTTTTATTAGGATTCCTCGTCTTCATACTGTTTAATTACATGTTAAATAGTCTTCCTAAAATACATAAGAATTAACATATAGTACTATTTGATTTTCAAAACACAAAAGAATTACCATACCTTACTATTTCTAACTACGAGACGCCTTTCATGATTTCCTAACTAAAAAAATCTCTCTCTCTCTCTCTCTCTCTCTCTCTCTCTCTCTCTCTCATGTGAAACCGCAAAAGGCTACAACTAGTATTCTTAATACTTGCTAGTCTAACAAGAACAACAATGAGTATCTCTCTCTCTCTCTCTCCCTCTCTCTCTCTCTCTCTCTCTCTCTCTCTCTCTCAAATACTGAACTGCAAAAGGCTGCTATTAGCTTTCTTAATACTCTCTCTCTCTCTCTCTCTCTCTCTCTCTCTCTCAAATGCTAAACCGAAAAAGGCTACTATTAGCTTTCTTAATACTCTCTCTCTCTCTCTCTCTCTCTCTCTCTCTCTCTCTCAAATGCTAAACCGAAAAAGGCTACTATTAGCTTTCTTAATACTCTCTCTCTCTCTCTCTCTCTCTCTCTCTCTCTCAAATGCTAAACCGAAAAAGGCTACTATTAGCTTTCTTAATACTCTCTCTCTCTCTCTCTCTCTCTCTCTCTCTCTCTCAAATGCTAAACTCTCTCTCTCTCAAATGCGTAACTGCAAAAGGCTACTATTAGCTCTCTCTCTCTCTCTCTCTCTCTCTCTCTCTCTCTCTCTCTCAAATGCTAAACCTCAAAAGGCTACTACTAGCTTTGTTTCCTCGCCTGCACGCGGAAACGTAAGCTTCATCTCCCGTTACGAAGAGCTAATTGGCCTTTAAAGCCAACTAATGTGGCGGCAATCTCCAATTGGCCATCAACTTCTCAATCTCTCTCCCGTGTGGAACAAAAACCAAATTATCATTTGCCGGCGGCGAGGCTAACGCTGGCGTTACTTCTCGTGGGATTCCTTAAGAATTTTAATTTCTTTTTAAAGCTCTATCTTTTGCAAAATTACCATCTGTAGTAGTAGTAGTAGTAGTAGTAGTAGTAGTAGTAGTAGTAGTAGTTGCAGTAGTAGTAGTAGTTGTTGTTGTTGTTGTTGTTGTTGTTGTTGTAGCTGACAGACTAATTTCAAGAAAACAATAACGATTGGTGATATCAAATATGCACAAACTTTTTTTATGTTGTTGTTGTTGTTATTATTACTATTGTTATTATTATGACTAGTAGTAGTAGTAGTAGTAGCTGACAGACTAATTTCAAGAAAACAATAAGGATTGGTGAAATCGAATATGGACAAACGTTTTTTTATGTTGTTGTTGTTGTTATTACTACTATTGTTATCATTATGACTACTACTACTAGTAGTAGTAGTAGTAGTAGTAGTAGTAGTAGTTAGCAGCTAATAAAATAATTTCATGAAAATGACAATGATAGTTTTATTATTATTATTATTATTATTAGTAGTAGTAGTAGTAGTAGTGGTAGTAGTAAAAGCTGACAAACTAATTTCACGAAAACATCAACGACATCAATGACAATACCTATTCGAAATAAAACCATATTTAATAAATACACCTTTCTAAAGTTTCGTAACAATACTTTAAATATGATATCCCAAAGAAAAGGTTTATTTACTAAATTACTGTTGGTTTACTGATGTCTTAATTGATATAATTACTCGACGGTGAAGAAGACAATGCATTACAAAATATGTGGGACTTTGTAACGTTTAATTCTATCTTTCACAAGTGATTGTTAACGCATTTCTAGCTCATAAAAAATAGCGGAAATTTCTTTATTATTATTATTATTATTATTATTATTATTATTATTATTATTATCATTATTGTTGTTGTTGTTGTTGTTATTATTATTATTATCATTACTATTATTATTATTAACTAAGTTGCAACTCTTGATGGAAAAGCGGGATGCCATGAGCCAAAGGGCTCCAATAGAGAAAACAGCCCAGGGAGGAAAGGAAATAAATAAACTACAAGAAAAGTAATAAACAATTAAAATGAAATATTTCAAACACAGCAACATTAAAATATAAAAGATATTTTATATATAAACTATATATACATATATATATATATATATATGTGTGTATACATAAATACGCATATATATAAATATATATATGCATGTATATATATATATATATATATCTGTGTGTCCATATATATATATATATATATATTTGTGTGCGTGTATATATATATATATATATATGAGAGAGAGAGAGAGAGAGAGAGAGAGAGAGAGAGCCTTATAGTCACTATCTGTCATAGTAATGCGTTGAGGAAGGCCAATTCTTTACTCAATTAAACTTGACTTCTAATTAATTCAACGAACTCCAACATATTACATATACCTAAGACTCCAAACCACAATGTTAACTGGTACACTCATTTCCGATCCTAAACAAACTAAGTTTCCCATCCTATTCTCTCTCTCTCTCTCTCTCTCTCTCTCTCTCTCTCTCTCTCTCAAACACATAAATCATAATCATCCTAACTTTTAGAATGTAAACAATGAACAATCAAAAAGTACACAAAAGAGGAACATAAAGATTACAAGACATAAGGGAGTAAAGAAGTATGAATAAACGTCACGACCTTTTCTCACCCTTGGATATAAGGCAGCTGCACCACTACGGTACTTTCGTCCCTACTGAGTAAATCAGGTTGCCCTTTCATTAGCCATATTATATATATATATATATATATATATATACATACATATATATATATATATATATATATTCCTTTCTGAAAGGATTTGCGTATCGCCATGATCCACAAAGCTTTACCAATCGGGGTCACCTATACTAGGTTGGTTTGCTGTGAACGATCAGACGAAAATCTCCCACCATCTCCAATCCTCACTGCCCAAACCCCAAACATGGCCTTTGTCCGGTAGTGGACTAGAAATGGGTGCATTTGATTTTTTTGCTTTTGGTGATATATATATATATATATATATAGAAAGAGAGAGAGAGAGAGAGAGAGAGAGAGAGAGAGAGAGAGAGATTCCTTATAGTCACTGTCTATGTTATTGCAATGCGTTGAGGAAGGCCAATTCTTTGCTCAATTAAACTTGACTTCTAATTAATTCAATGAACTCCAAGGAACATATGCATATACTTAACACCCCAAACCACAATGTTGACTGGTAAACTCATTTTCCCCTCCTCTCTCTCTCTCTCCTCTCTCTCTCTCTCTCTCTCTCTCTCTCTCTCCAATGACTACGGCTACTTAAACCCGAATCCCTTAAATATGAAAATCATTCCAACTTTTAGAATTGCATATCTGCAACTACATTTCCCATACCCTGCGTCTCTCTCTCTCTCTCTCTCTCTCTCTCTCTCTCTCCAATGAACTACGGTTACTTAAACCCGAATTCCTTAA
>NC_090742.1:67193309-67198309 GCF_036898095.1 Palaemon carinicauda | reverse complement strand
ACAAGTTTACATATTGTATAAGTTTCGTCCTACCACCACCAACAACAGCAAGTTTACATATTGTATAAGTTTCGTCCTACCATCACCAGCAACAAGTTTACATATTGTATAAGTTGCGTCCCACCACCACCAACAACAAGTTTACATATTGTATAAGTTTCGTCCTACCATCACCTGCAACAAGTTTACATATTGTATAAGTTGCGTCCCACCACCACCAACAACAAGTTTACATATTGTATAAGTTTCGTCCTACCATCACCAACAAGTTTACATATTGTATAAGTTTCGTCCTACCACCACCAACAACAAATTTACAAATTGTATAAGTTTCGTACTACCACCACCAACAACAAGTTTACATATTGTATAAGTTTCGTCCTACCACCACCAACAACAAGTTTACATATTGTATAAGTTTCGTCCTACCACCACCAACAACAAGTTTACATATTGTATAAGTTTCGTCCTACCACCACCACCAAGTTTACATATTGTATAAGTTTCGTCTTACCACCACCACCAACAACAAGTTTACATATTGTATAAGTTTCGTCCTACCACCACCACCAACAAATTTACATATTGTATAAGTTTCGTCCTACCACCACCAACAACAAGTTTACATATTGTATAAGTTTCGTCCTACCACCACCAACAACAACAAATTTACATATTGTATAAGTTTCGTCCTACCACCACCACCAACAAGTTTACATATTGTATAAGTTTCGTCCTACCACCACCAACAACAAGTTTACATATTGTATAAGTTTCGTCCTACCACCACCAACAACAACAAGTTTACATATTGTATAAGTTTCGTCCTACCACCACCACCAACAAGTTTACATATTGTACAAGTTTCGTCCTACCACCACCAACAACAAGTTTACATATTGTATAAGTTTCGTCCTACCACCACCAACAACAACAAGTTTACATATTGTATAAGTTTCGTCCTACCACCACCACCAACAAGTTTACATATTGTATAAGTTTCGTCCTACCACCACCACCAACAAGTTTACATATTGTATAAGTTTCGTCCTACCACCACCAACAACAACAAGTTTACATATTGTATAAGTTTCGTCCTACCACCACCACCAACAAGTTTACATATTGTACAAGTTTCGTCCTACCACCACCAACAACAAGTTTACATATTGTATAAGTTTCGTCCTACCACCACCAACAACAACAAGTTTACATATTGTATAAGTTTCGTCCTACCACCACCACCAACAAGTTTACATATTGTATAAGTTTCGTCCTACCACCACCAACAACAAGTTTACATATTGTATAAGTTTCGTCCTACCACCACCAACAACAAGTTTACATATTGTATAAGTTTCGTCCTACCACCACCAACAACAACAAGTTTACATATTGTATAAGTTTCGTCCTACCACCACCACCAACAAGTTTACATATTGTATAAGTTTCGTCCTACCACCACCAACAACAAGTTTACATATTGTATAAGTTTCGTCCTACCACCACCACCAAGTTTACATATTGTATAAGTTTCGTCCTACCACCACCAACAACAACAAGTGTACATATTGTATAAGTTTCGTCCTACCACCACCACCAACAACAAGTTTACATATTGTATAAGTTTCGTCCTACCACCACCACCAAGTTTACATATTGTATAAGTTTCGTCCTACCACAACCAACAACAACAAGTTTACATATTGTATAAGTTTCGTCCTACCACCACCACCAACAAGTTTACATATTGTATAAGTTTCGTCCTACCACCACCAACAACAAGTTTACATATTGTATAAGTTTCGTCCTACCACCACCAACAACAACAAGTTTACATATTGTATAAGTTTCGTCCTACCACCACCAACAACAGCAAGTTTACATATTGTATAAGTTTCGTCCTACCACCACCAACAACAGCAAGTTTACATATTGTATAAGTTTCGTCCTACCACCACCACCAACAACAAGTTTACATATTGTATAAGTTTCGTCCTACCACCACCACCAACAAGTTTACATATTGTATAAGTTTCGTCCTACCACCACCAACAACAGCAAGTTTACATATTGTGTAAGTTTCGTCCTACCACCACCAACAACAAGTTTACATATTGTATAAGTTTCGTCCTACCACCACCACCAACAAGTTTACATATTGTATAAGTTTCGTCCTACCACCACCACCAACAAGTTTACATATTGTATAAGTTTCGTCCTACCACCACCAACAACAAGTTTACATATTGTATAGGTTTCGTCCTACCACCACCACCAACAAGTTTACATATTGTAAAAGTTTCGTCCTACCACCACCAACAACAGCAAGTTTACATATTGTATAAGTTTCGTCCTACCACCACCACCAACAAGTTTACATATTGTATAAGTTTCGTCCTACCACCACCACCAACAACAAGTTTACATATTGTATAAGTTTTGTCCTACCACCACCAACAACAAGTTTACATATTGTATAAGTTTCGTCCTACCACCACCAACAACAGCAAGTTTACATATTGTATAAGTTTCGTCCTACCACCACCACCAACAACAAGTTTACATATTGTATAAGTTTCGTCCTACCACCACCACCAACAAGTTTACATATTGTATAAGTTTCGTTCTACCACCACCAACAACAGCAAGTTTACATATTGTATAAGTTTCGTCCTACCACCACCAACAACAGCAAGTTTACATATTGTATAAGTTTCGTCCTACCACCACCAACAACAGCAAGTTTACATATTGTATAAGTTTCGTCCTACCACCACCACCAACAACAAGTTTACATATTGTATAAGTTTCGTCCTACCACCACCACCAACAAGTTTACATATTGTATAAGTTTCGTCCTACCACCACCAACAACAGCAAGTTTACATATTGTATAAGTTTCGTCCTACCACCACCACCAACAACAAGTTTACATATTGTATAAGTTTCGTCCTACCACCACCAACAACAACAAGTTTACATATTGTATAAGTTTCGTCCTACCACCACCAACAACAACAAGTTTACATATTGTATAAGTTTCGTCCTACCACCACCAACAACAACAAGTTTACATATTGTATAAGTTTCGTCCTACCACCACCACCAACAACAAGTTTACATATTGTATAAGTTTCGTCCTACCACCGCCAACAACAACAAGTTTACATATTGTATAAGTTGCGTCCTACCACCACCAACAACAACAAGTTTACATATTGTATAAGTTTCGTCCTACCACCACCACCAACAACAAGTTTACATATTGTATAAGTTTCGTCCTACCACCACCAACAACAACAAGTTTACATATTGTATAAGTTTTGTCCTACCACCACCACCAACAACAAGTTTACATATTGTATAAGTTTCGTCCTACCACCACCACCAACAACAAGTTTACATATTGTATAAGTTTCGTCCTACCACCACCACCAACAACAAGTTTACATATTGTATAAGTTTCGTCCTACCACCACCAACAACAACAAGTTTACATATTGTATAAGTTTCGTCCTACCACCACCAACAACAACAAGTTTACATATTGTATAAGTTTCGTCCTACCACCACCAACAACAACAAGTTTACATATTGTATAAGTTTCGTCCTACTACCACCAACAACAACAAGTTTACATATTGTATAAGTTTCGTCCTACCACCACCACCAACAACAAGTTTACATATTGTATAAGTTTCGTCCTACCACCACCAACAACAACAAGTTTACATATTGTATAAGTTTCGTCCTACTACCACCAACAACAACAAGTTTACATATTGTATAAGTTTCGTCCTACCACCACCAACAACAACAAGTTTACATATTGTATAAGTTTCGTCCTACCACCACCAACAACAACAAGTTTACACATTGTATAAGTTGCGTCCTACCACCACCAACAACAACAAGTTTACATATTGTATAAGTTGCGTCCTACCACCACCAACAACAACAATAGGTTTACATATTTTGTAAGTTTCGTCCCACCACCGACAACAACAACAATAGGTTTACATATTTTGTAAGTTGCGTCCTACCACCACCAACAACAAGTTTACATATTGTATAAGTTGCGTCCTACCACCACCAACAACAAGTTTACATATTGTATAAGTTGCGTCCTACCACCACCAACAACAAGTTTACATATTGTATAAGTTGCGTCCTACCACCACCAACAACAAGTTTACATATTGTATAAGTTGCGTCTAACCACCACCAACAACGACAAGTTTGCATATATTTTCGTTCATAAATGTGCTATTTTTGCTTCCGGACGCCACTTTCTTTAGATGATTGAATTTCATTTGGGATGTTTTGGAAAGAGCGATAACTACTGGTTAAAAGGTCGAATAAAAGTTCTGATCATGACCCTGCTTTCTAAAGGTTAATGGAGATTTGCGTTATTATTACATTTTCATCAATACAACGTAGAACATTATTGCAAAGGTTCGTTTAGCATAATTATAAAAGTTCTCTTTTTACTCTTTTTATTAGCACATTTTACCTTTCATAATTATGTTATTTACTCTTTCCTGTTTTTTTCTTTACTCTAAAACAGTGTTTCCCAACCCTGGGGTAAATTACCCCAGTGGGGTAATGGACCCGTATTTTTGGGGTAATCAAGATGTTCTGAAATAGAGTTATTCACATTCCCATAATTATTGCCATAATTCATACACAAAATCTGCAACAATTATTTTATAGGAAAACTCAATAATTTTAACATTGCTGCATTTGTTTTGGATCCTTAACTATATGCAGCCAATAGCGGGCTACATGATCCATACAGTTCATCAGGTGGCTGCAAAAAAACATCCGATGTTACTGGGTATATGTTCAATGGGGGTCATTGATTAGCTAGAAATAAAATATTGGGGTAATCATTTAAACAAGGTTAGGAAACACTGTCTAAAATGTCGAATTATCTCTTGATTTGTTTTAACGTTGTTACTTATTTTAAAATGTTTTATATATCTTTTATTAACTCA
>NC_090742.1:67180809-67183309 GCF_036898095.1 Palaemon carinicauda | reverse complement strand
AATTCGAGAATTATCCTTAATTCGAGAATTATCCTAAATTCGAGAATTATCTTTAATTCGAGAATTATCTTTAACATGTTTCGATTTTTTTTAGTGTATGCGTGAATATTTTCATCCTTTTTATTTGCAATAAAATATATTTTTTATTCATTTATTTGTAATTAACTTGCCAAATTCTTTTCACGTGTTAGAGAATTAATTCGAGAATTATTCCCAATTCAAGAATTATCCTTTATTCGAGAATTATCCTATATTTGAGAATTATCCTTAGATCTAGATTTATCCTTAATTGGAATTTTATCCTTTGGTTTAGCTTTTTGGGCGTTGTGTTTAAAGGTCGCTCATGAATGACAGAGGCAAGGGAGAGTGACAATGCCCTAGCAAGCAGGACAATGCCCTAGAGACTGACCATAATACATATGATCAACACCCAAGGCCCCTCTCCACCCAAGCTAGGACCGGGAAGGGCCAGGCAATGGCTGCTGTTGAGTCAGACGGTAGACCTATAGGCTCCCCCAAACCCGCCCCCATCCTTAGCTCACAAGGATGGTAAGGTTGAAGACACTACAAGAAACTATCGAGCTTGAGCGGGACTCGAACCCCAGTTCGGTGATGGCCAGGCAAGGACGTTTCCCATAGGCCATCACAACCCCGTTAATATGTTCAATTTCTTCATTCACAATGAAATAATTGTGGAATGATCTTCCTGATCATGTAGTTGAATCAATAGAACTTCCAAATTTCAAACTCGTACCAAAGGTTTTTATGCTGAACAGGCTGACGTAAGTCCTTTTTTTAGTTTATATATAAAATATCTGCTTTAATGTTGTTAATGCTTCTAAAATATTTAATTTTAATTTTTCATTACTGCTTATATCGTATTCATTTCCTTATTTCCTTTCCTCAAGGGGCTATTTTCCCCTGTTGGAGCCCTTGGGCTTATAGCATCATGCTTTTCCAACTAGGGTTGTAGCTTAGCTAATAATAATAATAATAATAATAATAATAATAATAATAATAATAATAATAATAATCAACTTGCCAAATGTTCTTCAAGTTTTGTGCTTGAATCTTCGTAAATGTGTCAGAATATTGAAATATAAGTGTTCTTGCTGAATCTGTTATAAGTGACACAGCAAAATTTGATTTTTTTATTTTAAATGACGTACTAGAATTAATGTTTTTCAAATGACGTGTCAAAATAGGTTAATTTGTGATGTCTTCTGTGTCATTTAACTTGAAGTTACAGGTGTACGGTGGAATATTTCATATCAAACGATTTTAAATGATTAATAATGTTTTCTAAAACTGTTGGGATTGCTTTCCAGAATCAGCAGCTCATTCGTGTATACTTGTATACTTATATACAATCTTTCTGTGTATGATTGCGTATTTAATTGTTTGATTATATATAGCACGCTTTGATAACACGCATTTGTGCTTGTCAGCGTGTTTATACATGCAATTATATCCGTAGATGTTCCGGTATTTAATGTTGAACATCCCATAGGGTTTTATGTTAGATTTAACCTATTTTTTATGTCATTCCTATTTCCTTGAGATTAATTTATGAAACTGAGTTGATCTTACCATATTAACAACGTGTAATTCGATTCCAGGAGACCAAAATTACTGTCAATTCTTTGCTCAGATAGCCTCTAAAGTATAACGTTTAAAACACTTCCAATAGCCTAAAATTAGTGCCAGATCTTTGCTCAGACGTCATTCTTAATGTGTAAAACGCTTCGAAAAGAGTAAAATCACTGCCAGCTGAGATTTCACATAATCAAAATAATCTTAGTTAATATTAAAACACTAGTGTACCCGACCTTAAAAAAAATGATGTCTAAATATTTAGATACTGTAGATATGCACACACTCGCACACGCAACCCTCTCGCCAGGGTTTGTATACTCCCCCTCCCCTTACCAGAGGGATGGGAAGAACTGAGAATGTAGATACATATGCGCACACACATACGCAGTCTCATCTCTCCAGGGCATGTCTACTTCCCCACCCTACCCGAGAGACAGGGAGAATTTAGCATGACCATATATATATATATATATATATATATATATATATATATATATATATATATATATATATGTATATATACATATATATATATGTATATGTATGCATATATATGTGTATATATATATATATATATATATATATATATATATATATATATATATATATATATATGTGTGTGTGTGTGTGTGTGTGTGTGTGTGTGTTGAACAAGCTAACATAATTATCTTTTTATAGTTTTTATAAAAAAAGATATGTTTTAATGTTGATACTGTCATTTAAATATTTTGTTTTAATCGTTCATTACTTCTCTTGTATTTTATCTATTTCCTTATTTCCTTTCCTCACTGGGCTATTTTTTTTTCTCTATCGGAGCCTTTGAGCTTATAGCATCCTGCTTTTCTAACTTGGGTTGTAACTTGGCTACTACTACTACTACTACTACTACTACTACTACTACTAC
>NC_090742.1:67170809-67175809 GCF_036898095.1 Palaemon carinicauda | reverse complement strand
ATTGCATATTTACGGTTATGTTCATAAAATACGGTATTCTGTGGTATACGTAGAGTATGAACTGATTGATATATAAGAAAATAATTGAAAAACTAATTATTTTTCATAGAAAATTAAGACTCTTTTTTTTATTCGATAGGTTTTACTGTTCATTGATCTTCTCCGCTCCCCCTCCCCCCCTCCCCCCCCCCAAAAAAAAAAAAAAAACTGCGAAAACACGTTGATTAAATTTCTATTCAACGTTACAGAAGTGGCTGTAGCTAATTTACTGTCGTACCAAGAATAGGCTACAAAATATATATATATATATATATATATATATATATATATATATATATATATATATATATATATATACAGTATATATATATATACATATATATATATATACATATATATATATATAATATATATATATATATATATATATATACAGTATATATATACATATATATATTATATATATATATATATATATATATGAATATATATATGTATATATATATATATATATATATATATATATATATATATATATACACGCACGCGCGCGGACACACATATACTGTACATATATATATATATATATATATATATATATATATATATATATATATATATATATATATATATATGTATATATATATATATATATATGCAGCATTTTTAGTGTCCACTACAGGACAAAGGCCTCAGACATGTTTTTATTAAAATTCTTGGTTTGGCCAGTTTTCATCACCACTGGCCAGTATGGATTGGCGAATGTGGGAGACTTTAATTTGATCACTCACAGCATACCAACCTAGTATGGGTATCCTTAACTAGCACAGCTCTGATGATCATAGCAATGCAAAATTCCTTTCATTACGTTAAAGTTTACCTACATTGTTAAAAATATGCATTGAAAACGGTAAATATCTGGTAACAATTATTCCAGGATTTTTACCGTTTTAAAAACGGTTATATTGACGTAAAGGAGTGATATTACGGTCACCAACCCGTAAAAGATAATAGCAAAGTAAGGTAAAATTACGTAAAATTACGGTCGCCTGTATTTTACTGAAATATGGCGAAAACAGTACATTTTTACGGAGAATTTCCGATTTAAATTAGGGTTTTTTTTTTTTTTTAACTGTACTCAATCGGTTTTGTTATTAATTATATCACCAACTCGTAAAAGATAATAGCAAAGTAAGGTAAAATTGCGTAAAATTACGGTCGCCTGTATTTTACTGAAATACTGCTGAAAACTATATTTTTACGGAGAATTTCCGATTGAAATTAGGGTTTTTTTTTTTAACTGTACTCAATCGGTTTCTGTTATTAATTGTATGATGCATAGGTCAAATATATATATATTTTTTGCTTTGTATATTGAATTGCAATGCTCCAGAAACCCAGGACTAGGTCGGACTAAGCATGCCAGATATTAGGTCACCACAGTGTTCTGAGTTAGCCTATGCCCTTGAAGTTCATTTTTTTTTTCTGGTGGGCTGTATATTAATTTTCCTCATTCCCGGCCTTGTTGCGAAAGCGTTACATGTTACAATATTAGATTTTTGAAAAATGCTAAATAAAATTTATTTTTCGCCCTGTGTGCCCTTCATGAATATGAGAGAGAGAGAGAGAGAGAGAGAGAGAGAGAGAGAGAGAGAGAGAGAGAGAGAGAGAGAGAGAGAGAGAGAGAGAGAGAGAGAGAGAGAGAGAGAGAGAGAGAGAGAGAGGGTTAATTAATTTCATTTCTTACAGAGAGAGAGAGAGAGAGAGAGAGAGAGAGAGAGGTTAATTAACTTTATGAGTTTTAAGAGAGAGAGAGAGAGAGAGAGAGAGAGAGAGAGAGAGAGAGAGAGAGAGAGAGAGAGAGATTGTTTAATTTCATATGTTTTACAGAGAGAGAGAGAGAGAGAGAGAGAGAGAGAGAGAGAGAGAGAGAGAGAGAGAGAGAGAGAGAGAGGGTTGATTAATTTCAACTCTTACAGACAGAGAGAGAGAGAGAGAGAGAGGTTAATAAACTTTATGGGTTTTAGAGAGAGAGAGAGAGAGAGAGAGAGAGGGAGAGAGAGAGAGAGAGAGAGAGAGAGAGAGAGAGAGAGAGAGAGAGAGAGGTTAATGAATTTCATGGGTCTTAGGTTTTCATTCTAAAAATGTATGTACGTATATACTTTACCAATGTACATTGCTGCTACTCTTAAGATTATAGTAGTACTGCAGTATGTCTGTGTATCCAAGCGTACCTTATTACGAGCGTTACGTAAAAAAAAAAAAATTACGAACTATTTTTTAAAAGAGAAAAAGTAAAACATTTCTCTTCCCGCTGTCGTCTCCTGGCGCATTTTTCATCGGCATTATTTCTTCCGTAATGTAAGTTTTTTTTTTCTTTTTCCCCGGGAGGGGGTAGCAGGGGGAGGGAGAGGGGAGGGAATTGGGGGAGGAGCAATTGAAGGGGGTGGGAGTGGGAGAGGGGTGTTAGGGGAGCCGTTTCCAGAGTCGGACACCTCCCTAATTTGCTTAGTAGGAAAGAGTATCTTTATAACTTTCCAGGATTTTTATTTTCTGGAAATGAAAGATTCTTGCACACATGAACGTACTCAAAGCTTGCACACCATAAAATTGTTAACTGTAAGAGTGTTATTATTCCAAGAGAGACAAATGCCTTGAAATTATCTTTATAATTTCCAGGACTTTTTTTCTGGAAATATCCGTAAACACACACACACTCACACACGTACGTACACAAATCTTCCACACCACAAAAGTGTTAACTGTAAGAATCTGAGATTACAACAAGAGAGATAAATGCGTTGGAATGATCTTTATAATTTCCAGGATTTTTTTCTGGAAATGAAAGATCCCTACACTTTTAAACACACACACACAACAGGTACACATAAATCTTCCACACCACAAAAGTGTTAACTGTAAGGATCTGTGATTATGACAAGAGAGATAAATGCGTTGGAATGATCTTTATAGTTTCTAGGATTTTTTTTCTGGAAATGGAAGATCCCTACACTTAAACACACACACGCACACACACACACAAAACAGGTACACATAAATCTTCCACACCACAAAAGTGTTAACTGTGAATCTGAGATTATGCCAAGAAAGACAAATGCGTTGGAATGATCTTTATAATTTCCAGGATTTTTTTTTCTGGAAATGAAAGATCCCTACACACACACACACTCGTGCGCACACACACACACACACACACACATAACAGGTACACATAAATCTTCCACACCACAAAAGTGTTAACTGTGAATCTGAGATTATGCCAAGAAAGACAAATGCGTTGAAATGATCTTTATAATTTCCAGGATTTTTTTTTTGGAAATGAAAGATCCCTACACACACACACACACACTCGCGCGCGCACACACACACACACACACACACACACACACACACAACAGGTAGACATAAATCTTCCACACAACAAAAGTGTTAACTGTGAATCTGAGATTATGCCAGGAAAGACAAATGCGTTGAAATGATTTAGTAGCAATATGGAACTCGCTAAGTTCTTCTTGGTTCCTGATGTACTGTGACTCAAAGGCAGGATGAAAGCAACTGAGTGAGTTTATTATAGAACACTCTCCTTTATATACAAAACCTCAAGGCAACAAGAATTTTCATGTTTAAAATTGACACCGTTACCGATGAGAAAAACAGACATGTTTTTTCAGGTTCTTTTTAGTGCGAGGGGAGAGCGAAGATACAAGCAATATATACACAAAATGAACTATGTACGATCGTGTGACACACGGTTGGTACAGTACCCAGTCACTCACGATAAGGTTGATATTAAAGAATTTATCTAGTATCATAAATAATATGAAGGGATGCCCCACTCTTTTTCTCTTCATTGCTCTCCACTTTCTATCTACTAGTTTCTTCATATCTGGCGAGATATCGTCTCTTCGAGTTCTTAGAGGTTATGAAATACTCGCTTTCCTTTCAGTTAAAGAGTATTAACAAGAATAATTTCCTCTCTCTAGGCACGATTTATTATTAAAGTCTTTGTTTCTAATTTATATATGAAAGATCTATTTTAATGTTGTTACTGTTCCTAAAATATTTTGTTTTAATTGTTCATTACTTCTCTTGTAGTTTAATATTTCTTTATTTCCTTTCCTCACTGGGTTATTTTTCCCTGTTGGAGCCTTTGGGCTTCTAGCATCCAGCTTTTCCAACAAGGGTTGTGGCTTAGTTAATAATAACAATAATAATAATAATAATAATAATTATTATTATTATTATTATTATTATTATTATTATTATAGTAATAATTATAATAATTATAGTAATAATTATAATCATCATCATCATCATCATCATCATCATCATCATAATAATAATAATAATAATAATAATAATAGTGAAGATGGTTTTTGTGAAGAGTATCATGTTTGGTATAATGAAAATAATGTTTATGGTGTTGAATACTCATAATGATAATGACTTGGCAAAAAGTAACCTACTTAAAATTACTGTAGTGCGAAATGTTTCTTAGGTTGACTCTAATTATGATAATTACATTAATTAACACTAATTGATGTCACTTGACTAATGGAGAATATTAGCGCTTTCTTTTCCAACAGTTAAAGATGGAAAACGAAAGCTCTGTTGTCTTTCTCTTTACTTCTTACCCATCTGCTTCGCTTATTCCTTCGTCTTACTTCTCACTACTCTTCTCCTCTCACTCCTCTATTCTCACTGTTCCTTCCTCTCTAATAACCATCTGATTCTCTCATTCCTTCGTCTCACTTCTCACTACTCTTCTCCTCTCACTCCTCTATTCTCACTGTTCCTTCCTCTCTAATTACTTCTCACTCCTCTTCACTTCTCACTCCTCTTCACTTCTCACTCCTCTTCACTTCTCACTCCTCTTTTCTCACTGTTCCTTCCTCTCTAATTACTTCTCACTCCTCTTCTCTTCTCACTCCTCTTTTCTCACTGTTCCTTCCTCTCTAATTACTTCTCACTCTTCTATT
>NC_090742.1:67158309-67160809 GCF_036898095.1 Palaemon carinicauda | reverse complement strand
ACCTCACCATCCTTGTGAATAAAGGGTTTGGGATAGCCTATATTATTATTATTATTATTATTATTATTACTAGCCAAGTTACAACCCTAGTTGGAAAAGCAAGATGCTATAAGCCCAAGGGCTCCAATAGGGAAAAATAGTCCAGTGAGGAAGGGAAATAAGGAAATAAATAAATGATGAGAATAAATTAACAATATACCATTCTAAAAACAGTAACAGAGTCAAAATAGATATGTCATATATAAACTGTAAAAAGACTCATGTTAGCCTGGTCAACATAAAAACATTTGCTCCAACTTTGAACTTTTGAAGTTCTACTGATTCAACTACCCGATTAGGAAGATCATTCCACAACTTGGTAACAGCCGGAATAAAACTTCTAGAATACTGTGTAGTATTGAGCCTCATGATGGAGAAGGCCTGGCTATTAGAATTAACTGCCTGCCTGGTATTACGAACAGGATAGAATTGTCCAGGGAGATCTGAATGTAAAGGATGGTCAGAGTTATGAAAAATCTTATGCAACATGCATAAAAAACTAATTGAACGACGGTGCCAAAGATTAATATCTAGATCAGGAATAAGAAATTGAATAGACCATAAGTTTCTGTCCAACAAATTAAGATGAGAATCAGCAGCTGAACACCAGACAGGAGAACAATACTCAAAACAAGGTAGAATGAAAGAATTAAAACACTTCTTCAGAATAGATTGATCACCGAAAATCTCAAAAGACTTTCTCAATAAGCCAATTTTTTGTGCAATTGAAGAAGACACAGACCTAATGTGTTTCTCAGAAGTAAATTTGCTGTCGAGAATCACACCTAAAATTTTAAAAGTCATACAAATTTAAAGAAACATTATCAATACTGAGATCTGGATGTTGAGTTATGAAAAATCTTATGCAACATGCATAATGAACTATTAGACCTACCTGCTGAGTCATTATCAGCCATTGCCTGACCCTTCCTGGTCTTAACTTAGAATGAGAGGGGGTCTTGGGGGATCATCATATGTATATATGGTCAATCTCTAAGACATCGTCCTGCTAGCCAGGGTGTTGTCACTGACCTTTGCCTCTGCCATTGATGAGTGGCCTTTAAACCTTTAACTAGATCGTGCAAGAAAAGGCCGCTAATAACGAAGTATAGTTTTTTCATGGCTCATTAATTCTGTAGGTCCATTGCATGCAATCATTTGAGGTAATTTTTGTAGAACATTCAGTGCTCTTGGTCAAAACTAATCATGATAGTAATGTGGATGGTGAAAATAAAAACAATTATAATAATAATAAGGATGATAATAATTTTGCTGACTATGATGATATTGATAATAATATAAGGATAATGATAATTCTGTTATCTATGATAATAAGAGTAATAGTTTAAACAACAACAACAATAACAATAATAATAATAATAATAATAATAATAATAATGATAATAATAATAAAAATGATAATAATAATAATAATAATAATAATAATAATAATAATAATAATAATAATGATCATCACCATCATCTTCATCATCATCATCATCATCATCATCAACTTAAAACAAGCATTAATCCCAAAGCATGCAAATACTACCTCATGAAAAATGTACCACCTTCAAAACCCTACATTTCCAAACATCATCTTCAACAATCATTACGAACAACCCATTCACTATACATTATACATTCACTTCATGAAGTACTACGCGACCCCCACCCCCCCCCCCCCCTTCATCTATACAACGAGCCATTCCACTGAGCATCTCGAAGATTAATAATTAATCAAATCAAGACCCCAACACTTATCCCTAGACGCCATAGATTAAATATTGCAGGGAAAGGACCCTTCAACAAGTAGCAAGGTTTTAGGGGGACGTCCACTATGTCTTTCCCCTACCGGCTAAAGTTAATCACTTAATGATAAAGTAACGTGGGGAATTTTCTCACTCGCAGGGATATTGACGTTTATCCCTTGCGAAGGAGCAAGGGGCGTTCTCTGCAGATTTTTTTTTTTTATGTTCTGTAAAATGGCAAGTGATCTAGATAATGAAGCAATTACGACGAGTGGAAGCGGATGAGTGTGTGTTTATATATATATATATATATATATATATAAAGAGAGAGAGAGAGAGAGAGAGAGAGAGAGAGAGAGTGAGCTTTTTGCCCAGTGAAACTGAAAAAAGGAGAGAGAGAGAGAGAGAGAGAGAGAGAGAGAGAATCAGCTAAAAGTATTTCAATTTCAGTGTACAGAAATTATATTTAAAAGGAAGTTTCTAGTTTTAGGACTTTCCCGACGGATTAACCAAGGGAATCCTGTGTCACCGATGTCTGTTTTTCCGAGTTGGTCACCTCTCCAGCCACTGACCATTACCCTAAGAAGGATTTTATGTAGCCATTTCTGTTCTATTTTACTTTTCTGGAATAACGAAATCAATCCCTTGCTCAGTTGCTACTTCCATCTTGGTAAGGGTAGAAGAGACTTTAGATATGGTAAGCAGCTCTT
>NC_090742.1:67139811-67152311 GCF_036898095.1 Palaemon carinicauda | reverse complement strand
TATTATTATTATTATCATTATCAATATCAATATTATTATTATTATTATTATTATTATTATTAGTAGTAGTAGTAGTAGTAGTAGTAATATCATTATTATCATTAGCTAAGCTACAACCCTAGTCGGAAAAGCAGGATGCTATAAGCACAAGGGCTCCAACAGGGGAAAAAATAGCCCAGTGAGGAAAGGATACAAGGAAATAAATAAACAAGAGAAGTAGTGAACAATTAAAATAAAATATTTTAAGAGCAGTAACATAAAAAAAAACACAAGAGAAATAACGTGTATCCTCAAGCAAGAGAACTCTACCCGAGGACAGTGGAAGACCATGGCACAGAGGCTATGGCACTACCCATATGTAATCGACGTATGCATATATGTAATCGATTATGTGTATTGACAACCGTAAGACATGTGGTCGTTAAGGGCAAAATGACCCTATTACACCCATAAAAAACACTCTTATAATAGTATATCAAGATAATGTATTATGCTACTGAACGATAATGGTCCTATACAGACACTTAAAAACGTACAAACAGACACACGTGCTACCCTCCTCTCCCAAAGTGGTCATCATTCAAGGGAGTATTAGTTTTTGGACAATCTAAAGGCGGCTTTACACGATCGAACCCGGTTGTCGAACCTGCTTGTCAAACGGTTCGAAGAGGTGGAGTCAGTCACAAATGCATAAGGTTTATGGACTATGAAGCCCCGCCCACAAAAGTCAGGCCAGAACAGACTTTCTTCGAACCGTTCAACAAACGTGTTCGACAACCAAATACCCCGTTCACACGTTCGAACATCACTTCAAACATTTGTTTGTCGAACCTGCTTGTCAAACAGTTCGAAGAGGTGGAGTCAGTCACAAATGCATAATGTTTATGGACAATGAAGCCCCGCCCACAAAAGTCAGGGAAGAACAGACTTCTTCGAACCGTTCGACGAACGTGTTCGACAACCATATACCCCGTTCACACGTTCGAACATCACTTCAAACACTCGTCTGTCGAACCGCGTTCGACGAACCGTTCGACTGTGTAGCCCCCAGCTTAAGACCGCCCATTCCTTCAGATAAATTGTATGAAATCGATTCCAGGGGATAAGAATGGCGAGTTAAGCTCATAACTATGCAGTAAATTATATACGTGGCAGTTATTGGATTTCGATGGGATGCAGATAATGTAAAAAAAGACATTCATATATATATATATATATATACATATATATATATATAAATTATATATATATATATATGTGTGCATATATACATATATATATAATATAAAGTATATATATATATATATATATATATATATATATATATATATATATATACAGAGTATATATATATATATATATATATATATATATATACATATATATATACGTGTATATATATATATATATACATATATATATATATACACACATATATATATATACATATATATATACGTGTATATATATATGTATATATATATATATATATATATATATATATATATATATATATATATACTCTGTATATATATATATATATATATATGTATATACTTTATATATATATATATGTTATATATATACTGTATATATATACACATATATATGTATATATATACAGTATATATATAATATATATATATATATACATATATATTTATACACACGCATAAATTCCCTTTAATCCCATAAAGAGGAAAACACCCATTCATTGTCCAGCTAACAGTCTCATTCGTGTCTCCCTCCCCAGTTTTAAACTGTCGCGTGTACCTGCCACTTATCTTCAGCCACCTGTCGAGAAAGAGAGAGAGAGAGAGAGAGAGAGAGAGAGAGAGAGAGATTTTGCGTGTTCTCATTTTGTGGTTTATTGATCACCGTCCAAGTGACACAATCTCCGACAATTCTCCGTAATATTTGCAGTGTCCTGAATCTCGGGAATATGCAAATGAAGGTGAAGATGGACCTTCCAGGGGGATTTGGGGTAATTAGTGGGAGGCAGACGAAGGAGGAGGATGCAGAGGAGATAGAGGAGGAGGAGGGGGAGGATGAAGAGAAGGAGGAGATAGAGGAGGAGAAGGAGGAAAAAGAGGAGGAGGAGGAGAGGAGGAAGAAAAAGAGAGGGAGGAGGAGGATAAAGAGAGGGAGGAGGAGGATAAAGAGAGGGAGGAGGAGGATAAAGAGAGGGAGGAGGAGGATAAAGAGAGGGAGGAGATAGAGGAAGAGGATAGATGGAAAGAGGAGATAGAGGAGGAGGAGGATAAATAGAAGGAGGGTAAAGAGAAAGAGGAGATAGAGGAGGAGGAGGAAAAAGAGAAAGAGGAGATAGAGGAGGAAGAGGAGGAGGAGGAGGAGGAGGAAAAAGTGAAGGAGGAGATACAGGAGGAGGAGAAGGAGAATAAAGAGGAGTAGGAGGATAAAGAGAGGGAGGAGATAGAGGAGGAGGATAAAGAGAGGGAGGAGATAGAGGAGGAGGAGGAGGAGATAGAGGAGGAGGAGGATGATAAAGAGAAGGAGGATAAAGAGAAAGAGGAGATAGAGGAGGAGGAGGAGGATAAAGCGAAGGAGGATAAAGAAAAAGAGGAGATTGAGGAAGAGGAGGA
This sequence comes from Palaemon carinicauda, assembly GCF_036898095.1. Classification (NCBI taxonomy): domain Eukaryota; kingdom Metazoa; phylum Arthropoda; class Malacostraca; order Decapoda; family Palaemonidae; genus Palaemon; species Palaemon carinicauda. The sequence continues at coordinate 67,149,708 of NC_090742.1, read as the reverse complement.
GGATAAAGAGAAGGAGGAGATAGAGGAGGAGGAGGAGGATAAAGAGAAGGCGGAGATAGAGGAGGAGGATAAAGAGGAGGACGAGACAGCGAAGGAGGAGGAGGAGAAGATAGAGAAGGAGGAAGAGGACAAAAAGGAGGATACAGCAAAAGAGGGGGAGGAGGATAAAGAGGAGGAGGAGATAGAGGAGGAGGAAGAGTATAAAGAGAAGGAGGAGAAAGGAGGAGGATAAAGAGAAGAAGGAAGAGGATAAAGAGAAGGAGGAAGAGGATAAACAGAAGGAAGAGGAGAAAGAGAAGAAGGAGAAGGGGGAGATAGAAAAGGAGGAAGAGGATAAAGGGGAGGAAAAGGATAAAGAGAAGGAGGAGGAAAAAGAGAATGAAGAGGAAAAAGAGAAGGAGGAGGAGGAGATAGAGAAGAAGGAAGAGGATAAAGAGAAGGAGAAGGAAAAACAGGAGGAGGAGGAGAAAGAGAAGGAGGACTGGGATAAAGAGAAGGAGGACTGGGATAAAGAGAAGGAGGAGGAGAAAGAGAAGACGGAGAAGGATAAAGAGAAGGAGGAGAAGGCGAAAGAGAACGAGGAGGAAGAGATAGAAAAGGAGGGAGATAAAGAGAAGGAGGAAAAGGAAAAGGAGAAGGAGAAAGAACAGGAGGAGGAGGAGATAGAGTAGAAGGAAGAGGATAAATAAAAGAAGGAAAAGGAGAAGGAGGAGGAGGAGATAGAGAAGGAGGAAGAGGGTAAAGAAAAGAAGGAAAAGGAGAAAGAAAAGGAGGAGGAGGAGATACAGAAGGAGGAGGAAAAAGAAAAGGAGGAGGAGAAGGAGATAGATGAGGAAAAAGAAAAGGAAGAGGAGGATACAGAGAAGAAGGAGAAATAGATAAAGAAGGAGGAAGAGAGAGAGAGAAGAAGGAAGATGAGGAAAAATAGGAGGAGGATGAAAAAGAGGAGGTGGAGATAATGGTGATAAAGAATATTACGAGGAAAAGGATGATGGAAATTATGGGATACAAGGCGAAATATGAAGAGATGCATAGGAAGAGGTGGAAGATGAACGTGATGATAATGAGGGGAAGAGGGGAGGAGAAGAAAACAAGAGGAATAAAAGATGAAAAAAAAATAGTACAGGAAGGAAAGAAAAAGAAAAATGGGAAGAATAACTTGATGAAGATTAAGGGAATGTATAAAACTAAAGAGAATGAGAAATATGATGATTAAGAAGAAGAGAATAGTGAGATAAACGGAATAAGAAGAGGAAGGTGACGCTAATGGAGATAATGAGTAAGATGGAATAAGAGAAAAGAACCAAGAAACATATGTAGATTGACCAGAAATTGGAAAATGATGATAACGATGAGAGAGAGAGAGAGAGAGAGAGAGAGAGAGAGAGAGAGAGAGAGAGAGAGAGAGAGAGAGAATGATGATAACGATTAGACAGATGAGACGTATGAGAAATAAGTACAGAGAGAGAGAGAGAGTTGGAAAATGATGATAACGATTACGCAAATGAGACGTATGAGAGAGAGAGAGAGAGAGAGAGAGAGAGAGAGAGAGAGAGAGAGAGAGAGAGAGTTGGAAAATGATGATAACGATTAGGCAAATGAAACCTTATGAGAGAGAGAGAGAGAGAGAGAGAGAGAGAGAGTTGGAAAATGATGATAACGATTAGAGAGAGAGAGAGAGAGAGAGAGAGAGAGAGAGAGTTGGAAAATGATGATAACGATTAGAGAGAGAGAGAGAGAGAGTTGGAAAATGATGATAACGATTAGGCAAATGAAACCTTATGAGAGAGAGAGAGAGAGAGTTGGAAAATGATAACGATTAGGGAAATGAGACGTATGAGGAGAGAGAGAGAGAGAGAGAGAGAGAGAGAGAGAGAGAGAGAGAGAGAGAGAGAGAGAGAGAGAACTGATTGAAGAGGGACGAGTTTCAGAGCCGAGTAATCCCCTTTCCTCTAATGGATGAGGGGGGGGGGGTAGTAGGAGAAGGGGAGGTAGGAAGGGGGAGGAGGGGGGGGGGGGGTAGGAATCACATATTCTTAAGATGAATTGAATTTCCAGTTTAGGTCCGGATTGGTTACGCTGAGTTACGCTAATTAAAAGGGGCAATCTGAGGTGATGGGATCAGACAATTTTTTTTTTTTTTTTTAATCCGGGAATACTGTGATTTTCAATTATCCTTTACCAAAGGGAGGAAAAAACTTATTAATTTTTTTTCAGTTCTTCGGAGATGAGAAGAGACAGGAAGCTTATGAGGTATCATTTTGTACTCACGATTATATATACAAATATTGTGGTAGCTTATTGGGCAATGTGGCTGATGACAATGCGAAGGGAGGTTGGGTCTGAGAATTGGTCACAATATATAAAATAAATTGTGGTAGCATATTGGATTTACCTGAATGGAATCAGCTGGATAAGAAAGGACGTGGTAGAACAAATTATATGTGGTTGATGACAATGTGGAGGGAGGTTGGATATGAGAATTGGTCACAATATACAAAATAAATTGGGGTAGCCTATTGGATATACCTGAATGGAATCAGCTGGACAGGAAAGGACGTAGTAGAACAAGAGAAATGTGGCTGATGACAAAGCGCAGGGTCTGAGAAAAGTGGTCACAATATATAAAATAAATTGGGGTAGCCTATTGGATGTACTCGAATGAAATCAGCTGACCAGTTGAGGACGTGCTAGAAAAAGAGAAACGTGGCTGATGACTATGCGCAGGGAGGTTGAATCTGATAATTGGTCACAATATATAAATTGGATGTACCTAAATGGAATCAGCTGGACAGGAAAGGACGTGGTAGAACAAGAGAAACGTGGCTGTTGACAATGCAGAGGGAGGTTGGATCTGAAAATTGGGTTGTACTTATACAAATGGCACAGGAAACCCATATGGCCACGAATTCATTGAGGCCCTATGCATCCCGCGGGTGCCAGAGAATTAAGATATGACAAGATAAACTGATTGGAAGCGTCCCTGTCTGGCAATCCGTTGGACAGGAATTCGAGACCTGCTCAAGCTCCATAGTTTCAACAAGAGTCTTCAACTTCACCATCCTTATGAGCCAGGGATCCTGGGGTGGCCTTGGGGGAATCTATAAGTCTACCTTCTGCTTCATCTGCAGCCATTGCCTGTACTTCCCTGGTCCAAGCTTGGGTGGAAAGGGGACTTGGCTACTGATCTGTTATATATGGTCAGTCTCTAGGTCAGTGTCCTATCATTCATGAGCGACCTTTAAACCTTTAAATGGAAACATCTTGATACAAAAATCGCTACTGATTCTGTGGACATTTTCAACAAAAAGGCAATATTAAGTTGTATATGATTCACAAAATGACAACAAACTGTTTAGCAGAATTCAGACGCAAATAAAATAAATTGTTACGCAATTCTCACAAATAAAAACGTTGTTACACATTTCCCACAAATAAAAAGTTACACAATTTTCACACAAATATACACATTGTTACACATTTCCCACAAATAAAGTTACAAAATTCTAATACAAATAAAAACATTGTTACACAATTTTCACACAAATAAAATCATTGTTACACAATGTTCCCACAAATAAAGCTACACAATTCTAACACATATAAAAACATTGTTACACAATTCTCACATAAACAGAAACATTGCTTCACATTTTTACACAAATAAAAAACACTGTTACACAATTCGGAAAAAAATATATGTTTCGAATTTTTTACACCAATAAAAACATTGTTACACAATTCGCACTTAAATATAAACGTTTCACAATGTTTAAACCAGTAAAAACATTTTACAAAATTCTCACACAAATAAAAAGTTTCGCAAATAAAAACGTTGTTTTACACAACTCACGTACAAAACTATGCATCCATAGATCGATATAAAACTGCAGACCTGGGAAACATTTTAAATAAGTCAAGTAGCCGGACTAATATTTATCTATGAAACATAAGCCGATTACAGTTTCTATTTTTATCAAAAGTTTTGAAAAGGCTTTTATTCCGGTCACAGCTGAACACTCAAACACGAAAAAAAAAAAAAAAAAAAAAAAAAAAGTGGTCGTGTTCTTTCCGGCAGACTTTTAAAATTTATTTTTTTTAGGATTTCGTCTACGATAAAAGTTCATAGAAATGCAATTACAAAAAAATTTATATTTAAAAGAACAGGAGAAAAAATATAATTGTTCCATAAAATTATTATAATAGCGATAAATAATAACACAATAAAGAATCATAATAAATCATAAGAATAAAACAAAACTGGCGTTAGTTTAGCTTGTATCCTACAAGCCTATTCAGGATGTAGCTTGTATCCTACAAGCACATTCAGAATGTAGCTTGTGTCCTACAAGCATATTCAGAAAGTACCTTGTATCCTACAAGCATATTCAGAAGGTACCTTGTATCCTACAAGCATATTCAGAATGTAGCTTATGTCCTACAAGCATATTCAGAAAGTACCTTGTATCCTACAAGCATATTCAGAAGGTACCTTGTATCCTACAAGCATATTCAAAATGTAGCTTGTGTCCTACAGGCATATTCAGAATGTAGCTTGTATCCAACAAGCATATTTAAAATGTAGCTGGTATCCTACAAGCATATTCAGACTGTAGCTTGTATCCTGCAAGCATATTCAGAATGTAGCTTGTATCCTACAAGCATATTCAAAATGTAGCTTGTATCCTACAAGCATATTCAGACTGTAGCTTGTATCCTGCAAGCATATTCAGAATGTGGCTTGTATCCAACAAGCATATTCAAAATGTAGCTGGTATCCTACAAGCATATTCAGACTGTAGCTTGTATCCTGCAAGCATATTCAGACTGTAGCTTGTATCCTGCAAGCATATTCAGAATGTAGCTTGTATCCTACAAGCATATTCAAAATGTAGCTTGTATCCTACCAAGATAATCAGAATGTAGCTTGTATCCTACAAGCATATTCAAAATGCAGCTTGTATCCTACCAAGATAATCCGAATGTACCTTGTATCCTACCAGAATATTCAGAATGTAGCTTGTAGCATATTCAGAAGGTAGCTTGTATCCTACAAGCATATTAAAAATGTAGCATGTATCCTACAAGCATATTCAAAATGCAGCTTGTATCCTACCTAGATAATCAGAGTGTAGCTTGTATCCTACAAGCATATTAAAAATGTAGCATGTATCCTACAAGCATATTCAAAATGCAGCTTGTATCCAACCAGGATATTCAGAATGTAGCTTGTATCCTACAAGCCTATTCAGAATGTAGATGTAGCTTGTATCCTACAAGCCTATTCAGAATGTAGATGTAGCTTGTATCCTACAAGCCTAGTCAGAATGTAGCTTGTATCCTACCAAGATATTCAGAATGTAGCTTGTATCCTACCCAGATATTCAGAATGTAGCTTGTATCCTACCAAGATATCCAGAATTTAGCTTGTATCCTACCGAAGAATTGTTAGCAAAAGTTGAAAAAATATATTAGTGTATAATCTTTTTATTTAAAGATAGTTGTCTATGTTGGAAAAGGGGAAAAATATATTTTAGTGTATTTACTATGGGAAAATAATTCTATAGAAAATGTCCCGTCATAAGTTACATAAATTTATGGATATATATACACGCCACCTAACCTAACTTAGTAGGTCCCAGGTCACAAACCTAGCTGTGGGCAAGACCCCCGGAGCCCCCTTTCCCAGATCAAAGACCTAGCCGTGGGATACGCCCCCGGAAGTCCCTACCCAGGTCACAGAACTAGCCGGGTAACAAGTCACCAGAACCCCCCTCCCCTCTACCCAGGTCACACGAACAAACATGAGCAAATAAGTGCAAATCATAGAATGTCAATAAACAAATTAAAACTATTACAGGAGCAAAGGATGCCGACATTTTGTGTAATTTTATTATTATCATTATTACTTGCTAAACTACAACCCTAGTTGGAAAAGCAGGATGCTATAAGCCTTGGGGCTCCAACAAGTTAAATAGCCCAGTGAGGAAAGGATATAAGGATAAATAAAATATTTTGAGAACAGTAACAACATAAAAATCTCCTATATAAACTATAAAAACTTTAAAAAACAGAAGGAAGAGAAATAAGAAAGAATAGTGTGCCTGAGTGTACCGTCAAGCGAGAGAACTCTAACCCAAGACAGAGGAAGATCATGGTAGAGAGGCTATGGCACTATCCACGGCCAGGGGACAATGGTTTGATTTTGGAGTGTCCTTTTAAATGCTTTATTATGCGTCCTCGAGAATAATGTATAGAGAAGGAAAACATAGTTTTACTATTATCTATTGATTCCCCAGTAAAATGTCTCCACCCAAAACTTGGATAAAAAAGATACAAGCCACACTTGGTAGGAACAAGAAGTATGGGTAGGATACAACCTATGCTATAGTCAATTTTTTTAGTAGGGCAGATTTGTACCGACTCGCAGGGGTGCCCTTTTAGCTCGAAAAAGTTTCCTGATACCTCAGACAAATCAGCGATCAGGTAACATTACCGAGCTAAAAGGCCACCCCTGCGAGTCGGTGCAAATCTGCCTCACTAAAAAAAAAATTGACTATAGCACTATAAAAGCTTCAGTACATCAAACAAGTAAGCCTTTCCAAAATTCATTAATTCAAAATTAAATTTATCAAAAAAGTACCAAATTGTTTCCGAGTCGCAGAACCTAATTCGGTCCAAAATCTTTTTTCAAGAATTAGAACAGAGTTCAAAGCATTATTCTTAAAGAAATATACATTATTCGTGTAAGAGAATTCATTGCTTTAAAGCCATTTGCACCGCTCCCCTCATTCCTCGACTGTCCTCAGAGACCCTTGGCAATAAATGAGAGATTATCTGTAATTACGAATAATTTCTGATTCCGCGACGTTCGGCAATTATCTTCAATAATAGGAATCTGGGAGTCATCATTATCATGAATATAATCAATGGGTTGATTCAACTTAATTACAATTACAGATTTCCAATGCGGTGACCCCGAAGAATTTGTTAGAGCGGTTGTTCAGCTTAGTATAATAAATAAAGTAAAAGTGAATATGATACCATGTGGCCACTGATGGAAAAGACTATATCTGTTAGAGATCAATCTCCTTGGTTTGATGGAGAGGCTTTAGTGAAAAAGACGGAAAAAAAGGACGTAAAGAACAGTGATGATCTAACAGTAAGCGAGCCATACCCATTGTGAAATGCTAAATGCTCTGTCCTCATACACCTGACAACACTGAGATTAACAAACAATTCTTTCTTCACCCAAGGGGTTAACTACTGCACTGTAATTGTTCAGTGGCCACTTTTCTCTTGGTAATGGTAGAAGAGACTCTTTAGCTATGGTAAGCAGCTTGGAGAAGGCCACTCCAAAATCAAACCATTGTTCTCTAAGTCTTGGGTAGTGCCATAGCCTCTGTACCATGGTCGTTCACTGTCTTGGGTTAGATTTCTCTTGCTTGAGGGATACACTCGGGCACCATTCTATATTATTTCTCTTCCTCATGTTTTGTTAGAAATTTTTATAGTTCATATAGAAAATATTTATTTTTATGTTATTGTTCTTAAAATATTTTATACTCACTGACCATATTTGTCTTGGCTAATTTTTCATGGCCGGATGCCTTTCCTGCCTCCAACCTTCCCCATTTACCCGGCACTGTATCAAGGATGACCTTCAATCAAAGGGATTAAGCGGTGATGAGGTGTGGGACAGAGGTAGATGGAGAAAGCTGGCCAGAAACATCGACCCCACATAGAAGTGGGAAAAGATGTAGACAAAGAAGAACTGTTCTTAAAATATTTTATTTTCATCTTATTTTTCCTTGTTTCCTTTCCTCACTCGGCTATTTCCCCTCTTGGAGCGCCTGGGCTTATAGCATCACGTTTTTCCACCTAGGGCTGTAGCTTAGCAAGTAATAATAATAATAATAATAATAATGAACATCATAAAACGACCGTGGAGGTCCTGTAGAAAGTAGGATTCTCCTGCTATACAGGACCAGATTAGCAGTCCTTAAAGTAACTTAGCAAAGTAGTAGGATTTAGTCCTTCCGACAGTGTGCCCATCAAGAAAATTGTAAGAGAATTTATTCAAAATATTTGTACGACGATTTAAGCGAGGCCGACGGAGCGGGAAATTGAAAAAAAAATTGACAGTTCTATTTCTCCAAAAAGAGGTTATATGATTAAGGGACAATTAAAGGTATTAGGGTCATATTAATATCTTTGGTGAAGAATAATACGCATATACCTGGGTATGCATGCGTTAATACGCTCAGTAAACAATAGTATTATTTTTTGTGCGTACAAATGAATATATATGTATATATATATATATATATATATATATATATATATATATATATATACATACATATATATACGTATATATATATACGTATATATATACATATATATATATATATATATATATATATATGTATATATATATAAATAGATAGATAGATACTACATTCATGTGAATATGTATAACACTACATATGCATACAGTACACAAGTAAGAAAATATAATTATGCAAAGACAAAGCTATATATTATGTATATGTATACACACACACACACACACATATATATATATATATATATATATATATATATATATATATATATATATATATATCAACCAATCCAAGTAAATAAAACTTCAATGGGTGACTTATAACATTAGAGTTTCAAATGACAGTCATTTAAATGATTCTGCATTTCCCTGCCATATTTCTGGAAGTATTTCAACATCGGTAACCCGGATTTGACACTTCATGAAAGACTTGGTCTATTTTATATTTAACTTAAAAAAGAAAATTGTTTTGAATGAAATAATGCGTATTTTAATTAGCTTTAAAAGATTATCTAAACTTAGTTAACAATGACAGGTAGATTTTTTTACACAGGAAAGTTCATTCTAAAGAACATTAGTTCATAATTCCTCTCCTAGGATTCAACAATAGTTGTAACGCCAAGTTTTATAAACTAACAAATTAAATTACAAAGAAATCAAGAGAAAGGAAAAAACTCATGTAACGCCAGGATATATAAACATACCATTCGAGAGGGGAAAAAAAGGTAATAGTTCTCTCTTAAGATTCAGCAATAATTGTAACGCCAGGTTTTATAAACCAACAAATTAAATTACATAGAAATCAAGAGAAAGGAAAAAATTCATGTAACGCCAGGATATATAAACACACCATTCGAGAGGAAAAAAAAAAAGGGTAATCCTCTCCTAAGATTCAGCAATAGTTGTAACGCCAAGTTTTATAAACCAACAAATTAAATTACAAAGAAATCAAGAGAAAAGAAAAAACTCATGTAACGCCAGGAAAAACGAGAGGAATAAAAAAGGTATAAAATAGGCTTACTTACCGAACCAATGCTGCAAAACTTGGTAGATGTTCCCTTTCATCCTTCCGTTATTCCCTCTCGAAATACAGTCTACTCGTTCGCATCGGCCTGTAAAAGACCTACTTGAGCACTTCGGCAATGACCAGGCTCGTCATCTCGTTGGCAATAGGCAATCACAACAACCGAAAGACTCAGAAAACATGAACGACTCGTTGCCTGATCTACGTGACGATAAATGGGACAGCGGATGCTGGCTGGCTGAATGGCTCGCTGGGGTTAGGCGAACTCTTTTGGCCAGGGCATGCGAGGTCCCCCCAGTTCACTCTTGCTTACGGCTTGAATGCAGACGGTTGGGTTGTTTGCGTGTTTGTTTGCTTGTTTGCGTCTATCCGTTGTTTAGATATGTCTTTCCTATGTTTATTCGACTGCCTGTTTTTTTCTTTATCTACGGGTTACGTTTTTTAACTAATTAATAAAAATTAAAATGGCAGGAGATAAGTTTTGTTTTCATTGTTTGTTTATGCTTTTGGGTTGAATGCAGACGGT
>NC_090742.1:67127311-67134811 GCF_036898095.1 Palaemon carinicauda | reverse complement strand
ATTCAGAACGCAGCTTGTATCCTACAAGCCTATTCAGAATGTAGTTTGTATCCTACAAGCCTATTCAGAACGCAGCTTGTATCCTACAAGCCTATTCAGAATGTAGTTTGTATCCTACAAGCCTATTCAGAATGTAGCTTGTATCCTACAAGCCTATTCAGAATGCAGTTTGTATCCTACAAGCCTAGTCAGAATGTAGTTTGTATCCTACAAGCCTATTCAGAACGCAGCTTTTATCCTACAAGTCTATTCAGAACGCAGCTTGTATCCTACAAGCCTATTCACAATGTAGCTTGTATCCTACAAGCCTATTCAGAATATAGTTTGTATCCTACAAGCCTAGTCAGAATGTAGTTTGTATCCTACAAGCCTATTCAGAACGCAGCTTTTATCCTACAAGTCTATTCAGAACGCAGCTTGTATCCTACAAGCCTATTCACAATGTAGCTTGTATCCTACAAGCCTATTCAGAATGTAGTTTGTATCCTACAAGCCTAGTCAGAATGTAGCTTGCATCCTACAAGCCTATTATTTTACTCTTAACTCCACTGCGTATTTTCTTCAAAATCTAATGAATTTGCCCTTGCGTCACACCCAAAATTGCTCACCAAGTTTTGTTCAAATTGGTTCAGTAGTTTTTACGTAATAGTGTTCACAAACAGAAAATAAACTAAAAAAATATTTGCCATTCACTTAACATTGCAAAAGATATTTGCCATTTACTTAACATTGCTATTACTTTCAAGTACTGCTGGGTACTTGTACTTTGATATACTTTATCCAAAAATGTTAGAGATCCATACTTGGGTCATACCCAATATGACTGCCAAGTTTGGTCAATATCGGTACAGTAGTTTTTGTGTAAAGTTGCTCACACATAAATAAATAAACACCGACAGAGGTGAACTTTGGTCAAGGCAATAAAACGACCGAATGAATGAATGAATAACAAATAAATAAAAATAAACAAATAAGTAAATACAACTACTACAACTCAAGAAAAACTGCAATTTCATCCCTTCATTCCAATAACGTACAAAAGCTGGAATTCAGAATTCCCAACCATCTCTGTTCCCCGAATCGATGAGCTAACGAGATAGAAGGGCTAAAAAGATTTGGAATTCTTTCTTTCCCTCTGTACTTCCCAAGATCCTTTAGAATCTTAATCCATACACAGTTTAAGTGACGGACAGATTTTTAGCTGTGTTGTTTGCCTCGAATCTTTGGACGTAAAAGGAGTTAAATGGTGACTTGATTTTGCAACGTTACTGTAAAATCTGCATTTAAATGTGTGTGTATGTATATATATATATATATATATATATATATATATATATATATATATAGAGAGAGAGAGAGAGAGAGAGAGAGAGAGAGAGAGAGAGAGAGAGAGAGAGAGAGAGAGAGAGAGAGAGAGAGAGAGAGAGAGAGAGAGAGAGAGAATTTTGCTGAGATATACTGTCTTCGATTTTGGGTGCAACTGAGATATTAACTACATAATACATATATGTGTATGTATGTATGTATGTATGTATGTATGTATGTGTATATATATACATATATATGTGTATACATGTATGTGGTTATATACGCACAGATACATATATACACATACATATACAATGTTTACTCTCTGTAATATAAAGAATGTTTACAAACATCATATAAGGCCGAAAAGAAAGACAGCTAAACTTTATTCAACCAAGAGAGTAGTCAGGGTTTAGTAGAGGGTATTCATCGACTGACCATATCCATTTAATTAACCAACTGATAGAAAAATCAACAGAGTATGACAAACCACTATGTATGGCATTTGTTGACGATGACAAACTTTCGATTCTGTCAAAACTTCAGCGGTAATGAAAGCCCTACATAGGCAAGGAATAGATGAATCTCATGTTACAACACTTCCTGCTTTCCCTATAGAAGGGTTATAGCTTAGCTAGTAATAATAATAATCGTAATATTCAACTGTAAGGACACAACCCATCTAAGCTAATTCAGGGTAATTAAGAACACCACTTAATTGATCTACAATATGGATACCCCTCACCTTTTCATAAATATCTCCTGAACGGGACAAATGTATCGAGTGAAAGCAAGGAAAAAGTTAACAGAATCTATAAAACAGACATTAAATGTTAGAAATAAGTACTTCATATTGATTAGAGAAATCAAGGCAATAAAATTTTGGAATAAATTTCTAGAAAATCCCCAGGTAATTTCCATTTTACATACCAGGTATCAGTAAGTAAAACAATCCTATAACTACAGAAAGATAGAGAGAAATTTCCGATTGAGAAGGGAGTTAGACAGGATGAACCCATCTCTCCTAAATTATTCACAACCTGCCTTGAAGTGTTTAAGAATCTGGATTGAGAAAATGTAGGAATTAACATAAATGGGGGAATACCTTAACAACTTAAAATTTGCAGATGACAGAGTTCTATTTACTGAATCATGGAGGAATTGCAAAAGATGATAGAAGATTTGAATAGAGACAGCATAAATGTAGGAGTGAAATGAATATGAGTAAAACTATAGTCCCTTTCTTTTAGCGATGCATATTTGCACCGACTCGCGGCGGTGCCCTTTTAGCTCGGAAAAGTTTCCTGATCGCTGATTGGTTAGAATTATCTTGTCCAACCAATCAGCGATCCGGAAACTTTTCCGAGCTAAAAGGGCACCGCTGCGAGTCTGTGCAAATATGCATTGCTAAAAGAAATGGACTATAGGATAATGTTCAATGAAAATGCAGAGAGACAACAAATAAGGGATATAGACGATCCTCTGGAGATGTTAATGAATATACATACTTAGGAGATATGAGTGTTTATACAGGACATGCGAGCGAAATTAAAAGAAGGATCAGCATGAGATGTAGAGCTTTAAGGAAACAGAATGAGATTATGAAAAGTAAAATGCCACGTTCCCTAAAAAACAAAGATTTTACTCAGAAGGCCCTACCAGTATAAACTTCTGGATCAAAACTTGCAGGAAAGAATAATGATGGGAATAACACTAAGAGAAAGAAAAACAGCAAAATGGATGAGAGAGCAAACTAAAGTAGAGGATATTGAGGATTACATGGGCGGGACATGTAATGAAAATGGAAGAAAATAGATGAACATTAAGAATAACAGAATGGGTCCCTAAGATTACAAAAGAAGCGAGAGGAGACGATAGATTGACGAACTAAGAAATTTTACGGGTATAGACTGACAAAGAAAAACAATAAACAGACGCGAGTGGGACATGTCTGACGCCTTTGTCCAACAGCGAACTAGCAACGTATCTTAAAGGCTTAAAGGCCGTTCATGAATGGCAGAGGCAAGAGACAGTGACATTGGCCTATCGAGCAGGACAATACCCTAGAGACTGACCATATATACATACATATGATCAGCGCCCAAGCCCCAATCCACCCAAGCTAGGACCAAAGAGGGCCAGGCAATGGCTGCTGATGACTCAGCAGATAGACCTATAGGCTCCCCCAAACCTTCCCATCCTTAGCTCACAAGGATGGTGAGGTGGCGTTCACCAGTCAGGGACGTTACCACATCGGCCACCATGTGGTACCACACACACACACACACACACACACACACACACACACACACACATATATATATATATTAATATATATATATATATATATATATGTATATATATACACAGACATATATATGTATGTATATATATACATATATACATATATATAAATATATATATTTATATATATATATATATATATATACATATATATAAAAACCCTATCAACCCTTTTGAAAAATACAGCCAGATTCCTGTTGCTATTTCGAACCATGCCCCCCCCCCCCACCAAAAAATACTATCAAACCTATATGATAACACAAAATATAAGTTTCAACAAAAGCAGATCAATGATTATAAATATAAAATACAAAACATAAACAATAAAATTAAAAATTAAAAAAAACATACTGTAGAACTCTTTTCCCAAAAAGAGAGTATTTTTCATCAGAGAAAAGGGTAAGGGAACTCGTAAGACGAGAAGCAACTCCTTTGAAGAATATGAAAATTGCCTTAACATTAGATTAGGTTCAGAGGATTGGATTAGGTTCGTAATGCTTCCGCAAGCGACTGCAAGACTTATTCACTTTGTCTTTATCCCAAGTGAAGCGTTTACCCTAAAGAAATTCTTTCCTCTTCCTTGAGTTAATATGGCCAGCGTAAATATTGGCGCTGCGGATGCTGATGCTGCTGCTACAGTACTACTACTACTGCTACTACTACTACTACTACTACTTATAATAATAATAATAATAATAATAATAATAATAATAATAATAATAACTCTTCCTACTGCTACTACTACCAATAATAATAATAATAATAATAAAAAATAATAATAATAATAATAACAACAATAATAATAATAATAATAATAATAATAACTCTTCCTACTGCTACTACTACCACTAATAATAATAACTCCTCCTCCTCCTACTACTAACTACTACTACTACTAATAATAATAATAATAATAATAATAATAATAATCATGAAAATAATAATGAAAATTATAATAATAATAATAATAATAATAATCATAAAAATGATAAAAAATATAACAATAATAATAATGATAATTTAATAATAATGATGATGATAATAATAATAATATAATAATAATAATAATAATAATCACAAAAATAATAAAAAATTATAATAATAATAACAATTAATAATAATAATAATACTTTATCACTTACACAATAACAAGTGTAGACGACCCTTCAAAAATGACTACTAAATATTTAGATAAGCACTTACACGTAGCTCCCTCTCACCAGGGTATGAATACTCCCTCTTCCCATAACCGGGGGGGTAGGGAGAGCTGAGCGTGACCGGAAATAAATAAATAAATATATATATATATATATATATATATATATATATATATATATATATTTATATGTAGTTATACAATATATATATATATACATATATATATACATATATATATACATATACATATATATAATTATATATATATAGATATGCGTATTTATATATACTTATAGTTTATATATAAATATATATACTGTATATTATATATACACACATATATATATATAAATGAATATATATATATATATATAAATTTATATATATATATATATATATATATATATATATATATATATATAAGTATAGCCAGACAATTACTCTTTACTATACATTGAAGAGAAAAAATCTGTTTTTTTTTTTTTTTGTAACTGAGTTTCCATCTCATATATGAAAAACAACCTTCACTCTACTACCATGTAGTCATTATTCACGCCCATTCATTTGACATACCAGACGCCTCTTTTATTCATTCCCGTTCCTTCACTGATGAAGAATTTTAAAACACGAGCTTTGTTGATCGAAAAAAACAAAAAACATAAAAAGAAAAAAATGGCGCTGGAAATATCAGCCACCAAAGGGAATAAGTGACAGAGTTTCCACTCGAAGTAATTAGAAAGAGAAAAATGGAAGTGGAGGATAAATAGCTGGAGGGAGAAGGAAAGGGGGAGGGAGGGGGGGAAAGGCGATACAATCTAACCCTTTCTTCCCCTAGGGGGAGCTGTGATGGTGTTGAGAGAGAGAGAGAGAGAGAGAGAGAGAGAGAGAGAGAGTTTACAAGATTTACAAATGGTCTTCTAAATTAAGATAAATATAAATATCAAGAAAACTTAAGTGTTATGAGAGAGAGAGAGAGAGAGAGAGAGAGAGAGAGAGTGTGTGTGTGTGTGTGTGTGTATAAGTGTGTTCATATGATTCATAAATCTTCTATTGAATTAAAATAAATGCAAAAACGGACTATAGGGGTTACGAGAGAGAGAGAGAGAGAGAGAGAGAGAGAGAGAGAGAGAGAGTTTATATGATTTTTAACTCTTCTATTAGATTAAGATAATGTAAATATCAAGAGAACATAGGGGTTACGAGAGAGAGAGAGAGAGAGAGAGAGAGAGAGAGAGAGGATTATATGATTTATAACCCGTCTATTGAATTAAGATAAATGTAAATATCAAGAGAACACATGGGGTTATGAGAGAGAGAGAGAGAGAGAGAGAGAGAGAGAGAGAGAGTTTACAAGAATCATAACTCGTCGTTTAAATTATTATAAATGTGAATATCAAGAGAACATAGGGGTTACGAGAGAGAGAGAGAGAGAGAGAGAGAGAGAGAGAGAGAGAGGTTATATGATTTTTAACTCTTCTATTAGATTAAGATAAATGTAAATATCAAGAGAACATAGGGGTTTACGAGAGAGAGAGAGAGAGAGAGAGAGAGAGAGAGAGAGAGAGAGAGTGTGTTTACATGATTCATAACTCGTCTATTAAATTAAGATAAATGTAAATATCAGGAGAACATAGGAGTTACGAGAGAGAGAGAGAGAGAGAGAGAGAGAGAGAGAGAGAGAGAAAGAGAGAGAGACAGTTTACATGATTTTTAACTCTTCTATTAGATTAAGATAAATGTAAATATCAAGAGAACATAGAGGTTATGGGTTTTAGAGAGAGAGAGAGAGAGAGAGAGAGAGAGAGAGAGAGAGTGTGTTTACATGATTCATAACTCGTCTATTAAATTAAGATAAATGTAAATATCAGGAGAACATAGGAGTTACGAGAGAGAGAGAGAGAGAGAGAGAGAGAGAGAGAGAGAGAGAAAGAGAGAGAGACAGTTTACATGATTTTTAACTCTTCTATTAGATTAAGATAAATGTAAATATCAAGAGAACATAGAGGTTATGGGTTTTAGAGAGAGAGAGAGAGAGAGAGAGAGAGAGAGAGAGAGAGTGTGTTTACATGATTCATAACTCGTCTATTAAATTAAGATAAATGTAAATATCAGGAGAACATAGGAGTTACGAGAGAGAGAGAGAGAGAGAGAGAGAGAGAGAGAGAGAGAGAAAGAGAGAGAGACAGTTTACATGATTTTTAACTCTTCTATTAGATTAAGATAAATGTAAATATCAAGAGAACATAGAGGTTATGGGTTTTAGAGAGAGAGAGAGAGAGAGAGAGAGAGAGAGAGAGAGAGAAAGAGAGAGAGAGAGAGAGAGAGTTTATATGATTTTTAACTCTTCTATTAAATTAAGATAAATGTAAATATCAAGAGAACATAGAGGTTTATGAGAGAGAGAGAGAGAGAGAGAGAGAGAGAGAGAGACGATAAGAATGTACACGAAACAAGGGGGATACAATCCCATCTGGCTCTGCCATTGAAAATAAATGACTGCGATTAAGCGTTGGGAGATCGCAGGGAGAAACCGTGACGTCATCCACGATGACGTCATCAATTCCCCACGGTGACGTCATCGCACATCCACGCTAGAAGAGCGGGAATGAGTTGAGATGATTGATGGGCGGGTCTGCAGTTGCTGAGGATCGACTGGATTACAGTTGGGATGGAATAGAATGGAAAATGCAGAGTAATGGACATCAAATGGGTTAGGGGATAGTAAATGAT
>NC_090742.1:67122206-67126811 GCF_036898095.1 Palaemon carinicauda | reverse complement strand
GTCAAAATGTGGATAATGCATGTGCCACTATAAAACATGTGGCACATCATGGGTGAAGCATGTGTCAAAAATGGAGATAAAACACATGTCAAATATTGGGTAAAGCACGTGTCAAAATGGAGATAAATCAAGTGTCAAAACGTGCCAAATCACTAGTCAAATGTGTCAAAATTGGATAAAATTTGTCAAAACGTTCCAAATCATGGGTGAAATATGTGCAAAATCATGGGATAAACGTATAAAAAATGGATATAACATGTGCCAAATCATAGCTAAAATCTGTCACAACAAATGATGAATCACTGGCTTAACGTTAGACACTAAACTCATATTAAACGGGGAGGATAAATGCATACCTTTCCCTCTTTAATTTTGTATCAGCTTTCCACTGTTCAACAAATACTTTGGGATAAGGTTGCTTAATGCTAAACCGATATCCTTCCTCACTGCGATTCCCCACAACCAAATAACGGTCCCAGTACATGTTATTATTATTATTATTATTAAATGCTAAGCTACAACCCTACTTGGAAAAGCAGGATGCTATAAGCCCAGGGGCCCCAACAGGGAAAATAGCCCCAGTGAGGAAGGGAAACAAGGAAAAATAAAATATTCTAAGAACAGTAAAAACATTGAAATAAATATTTCCCATATAAACTATAAAAACTATAACAAAACAAGAGGAAGAGAAACTAGATAAAACAGTGTGCCCGAGTGTACCCTCAAGGCAAGAGAACTCTAACCCAAGAAAGTGGAAAGACCATGGTACAGAGGCTTTGGCACTACCCAAGTCTAGAAAACAATGGTTTGATTTTGCAGTGTCCTTCTCCTAGAAGAGCTGCTTACCATAGCTAAAGAGCCTCTTCTACCCTTACCAAGAGGAAAGTAACCACTGAACAATTACAGTGTCGTAGTTAACCCCTTGAGAGGAAGAATTGTTTGGCAATCTCAGTGCTGTCAGGTGTATGAGGACAGAGGAGAATCTGTAATGAATAGGCCAGATTATTCGGTGTCTGTGTAGGCAAAGGGGAGAGAACCGTAACCAGAGAGAAAGATCCAATGTAGTACTGTCTGGTCAGTCAAAGGACGCCATAACTCTCTAGCGGTAGTATCTCAACGGGCGGCTGGTACCCTGGCTAACCTACTACCTACAGCTCGAGTCAAAAGCTGCAAGCGGATTCAATAAACGGCGAACCCAGAAATGCATCAATCATTGTATTCGTGTGAAGATTGGAATTAAATGCTGAATGGTGGATGAACCTCAGAGAAAAAAAACTTCCACAATAAAAGCACGGAAATTTAATCAGCAGTGCATCTGATAGCCCAAAACTCACAGCATCATTCAC
The DNA here is from genome assembly GCF_036898095.1 of Palaemon carinicauda. Taxonomy (NCBI): domain Eukaryota; kingdom Metazoa; phylum Arthropoda; class Malacostraca; order Decapoda; family Palaemonidae; genus Palaemon; species Palaemon carinicauda. The sequence continues at coordinate 67,125,465 of NC_090742.1, read as the reverse complement.
CTATTAGACGTATATCCTTTCACAATTGGGTATTCAGGTCCATTTTCCAATATTATCCTTTACATTCAGATCTCCCTGGACAATTCTATCCTGTTCGTAATACTAGGCAGGCAGTTAATTCTAATAGCCAGGCCTTCTCCATCACGAGGCTCAATACTACGCAGTACTCTAGAAGTTTTATTCCAGCTGTTACCAAGTTGTGGAATGATCCTAATCGGGTGGTTGAATCAGTAGAACTTCAAAAGTTCAAAGTTGGAGCAAATGCTTTTTTTGTTAACCAGGCGGACATGAGTCTTTTTATAGTTTATTTATGACATATTTGTTTTTGATGTTGTTAATAGTTTATATATGACATGTCTGTTTTGACGTTGTTACTTATTTTAGAATGATTTATTGTTAATTTGTTCTCTTCATTTATTTATTTCCATATTCCCTTTCCTGACTGGGCTATTTTTCCCAATTGGAGCCCCTGGGCTTATAGCATCTTGCTTTTCCAACTAGGGTTGTAGCTTGGATAATAATAATAATAATAATATTATTATTACTTGCTGAGCTATAACCCTAGTTGGAAAAGCAGAATGCTATAAGCCCAGGGGGCTCCAATAGGGAAAATAGACCTGTGGGGGAATGGAAATATGGAAAAAATAGAATATTTTAAGAACAGTAACATTATAAATAAATATTTCCTTTGTAAACTATTAAAACTTTAACAAAACAAGAGGAAGAGAAATAAGAATAGTGTGCCCGAGCGTACTCTCAAGCAAGAGTACTCTAATCCAAGACACATCTTCTATATTCCAGATAATCACTACATCGACCATTGTTGTATACATATCCTATTCTTAGATTCCTATATTTCTCAACCTTTCTCTCTGCATCTACTTCATGAAGAACAACTAACCACTAACCCTATAGTTCCTTAACACCATCTTCCTTCTATTTCTACAGAAAACCATTCACTCTTACTCGAGATACTACCGCTAGAGAGATATTGGGTACTCTGGTCAGATAGTACTACATTGGAATCCTCTCTGGTTACGGCTCATTTTTTTTCCTTTTCTTACGCTTACACCAAACAGTCTGGCCTACTCCTTACACATTTCCCTCTTTCCTCATATAGGCCTACCTGACATCACTAAGATAACAGAAAAATTCTTCTTCACTCAAGGGGTTAACTACTGCCCTGTAATTGTTCAGTGGCCACTTTCCTCTTGGTAAGGGGTAGAAGAGACTCTTTAGCTAAGATAAGCAGCTCTTCTAGGAGAAGGACACTCCAAAATCAAACCATTGTTCTCTAGTTTTGGGTGGTGTCATAGCCTCTGTACCATAATCTTCTGATGTCTTAAGTTAGAGTTCTCTTGCTTGAGGGTACACTCTCTGGCACACTATTTTATCTATTTCCTTATTCCCTTTCCTCAGTGGGCTATTTTCCCTGTTGGAGCCCTAATAGGGCTCAATGCATCCGATTGTAGCTTAACTAGTAATTATAATATTACCATTATTATTATCATTATTATTACTTGCTAAGCTACAACCCTAGTTGGAAAAACAGGACGCTATAAGCCCAGGGGCTCCAACAGGAAAAATAGCCCAGTGAGGAAAGGAAACAAGGAAAAATTAAAATATGTTAAGAAAAGTAACAACATTAAAATAAATATATCCTATATAAACTATTAAAACTTTAACAAAAAAACAAGAGAAAGAGAAATAAGATAGAAAAGTGTGCCCGAGCGGACCCTCAAGCAAGAGAACTCCAACCCAAGACAGTGGAAGACCATTGTACAGAGGCTATGGCACTACCCAAGACTAGAGAACACTGGTTTAATTTTGGAGTGTCCTTCTCCAAGAAGAGCTGCTTACCATAGCTAAAAAGTCTCTTCTATCCTTACCAGGAGGAAAGTGGCCACTGAAAATTTAAAGTTCAGTAGTTAACCCCTTATAATCCTGCAATTGCAATTTTACCTCAATTAACTTATTTTCGTCACCAAACCCTGTTTTTTCATACATCAATATCGGTTTGTATTCTCTATTCCTGACCACATACACAATACGAAATTCCTGTTGTCCTTATGAAAATGTCAAGAAATTACATATATTGTACTACTTATTTATAGTCCATTTCTTTTAGCGATGCACATTTGCACCGACTCGCAACGGTGCCCTTTTAGCTCGGAAAAGTTTCCTGGTCGCTGATTGGTTAGAATTATCTTGTCCAACCAATCAGGGATCAGGAAACTTTTCCGAGCTAAAAGGGCACCGTTGCAAGTCGGTGCAAATATGACTCGCTAAAAGAAATGGACTATAGTATCCCCAACTCTATATCTCATTCATGTTCACCACGCAAACTATTCTCATTTCCTTCTTATCAAAACTATTTGTATACATTGCAGAAAACATCTACCCTCACTTTTCCATCTCCGATTTAACTATATACAGTACTTACATATCTGTATGTAAGTTTATATACACACTCACAATGGTAAAAGGGTTTGTGTATCGTCATGATCAACAGGGCTGTACTAGTCAGGGCCACCCCATACAAGGTTGGTTTGCTGTGAGCGATCAGACTAAAGTCTCCCCACCATCAATAATCCGCACTATAGTCCATTTCTTTTAGCGAGTCATATTTGCACCGACTCGCAACGGTGCCCTTTTAGCTCGGAAAAGTTTCCTGATCGCTGATTGGTTGGACGAGATAATTTTAACCAATCAGCGATCAGGAAACTTTTCCGACCTAAAAGGGCACCGCTGTGAGTCGGTGCAAATCTGCCTCGATAAAAGAAATGGACTATAGTCAGCGTGATGATGAAAACTGGTCAAACCCCAGACATATCTGAGGACTTTGACCTACAGTGGACTAGAAACAACTGCATTTGTTGTTGCTTGTTGTATAGGCCTATATACATATACTGTAGACATGAGAATATATGATATATATACTTTAAAAACTTACATAAACATTTAAATAAATATATATACTCGTATACACACACAAACACACACACTCATATATATGTATATATATATATATATATATATATATATATATATATATATATATATATATATATATATATGTATATATGCAGTATATATGTATATATATGTATGCAGTATCAGTATATATACATACTGTATATATATATATATATATATATATATATATATATATATATATAATTACATACAACATATATAAAGATACATATGTATGTGTATATATATATATATATATATATATATATATATATATATATAT
>NC_090742.1:67079706-67117206 GCF_036898095.1 Palaemon carinicauda | reverse complement strand
TTGATGGCATTGTATAACCGAGAATAGCTCTACCTAAAGGTGCACAAGCAAGAGAGCACAGGAGCACTGCAAGGAAGCGTATTCAATTGCTTTCTCTAAACTATAGTCCATTTCTTTTAGCGATGCATATTTGCACCGACTCGCGGCGGGGCCCTTTTAGCTCGGAAAAGTTTCCTGATCGCTGATTGGTTAGAATTATCTTGTCCAACCAATCAGCGATCCGGAAACTTTTCCGAGCTAAAAGGGCACCGCTGCGAGTCGGTGCAAATACGACTTGCTAAAAGAAACGGACTATAGTTACCTACATTAAAGGTTTAAAGGCCGCTCATGAATGGCAGGGGCAAGGGACAGTGAAATGAAAAAATGCCAGTGACGGTAGAGATCCACTCATAATGTAAATTATTATTAATATTACTTGCTAAGCTACAACCCTAGTTGGAGAAGAAGGATGCTATAAGACCAGGGGCACAAACAGGGAAAATAGCCCAGTGAGGAAAGGAAACGATGAAAAATAAAATATCTTAGGAACAGTAACATTAAAATAAATATTTCCTATATATACTATAAAAATTTTAACAAAACAAGAGGAAGAGAAATGAGATAGTGTGCCCGAGTGTACCCTCAGTCAAGAGAACTCCAACCCAAGACAGTGGAAGACCATGGTATAGAGGCTATGACACTACCAAAGATCAGAAAACAATGGTTTGATTTTGGAGTGTCCTTCTCCTAGAAGAGCTGCTTGCCATAGTTAAAGTCTCTTTTACCCTTACCAAGAGTGAAGTAGCCACTGAACAATTACAGCGAAGTAGTTAACCTCTTAGGTGAAGAAGAATTGTTTGGTAATCACAGTGTTGTCAGGTTTACGAGGATAGAGGAGAATCTGTAAAGAATAGGCCAGACTATTCGGTGTCCGTTCAGGCAAAGGGAAAATGAACCGTAACCAGAGATAAGGATCCAATTTAGTACTGTCTGGTCAGTCAAAGGACCCCATAACTCTCTAGCGGTAGTATCTCAATAAAATATGATTTAAAACTTCCATTAAAAAGAGTATTTACGAGTCGATATATTTTTCATTTAAAAACATATTTAGATAAATGGCTAAAATTGCAAATGTAAATACAGTATATATAAATAAAATTATTCATGTAAATATACGATGATGCATATATATTATAAATTGTAAGATTGTAAATGTGTATTTCATAATAAAAGAAAAAAAAATCAAGCTAGCGGACTTCATCAGGCTTTACAAGCATAGGTCGAAACTGTTAAGTGTTGAAACGCTCTAAGTTTATTCTATTTGACTTAAGAAACAGTTACTTTTTCACATGTTTAAAGATTTAAATACCGCTCATGAATGGCAGAGGCAAGGGACAGTGACATTGTCCTATCAAGCAGGACAAAGCCATAGAGACTGACCATATATACATATGATCAGCGCCCAAGCCCCTCTCCGCCTAAGCTAGGACCAGGGAGGGCCAGGCAATGGTAGAGGCAAGGGACTGTACCAACCGTGTGTCACACAATTGTACATAATTATTTTGTATATATTATGCTTGTATCTGCGCTCTTCCCTCGCACTAAAAAGAACCTGAATGATCATGTCTCCGGTTTCACTCTGTAGCATTGTCTGTCTCTCGAACAGGTTATGTCCTGTTGCCTTGAGGTTTTGTATATAAAGGAGAGTGTTCCTTAATAAACAACTCAGATGATTGCATCCTGCCTTTGAGTTCACAACCCTCTCTCGGCCCGTCACATTGGTGACCTCGGAAGTCGACTCGCTCCCACCGCCTTCCACCCCCACCCCCCTCGCCCCTTCATCGTTGGTACTATGGCGGACACTACGGCAGTTGGTGCTGCGGCCGCGCCATTCAAACTTTCATCGTTTGCCAGCGGAGAGGCGTTTGCTTGGTTTCAGCGCGCAGAAGTCCAGTTTCGTATCAGGGGCGTGACTCGCTCAACCACCAAAGCTGATTATGTTCTCGCGGCGATACCCGAGGACACCTTCCCAGAAATATCCAACTGGCTTTGTGAACAAGGAGACACCCCAATAGCGTATGACGACCTCAAATCATACCTTCTGCAGCAGTACTCGCCGTCGCCAGCCGCCCGTATAGCAAAGCTTTTTCAGCTCTCGCAACAACCGTTGGGGGACCAAAGGGCTTCGCTTGCCCTCAGGGAAATGACCAGTATCGCTCGCCTTCAACCTGCCGCAGACGGCTCTCCTCGTGAGGTGAACCTACTCCGTGCCCTTTGGATACGCCGTTTACCTGAACCTGTGCGCGCTGCCATACCCGATGTCGATAGTTTACCCATAAAGGACTTGATGACCAAAGCCGACGCCCTTATGGACAGCCACTTCAGGACCTCCATCAACGCCTCCACCCCTGACTACGAGGATGCCTATTCAACGTCAACCGAAGCTGACATGAATGCCGTAGGACATACACGCCTACCCCGTGACGTGCCGAAGCGGCGACAAAGCCGCCCACCACCCACCAATCGCTCGCGCCCCAACGAACGACTTCTACAGCCACTTACTACCTCCCATCCGCCGCAGTTTTGCTACTACCACTTCAGATTCGGGGCAACCGCGAAGAAATGTGCCAAAGATTGTCAGTGGCCAAAAAACGTGTAAGTAGGCCATCGCTTGTGGCGGTGGCCTTCCATGTTTCTAATCTTTTCTTTTTACAGGATGCAGGAACGGGCGTGCGATTTTTGGTAGACACAGGTGCTTGTCGTTCTCTTCTGCCAAGGAAACTCTTCAAGGAACAACGTAGTCTGTCTACATCTGCCGACGTCCGCTTGGTAGCTGCCAACGGATCTGCGATACCCACCTACGGTTACGAGAACCTCACATTATCGTTTGGAAACGGTAAATTCAATTGGAAGTTTCTCGTTGCTGACGTCACAATGCCAATCCTCGGTGCGGACTTCCTCTCTCATTTCCACCTTCTGGTCGTTGTCGCCCACCGACGATTGGTCAACGCAGACTCGTACTTGTCGACACCTCTTCAACCCGCCCCCTCTAACCTCGCTCTCCACATCAGCGCACCCACGGATGCCTACGCCCACCTCCTCACGTCGTACCCGGAAGTTTTCCGTCCAGAACTTCGCCAAACGCCCACGGTTCCTGCCAAGCACAGTATTTATCACCATATCAAGACGACGGGACCCCCAGTCTTCGCAAAATTCAGACGTCTGGCACCGGAACGATTGGCAGCCGCCAAACAGACGTTCGCCGAAATGGAGAAAATGGGCCTTTGCCAAAAGGCCTCCAGCCCATGATCGTCACCCTTACACATTGTTCTGAAGAAAGACGGCTCCCTCCGTCCGTGCGGGGATTACAGGCGCCTGAAAATGCAAACAGAACCGGATCACTACCCCCTCCCAAACATTGCCGATGTAACCTCCTACCTGCACAAAGTAAAGGTTTTCTCTACGCTCGACCTCCTGAAGGGGTATTATCAGGTGCCTATGAACCCAGAAGACATCCCCAAGACCGCCATCACCACTCCGTTTGGCACATACACCTTCAATTACTCCTGTTTTGGCCTTCGTAATGCTGGGGAAACGTTTCAACGTCTCATGGATGGCATCTTAGGGGACCTCCCTTTCTGTGTATGTTATGTGGACGACATAATTGTGTTCTCCTCCTCAAAAGAGGAACACCTCCGTCACCTGCGCATCGTGCTCGACCGCCTGCAACAAAACAGCCTTGTAGTCCGGTATGACAAGTGTACCTTTGGCACCAACGAAGTGTCGTTCTTAGGGCACCGTATCACTCCTGAAGGAGTCCATCCCCTCCCTGAGAAGGTAGCAGCCGTTCAGAATTTCCCCACGCCCTCGACCGTCAAAGCTCTGCAGGAATTCTTGGGCATGATCAACTATTATCACCGTTTTCTGCCAGCCATTGCCGCCACTCTTGCTCCCCTCTACGCCTCCCTCAAGGGCAAGCCAAAGGACTTGAAGTGGGGTCCCCTTCAAGAAGCAGCCTTCTGCAATGCAAAGAAGGCCCTATCAACTGCTGCGGCTCTCACTTTTCCTATCCCACACGCCCCTCTCCTTCTCTCCACCGATGCCAGCGACGTCGCTATTGGTGCAGTACTCGAGCAGGTGGTCAAAGGCTCGCCCCGCCCATTGGCCTTCTTCAGCAGAAAACTGTCCAAGGCAGAATCGGGTTATTCTACCTTCGATCGAGAATTGCTGGCGGTGCACTTGGCTGTCCGTCACTTTCGCCATTTCTTAGAAGGTACGCCCTTCGTCATTCGCACATACCACATGCCTCTGGTGCACGCCTTCACTCGACAGTCTGACGCCTGGTCCGCCCGTCAACGCCGACATCTCTCCGCCTTGGCTGAATAAAATTGCACCCTCCAATACGTCCCTGGGAAAATGAATCCCGTTGCCGATGCCCTGTCAAGAAACACGTTGGCTGCCGTTCAACTGGGATTGGATTACAACGCCCTGGCTGAAGCCCAACGACAGGATCCAGAGTATCAAGCTTGTAGGACATCCTGCACGTCCCTCCGTTGGGAGGATTTTCCCCTCGAAAACTCCAACACCACCCTCCTCTGTAATGTCAGTACTGGTAGACCTCGACCTTGGATTCCTGCTCCCATGCGCCGACAGGTGTTTGATTTCATCCACGGCCTTTCACATCCTTCGTGCCGTTCTACTGCACAGCTGCTGAAGGCAAAGTTCATTTGGCACGGCATTTCTAAGGATGCTAAGGATTGGGTCCGTGCCTGTACTTCTTGCCAAACTTCCAAAGTACATCGACACACAGATTCAGGAGTGGGCACCTTTCCTCAACCTCAGCGTCGTTTCGCACACATTCACGTCGACGTTGTAGGCCCCCTACCCACATCACAAGGACATCGTTACCTGTTTACCGTCATCGACCGCTCCACTCGTTGGCCTGAAGCCATTCCCATGGAAACTGCAACGTCCGCCTCATGTACATCCGCCTTACTCTCTGGATGGATTTCAAGATTCGGTATCCCTGAGCATATTACTTCTGACAGGGGAACCACTTTCACCTCTCAATTATGGACGTCATTAGCGAATCTCCTGGGCATCACCCTACATCAGACAACGGCCTACAACCCCGCTGCCAATGGAATGGTTGAACGTTTTCATCGCACCCTCAAAGCAGCTTTGATGTCCCACTGCAAGGATTCCAACGGGTTTACTCAGCTTCGCTGGGTCCTCCTGGGACTAAGGACCAGCCGAAATGGTGTATGGCGACCCGTTGGTCGTCCCTGCCGAGTTTTTTCCTTCTACAACCTCCTCCGACGATCTCCAGCGCATACGTCACGTCGTGGGAAAATTTACTCCGTGCCGCCAGACTTACAAGCCCCTAGCGAAGCATCACATACCAACGGACTTGCACTCTGCAACGCACGTCTTCCTGCGCAACGACACCAGCAAGCCACCGTTAACGCCCCCTTACACGGGACCTTTCCTTGTGATCCGACGCAGTCCGAAAGCATTCCTCCTAAACATTCGGGGCAAAGAAGACTGGGTCTCCATTGATCGTCTAAAACCTGCTTATCTTCTGCCAGATGACCCGCCTACAGTTCGCCTCTCTAGATCAGGGCGCGCTATTTAACATGTACAGTATGTCATTTTTAGGGGGGGAGCCATGTACCAACCATGTGTCACACAATTGTACATAATTCCTATTGTATATATTATGCTTGTATCTGCGCTCTTCCCTCGCACTTAAAAGAACCTGAATGATCATGTCTCCGGTTTTCCTCTGAACTTTGTCTGTCTCTCGAACATGCCATGTCCTGTTGCCTTGCCGTTTTGTATATAAAGGAGAGTGTTCTATAATAATATAACTCAGTCGTTTCCAATCTGCCTTTGAGTTCACATCCTCTCTCGGCCCGTCACAGGACAGTGACATTGCCCTATCAGGCAGGACAATGCCCTAGAGACTGACCATATATACATATGATCAGCGCCTAAGCCCCTCTCCACCTGAGCTAAGACCAGGGAGGGCCAGGCAATGGTAGAAGCTAGGGACAGTGACTTTGCCCTACCAGGTAGGACAATACTCTATACACTGACCATATATACATATCATCAACATCCAAGCCCCCTCTCCACCTAAGCTAGGACCAAGGAAGGCTAGGCAATGGCAGAGGCAAGGGACAGTGATAGTGCCCTGTAAAGCAGGAGAATGCCCTGGTGACTGACCATATATATATATATATATATATATATATATATATATATATATATGATCAGCGCCCTAAGCCCCCTCTCCACCCAAGCTAGGACCAGGGAGGACAAAGCAATGGCTGCTGATATCTCAGATTGTAGACCTATAGGCTTCCCCCAAACGCCCCATCCTTAGCTCACAAGAATGATGAGGTTGAAGCGACCAAAGAAACTAACGGGTTTCAGCGGGACTCGACCCCCAGTCTGGCGAGCACCAGGCAAGGACGTTATCAACAGGCCACCACAACCCTAAGCTTAATCTTCTCACAAGCAAAGAAGTGTGGTGATACAATCCACCGAGCAAAAGCTACAGAGAAAATTCTTTTCCTCCCTGGTCTATTTTTCCTTGTTGGAGCCCTTGGGCTTATGGCATCTTGCTTTTCCAACTAAGGTTGCAGCTTAGCTAATAATAATAATAATAATAATAATAATAATAATAATATGCTCCATTTTATGTCAAATTTCACCAGCACCTTTCACGACACAGGCCTACAATGGGCTTTACTGTCATCACTACTGCAATTTGTATCCATAATTGAACATGATCTAAACATCAAGTCCTAAATCCAACATGAAGCATCGGAAATCTGACCTTTTTATATTACAGCCAAGGTTTAAACTTTTAAGGTAATTACCTTAGTTTGAGGTAATTTTCATGGTTTCAAGGTAATTTTAGGGTAATTTTAATTTTACTAGCTTGAAATTTAAGGAAATTTGCAAAGTTTTAAGGTAATCTAAGGTAAAAAAACAGCAGCATTTAAGGTAATGGCAACCTGACACATGCTCGAGTTTAAACCCTGATTACATCTCCTTGGCAAAACTCCTTTGAGAAATACAAGGAAGGAGCGGATGTCCACGTGCATTCCAAGGATCGTGAAACATCTGATGCAGTCTACATTGACCTGAATGCGTTTGGCAAGACGAGAAAGAGACAAATCATTGAAATGATCCATGAGTATGGGCTCAGCACATCGTACAACAGGATCTTAAAAATAGCACAGCTAGGAAATGCTATTGTTGTATATGTTGAAGATGGCTTAACCTGTCCCCAAGAGTTGAGAAAGACAGTCATGCATGTTAGGGGTACGGTGCCCCTATGTCTCGTGCATGGAGGCCGTGCATGTAGTGCACGGCAGCACGGGCATAATCGAACGCTCGGCGGAAGTATGGCCTGCTAACCCGACCAGTGTAGGGTTGCCAGATTGTGCTACTTTGAACAATTGTACATCATAATTTGGCTACTCTTCTCATCCTATTATTATTATTATTATTATTATTATTATTATTAAAAGCCAAGCTACAACCCTAGTTGGAAAAGCAAGATGTTATAAGCCCAAGGGCTCCAAGAGCGGAAAATAGCCCAGTGAGGAAAGGAATTAAGGAAATAGATGAGCTACAAGCGAAGTAATAAATGATCAAAATAAAATATTTTAAGAACAGTAACAACTTTAAATTAGATCTTTTATATATAAACTATAAGAACTTCAAAACAAACAAAAGGAAGAGAAATCAGATATAACAGCGTGCCCGAGGCTAATAACATTATCATTATCTTAAAATGATGAACAACAAGTTGACTATTCTAGTTTGAACTGATGTCCTTCCTATTCATTCATAGAAAATGGCGCTAATCTGAACACAATTATAGGGGTCCCTAATTGACACTGGAATGTCTTTCATTCGTTCCAAGACAATAGACTTGATCAGATCAGGTCCATATATGTCTCTCATACAAATAAGGAAGTATTTTCTTTATTTACCCCTAAAATCCGAACACCAAATTTAGATTTAAAAAGAAAATGGGAACGTGTTTCAGTTCACAGTTAAAATTATTAAACATCTCATTAAAGAGAAAATGGTGGCCGATGTGGTAACGTTCCTGACCGGTGAACGCCAGACTGGGGTTCGAGTCTCACGCAAACTAATTAGTTTCTTTGCTCGCTGCAACCTCACCATCCTTGTGAGCTATGGATGGGGGGAGCTATAGGTCTATCTGCTGAGTCATCAGTAGCCATTGCCTGACCCTCCATGGTCCTAGCTTGGGTGGAGAGAGGGGTTAGGAACTGATCATATGTATGTATGGTTAGTGTCTAGGCATTGTCCTGCTCGATAGAGCAATGTCACTGTCCCTTGACTCTGCCATTCATTAGCGGCCTTTAAACCTTTGGAGGCAAACATATACAGTATGCAACATCCGCTACAAACAACGGTACAAGTTACGCAAGAGTAACAGCTACTAATACAGACTTGCAAAGAGACTTTTAAACAATTCATAAGCATTGCGACAATAAAAATTAGACCCCAATAATAAACAGCATAATAATAGATAACTAGAAAAGTACTCTGAGAATGCAGACATACGCCATGGCAGCTTATTTTCCGAAACCAGCTTGCCTTTCCCAGAATCAATTTAGACCGTAAGCGTATTTAAAGTTCGTATGAAAACCATGTTGCAGCAAACATGGGGTTAGGGTTCGGGTTAATTTCAATTTGGTCGACCTTTTTTCTCGACCTTGACCTTGACCTAAGACTTTCAAAATTGAATCACTTCAACGTCTCGACATAACAATTAATCCCTGAAAGTTTCACTACTATATGAGTAAAATTGTGGCCAAGACGTTGCAAACAAACAAACAGACAAACACGAGCAAAAAAACAACCTCCTCCCAACTTCGTTGGCGGAGGTAACAATGTACCCACAACGCATTTCACTTTGGAAAATAAAGGTAGAAAGTATCGTGAAGAGGAACAAAAGACAGTCGAACCGTAAAATCAGTACAAGTGAGCTTCATGTATTTCAAAATATGCAGGATTCCACACAATATGAAGATAAATCTCTTGCTTGAGGGTACACTCGAGCACACTATTCTATCTTATTTCTCCTCTTCTTGTTTTTTTTTTAGTTTTTAGTTTATCTATGAAACACTTACTTTATTGCTATTACTGTTCTTACAATATTTTATTTCAGTAGTTAATTACTTCTCTTGTAGTTTACTTATTTCCTTTCCTCACTGGGCTACTTTCCCTGTTGGAACCTTCGGGCTTCTAGCATTCTACTTTTCCAACTAGGGTTGTAGCTTCGCAAGTAATAATAATAATAATAATAATAATAATAATAATAATAATAATAATAATAATAATAATAGCACAATGTTCAGAAGACGACTCATCAGATGAAGACTTCACACCCAGAAACGAACCTATCTCGGACTCAAATTCACCAATTCTTCTATCAGGAGATTTAAATCATTTGTAAGCAACACAGCATCAATCAACGGGAGAAATACAAGCCTCTCAGGTATCTCCAACTCTTCCGTTTTGAAAGATCTAGAAGGATAAACTTCAGCATACGAAAATACTATGCCAGTAGCCCAGAATACCAGAAAATAAAACGTGACAAAAAAAAAAAAGTATTGTAGGCTGTTGTTCTATCTTGAAGACCCTAACAGGAAAAAATGTACATTTTTACAACGAAAACTGTGGCTAAACCACACTTTATATTACGCCAATACTTGACTTTCTAAATTATTCCCTACCAAAGGCAGCTAGCTAACAGCCCTCATTCTTCTTTTACTCGCTTTGCCTACGAGCTAAAATGTCTTTTACTAAATAAATAAATGTAAACAGGACGCGTTTGTGCGATATATATATATATATATATATATATATATATATATATATATATATATATATATATATATATATATATATATATATATATATATATATATATATATATATATATATATATGAAGGTACCAAAGTACCAAATATAAAATACGAATCAAGATTAAAGTACCCTACCACAATGAACTGTAAAAGACTATTAATTACCCCTGCAATATAACTTATTCAACACATTAAATAAATAAATATGGAGAGAAAATAAATCAACAAAATAATACAATTATACTTATCAAAAGTGATTTAAGGGAAAGCGAGCTGTCTTCATTCGATTTCCGCACAGAAGCAACGTTTGGACACTTTCAGTATGATTCATACGATGCTTTATCATTTATTTACACCCACTTGCTTATTTTAATTGAAAGTAACTAAAAAAATTAATGTAATAATTTCAACAAATAATTAATGGCCAAGCTTATATCTAAAATACTTTAAAATATCGAAATAACAAAATTGTTAGAGTCAACAATTTTATCCCAGAGGTACGATAATCAAAACAAGCTTATGTTATTTTGTTGCAGACGAAAGTGAACGGAAGCGATTGCAGCAGATTGTCCAGTTGATTGATGTATTCCAAGTATTTATGTGTCATCCGGTGACCGTAAGTTAATTTCCATACCACAGTGCAGGGAATATTAAAAAATAAGTCAACACAACCCCATTTGACCTACTTTCGAGGTCAAGTTTCTCTGGTTGGACAGAAGGTCACACGACAGGGCCTTACGATTTTTTCCCCGTATAATCTACTACTCCACACATTCAGTCCTTTTTATGAAATTTAGAATATATAATAAACTTGACAAAGTTATCTACAACAAAGGAAATATAAGCTAAGTGCTCTAGCAAAGCTACGATAGGTTACCGTACAGAGGTTAGAAATCCACAGGCAATAGTCTTTGCTACAAATTTACCGTCTTTGCTAACGATACTAAAGAAAAATAAGGTTACGATGGCCAAAATCTGCACTTATCCAATGATGCTACCTTTGACTAGGTTTATTTGAGAAATGGGAGCCTTTGTATATCAACGGCCAGTTCCTCCCACGTCCATGAAAAATGGACACAAACTTACCTAAACTTTCCCCTAACCTAACCTAAAAGTCGTGTCTTTACGTACTAAGCTAACTGGGGGCTAACACACCCCTGCGAATCCCTAACACTGTCATATTAGCCAGCCGTTATCATACATACAGGTAGCTGCTATCACACATACACCCCAAGAAATGTTAGCCTATCCTCGAGTAGGGGTGAATGTAGTTCATTGGGAGTAGTGTGGACTTTATTTGTCAAATCAGTTTCTATTATAAAGTATGATTTAGTGTTACCTTGCCAGGAGTGAAGTCAGTTGGCAAGCGAAAACAGGGTAAGCCAAGAATACAGCAGTCTAAGGGGGGGGGGGGGGCGTAACCCCCTGAGTAGGCAACTGGGCAAGGATACGACTCGTATGTTGGGTTACATGGAGAACCTTGGGTTAGGTGGTGGTCGTGTGTAGGGGTTTTGCAGCAAGACGGCCAAGGCTACGAACAATTAGAAAATGGAAAGGAAATTCCCATTTTCTATACACGCAGGAGACCCTCTTCATTGATAAATAAAGGCTCCGTAGTAAATATTTACCCAGTTTTATTAACAAACCCTGTCCATCCGAACCTATTACAAAGGCTTCCTCGCATAACCTCAGGAGGCTAGAATAGGGTACAGAATAGTTGGTAGTCTGAATAGCCAAAAAAATAAATACAGTATACCTGTATGATATTTTAATTTCTAGCCAAATACAAGAGCCATGTATTTTTCCAATTCACTATCTGTGTTTTATTAATTTCTGACCATGAATATTGTGGCAAATCAACCGTTCATGAGTTTTCGTACCTTCTCCTCATAAAAACAATTAGCCTATAAGGGATCCCTCTGGAAGATCATTGTTTTGGGTGTGGAACAAAAATCAAGTGATTTGCAGCAGAAATATATAGTTCATTTAAGTGGCAAGAAATTAAAGTATCATAATTACCAATAATCTATATCACGTCCCTCAAATGTTTTTTTTTCTCCGCGCTGGATCGCTTTGCTCGCAAATATACATCATCTCATTGCTCCTCTGTTTTGGCAAGATGTACATAGATGAGCTGTGTAAACCATAATTTGGGTCATTATTTTGGGGAGATATTTGACATTCAGATGAGCAACAATAGTTACATGATGAATGGACAGCGTTTTTAACATAATCAATTAATCATGGTGGAATTGATGCATAAGGGGAAAAAGATGGGAACTTGTGTAGAAACATTTGGAAGCTGTTAATAGGTTATAAAAAGACAGGTAATGATTACGTCATACAAAAAACAAAATAGCTCGTAAAAGCTAATGCAAACAATGCATACGCAGTAACCCACCATCAGACTCCTAAAAGTAAACAATGGACTTCGACAATAAAATGGTGTTCACAATTTAATTGATCAGTACGTAAGTTATTGTCTCAGTCTCCGTTAGCCATATAGAGAAAAATGGCAAGCTAGCCTGCAGTCGTCCATTTCTTATAGCAAATTCCGGTTTTGCTAGAAATAAATGCGTCCTATTTTAAACTCAAAAGGATTGACCATCAACAGCTTTCTAAAATTTTGGAAATTTTCGTTAACACTGTAAAAAAATTTCATCCGTAAATCGGTGTCCAGTAAATATGGGGTACATAGTTTGTAGAATGGGTGACACACTCACCTAATTTCCCTAATTAAAATTTTAACCCTTATACCTCCATGCTATTTGGAACTTTCCAACCCTTAACCCCCAGGCGGTTTTTTTTTCCAAGCACATTTTGCAATATATTTTTGTCAAATTGCTCTAACAGCCTTAGTTTTTGTCATAGAGAGGTCAGGTTAGTCTCATTCTTTTTTTAAAATGCCTGAAGTTTCTCATAAAGTTATCAAAAATACACAAAAAATGTAAATACTGTAGCATTTTTTTGCAAGAACGTACCGGTACGTCCATGGGGGTAAAGGGATGAGTTTTGTGAAACGTACCAGTACGTCCATGGGAGGTAAAAGGGTTAAAGAGATAAATAAAGATATAAAGTCATTCATCACATTCTAAAATCCTCCTAATAAGTTCTTAACTGGTGTGTATGTAGTTGGTCATGACAGGCATAAACTTTCGTTTTTCAATATTAAACTTACCCGGTGATCATGTAGCTGTCAGCTCTGCTGCCCGACAGAAAAACCTAAGGACGAAATACGCCAGCGATCGCTATACAGGTGGGGGTGTACATCAACAGCGCCATCTGTCGAGCAGGTACTCAAGTACTCCATGTCAACACAGAACCAATTTTCTCTCTGTCGTGCCACCGGCAAGACCTACTAAATACGCTGTTGTTTTCTGGATTGATTTTCACGTTATTTGGTGAAGTATTCATTTCTGGTTATTAGCTATCGCTGTGCAGAAGTTATCTTCAATACTTCCTTGCATTCTTTTATTGCATTTTGGATTATTTGTTGACGACTTGGATAGATTTTGAATTCCCCCCTTTGACTAATTCAAGATGTCTGACCCTGCTCAAGTCCCCAAGTACAGGAAGTGTAGCGCTAGGGACTGTTCTAGGCGTCTTCCGAAGGCCTCTATCGATCCGCACACCGTTTGTTCCACTTGTAGGGGTAAAGCCTGTCAATTGGAAGATCGATGTGAGGAATGCGTTAGGCTTTCGGAATTCGATTTTCAAGAATTCCTGAAATATGCACGTAGGCTAGAGAAGGATAGGATCAGGAGGAGTTCGTCTCGCTCAATTGATTTTTCCTCTCCCCATGCCCCACAACCTATTCCTTCCCCTGTAGTGGTTGCACCCGACCCCCCTGCTAGCGCTCATCATCCTTCGATGGCAGATATGATGCGTGCCATCCAGGCTCTAGGTGAGAGAGTCGAGTCATTGGCGAATGACCGCAATCAACTCATGGCTGACGTCAGGGAGTTGAAAGGTAAAAGTGCAGTGGGAAGTGAAGTGAGTGTCAGTGCAGTGAAAAGTGTCAGTGTTACGCATGAGGGTGCGTCTGTTCGTGCCTGTCGTCCTCCCAGTCCAGGACCTCTTGCAAGCTCCCAAGCCCAGGGGAGAAGCAATGTCGTACGACCAAAGGGTTCGACAGGCTTTAATCAGCGGACAGACGTTCCCTCCGTGGTTTCGGACGTATCTTGCCTAGATCGTCCCACCCACAAGAAGACGAGTGAGCCCGTTCATTCCTCGTCTGCGGAAGAGGTTTCTCGCCAGAAACGCTGGACCAAGGTCTCACGGCCTCTTAAACGCAAGGTCCCTTCCGAGCAAGTCCAACGGCCCAGGTGTAGCCACTGGGTCAGTTCGGACTCGCTGCAGTCCTCCGACGACTGCACACCTCCTAAGAGAGGCAAAGTGGTACCGCAGCAGGCAATAACTCCGTCTGTTGCCGCACCAGCTGCTGTAGACCCTAAGTGGTCTTTGCTGCAGTCTATGCAGACTCAGCTAGCTTCCTTTATGCAGGAGAATCGTGCGGAGAAGGTTGACGCTGCACCCGTTAGCCTACAACCAGCCACGGTTGTGCGCCCAGCTGACGCTGAGGCTGCCTGCTCCCACACTCCGGCTGTGAGAGCTCCACCACCTATGCGCAGTCGACCCTGCCAGACGCATGTTGACGTTCGCCGACGCGCGGAACCCTCCGTTGACGTGCGTGAGCTACCACAACAACAGGAGGGTGGAGTTAAGCTGCCGTGTTTTGACGTGGTGCGTCAGCCTCCGCAACCCACGGTGGTCTCCACTATCCGACCACAGTCAGGAATAGACGCTTTGCGCCCCCACTCAGCTATGGTTGTTGCCAGTTCTCAGACTGACCAACAGTGGCATGACGTTGGATCCAGTGCAGCCACGCATGCACCCGTGCTGCCGGACTCAGCCGTCCAGCTTTTATCTACTCCTTTGCCGCTTCCTTCTCAGCATTCAGACGATGGACTCTCTGATGATGACGAAGCTGCTTGGTACTGGGAGAGTGGTTGCAGTCCAAAAAGCAACTTGGGAAGACAACCTTCATGTTTCCCCCGGCCAAGCTTGCTTCCAGATCTAGCGTCTGGTATGCCACGGGAGAAGTTCTCGGCTTGGGAGTTCCTGCCTCTGCCCAGGGCGACTTCTCAAGTCTGGTAGACTCTCCCCGCAGGCTGGCTATGAGACGCTCCAAGATTTGCTGGACTCCTTCGGATATGGACCATCTTATGAAAGGAGTTTTCCGTGCATTCGAAGTCTTTAACTTCCTGGACTGGTGTTTGGGAGCGTTGAGCAGGAAGACCTCCCCTTCTGATAAGGAAACTTCCATGCTCATTATGTCCTGCATGGACAAAGCCATACGGGATGGTTCTAGTGAGCTTGCGGCTTCTTTCGTGTCCGGGGTCCTCGAGAAGCGGGATCACCTTTGCTCCTCCTTGTCAGCTGGAGTCACCCCATGTCAAAAGTCAGAACTTATGTTTGCTCCGCTCTCGAAGTGTCTCTTCCCTGAAGAGTTGATCAAGGAGATTGCCGCCTCCTTGATTCAGAAAGACACTCATGACCTGGTGGCGTCATCCGCACGCAAAGCCACCTCTTTGCCCTCCGTGCCTAGACCCAGGATGGACACTCCAGCGTCAAGGTTCATTCCGCCCTTTCGTGGCAGAGCCTCCAGCAGAGGAGGTGCTCGTGCCGAAAGTCAACGTGGGAGCTAGAAGAAGAGTTCCAAGTCCTCTAGAGGCAGAGTCTGACTGCCACCTTCTTCAGACAGCAGTGGGAGCCAGGCTCAAGAACTACTGGCAGGCCTGGGAGAACAGGGGCGCAGACGCACAGTCTGTGAAGTTACTCAGAGAGGGGTACAGGATTCCATTCTTGCGCAAGCCCCCTCTAGCAACAACTCCCATCAACCTCTCTCCCAGGTACAGAGAGGAGGACAAGAGGCTAGCTTTACAGCAAGAGGTGTCTCTCTTACTACAAAGGGAGCGGTAGTCATAGTCCGGGACCATCAATCCCCGGGCTTCTACAACCGTCTCTTCTTAGTGGCGAAGAAGACAGGAGGGTGGAGACCGGTGCTAGACGTCAGTGCTCTGAATGTCTTTGTCACAAAGCAGACGTTCACCATGGAGACGACAAAGTCGGTTCTAGCATCGGTCAGGAAGGAAGACTGGATGGTCTCGTTAGACCTAAAGGACGCTTACTTTCACGTCCCCATCCACCCAGATTCCCAACCTTTTCTAAGGTTCGTTTTCGGGAAGGTTGTATACCAGTTCCAAGCCCTGTGCTTTGGCCTAAGCACGGCACCTCTAGTTTTTACCAAACTGATGAGGAATATTGCCAAATTCCTGCATTTAGCAGACATCAGAGCCTCCCTCTATTTGGACGACTGGCTTTTAAGAGCTGCGTCAAGTTGTCGCTGTCTGGAGAATCTAAAGTGGACTCTGGATCTGACCAAGGAATTGGGTCTCCTGGTCAATATGGAAAAGTCCCAACTCGTCCCATCCCAAACTATAGTATACCTAGGAATGGAGATTCAGAGTCAAGCTTTTCGGGCTTTTCCGTCAGCCCCCAGAATCAGTCAAGCCCAAGAATGCATCCAGAACATGCTGAAGAAGGACCGATGTTCAGTCAGACAGTGGATGAGTCTGATAGGGACGCTTTCATCACTGGACCAGTTCATCGCGTTAGGGAGACTCCACCTCCGACCCCTTCAGTTTCACCTAGCTGTTCACTGGAGAAAGGACAAGACGCTAGAAGCGGTCTCGGTTCCTATTTCCGAGAAGATGAAGTCTTCACTGACTTGGTGGAAGAACAACATTCTCCTCAGGGAGGGTCTGCCACTGGCTGTTCAGACCCCCGACCACCTTCTCTTCTCGGACGCATCGGACACGGGCTGGGGTGCGACATTGGACGGTCGGGAATGCTCGGGCACGTGGAATCCGGATCAAAGAACGCTGCACATCAACTGCAAGGAGCTACTGGCAGTTCATCTGGCCTTGAGAAGCTTCAAGTCCCTCCTTCTAGGCAAGGTGGTGGAGGTGAACTCCGACAACACCACAGCCTTGGCGTACATCTCCAAGCAAGGAGGGACTCATTCGATGACGTTGTACGAGATCGCAAGGGACCTCCTCACCTGGTCAAGAGATCGAAACATATCCCTAGTAACGAGGTTCATTCAAGGCGACATGAATGTCATGGCAGACCGCCTCAGCCGGAAGGGTCAAATCATCCCAACAGAGTAGACCCTTCACAAGAATGTTTGCAACAGACTATGGGCCTTGTGGGGTCAGCCTACCATAGATCTGTTCGCTACCTCGATGACCAAGAGGCTCTCAATTTATTGCTCACCGATTCCGGACCCAGCAGCAGTTCATATAGATGCCTTTCTTCTGGATTGGTCCCATCTAGACCTTTATGCGTTCCCCCCGTTCAAGATTGTCAACAGAGTACTGCAGAAGTTCGCCTCTCACGAAGGGACAAGGTTGACGTTGGTTGCTCCCCTCTGGCCCGCGAGAGAATGGTTCACCGAGGTACTGCAATGGCTAGTAGACGTTCCCAGAAAACTTCCTCTAAGAGTGGACCTTCTGCGTCAGCCGCATGTAAAGAAGGTACACCCAAGCCTCCACGCTCTTCGTCTGACTGCCTTCAGACTATCGAAAGACTCTCAAGAGCTAGAGGCTTTTCGAAGGAGGCAGCCAGAGCGATTGCTAGAGCAAGGAGGACATCCACTCTCAAAGTCTACCAGTCGAAGTGGGAAGTCTTCCGAAGCTGGTGCAAGTCGAAAAACCAGTACCTCTGTAACTCAGATAGCTGACTTCCTTTTATACCTAAGGAAGGAAAGATCCCTTTCAGCTCCCACGATCAAAGGTTACAGAAGCATGTTGGCAGCAGTCTTCCGTCACAGAGGCTTAGATCTTTCCAACAACAAAGATCTACAGGACCTCCTTAAGTCTTTTGAGACCTCGAAGGAGCGTCGGTTGGCCACACCAGGTTGGAACTTAGACATGGTTTTAAGGTTCCTTATGTCAGCGAGATTCGAACCGCTTCAATCAGCCTCTTTTAAAGATCTCACTTTGAAGACTCTTTTCCTCGTCTGCTTAGCAACTGCTAAAAGAGTCAGTGAGATACACGCCTTCAGCAGGAACATTGGATTTACATCTGAAACGGCTACATGTTCCTTACAGCTTGGTTTTTTAGCCAAAAACGAACTTCCTTCTCGTCCTTGGCCCAAATCGTTCGAGATTCCAAGCCTGTCTAATTTGGTTGGAAATGAACAAGAAAGAGTCCTATGCCCAGTAAGAGCTCTTAAGTACTATTTAAGACGTACTAAACCATTACGAGGACAATCAGAAGCTTTATGGTGCGCTATTAGGAAACCTTCTTTACCGATGTCGAAGAACGCAGTTTCTTATTATATCAGACTTCTGATTCGAGAAGCTCATTCTCATCTGAATGAGGAAGACCATGCTTTGCTGAAGGTAAGGACACATGAAGTTAGAGCTGTCGCAACTTCAGTAGCCTTCAAACAAAACAGATCTCTGCAGAGTGTAATGGATGCAACCTATTGGAGAAGCAAGTCAGTGTTTGCATCATTTTACCTTAAAGATGTCCAGTCTCTTTACGAGAACTGCTACACCCTGGGACCATTCGTAGCAGCGAGTGCAGTAGTAGGTGAGGGCTCAACCACTACATTCCCCTAATCCCATAACCTTTTTAATCTTTCTCTTGAAATGTTTTTTATTGTTGTTTTTTGGGTTGTACGGAAGGCTAAGAAGCCTTTCGCATCCTGGTTGATTTGGCGGGTGGTCAAATTCTTTTCTTGAGAAGCGCCTAGATTAGAGGTTTTGATGAGGTCCTTTAGTATGGGTTGCAACCCTTCATACTTCAGCTCCTAGGAGTCGCTCAGCATCCTATGAGGATCGCGAGGCTCAGTAAGGAAGACGTACTTAAAAAGGCAGAGTAATTGTTCAAGTCGACTTCCTTACCAGGTACTTATTAATTTTATGTTTGTTATTTTGAATAACTGCTAAAATGAAATACTGTACGAAATACTTAGCTCTTAATGTTAACATATATGCTGGTCTCTACCCACCTCCCTGGGTGTGAATCAGCTACATGATCACCGGGTAAGTTTAATATTGAAAAATGTTATTTTCATTAGTAAAATAAATTTTTTAATATACTTACCCGGTGATCATAAATTAAAGGACCCACCCTTCCTCCCCAATAGAGACCCAGTGGACCGAGGAGAAAATTGGTTCTGTGTTGACATGGAGTACTTGAGTACCTGCTCGACAGATGGTGCTGTTGATGTACACCCCCACCTGTATAGCGATCGCTGGCGTATTTCGTCCTTAGGTTTTTCTGTCGGGCAGCAGAGCTGACAGCCACATGATCACCGGGTAAGTATATTCAAAAATTTATTTTACTAATGAAAATAACATATTACTTGTCAAATTGATTTCTATGGGGAAAATGTTGTTAATAATTTTCTGAAGTATATCATGATGCTAGTTTTACGATTTACAAAAAATTATGATTTAGTGTTACCCTGCCAGAAACGAAGCTGGTTGGGAAGCAAACATAGGGTTGAGACTTAGTCTTAGGGTAAGCTAAGGATATGGCTGCCGCAGGTGGGGCGCTGTGCCCCCGATAGGTAAGGATACAGCTCATAAGATAGGTTAGGTGGTGTTCCTGTGTGTTTTCCTTTTAAATTGTGGTTTTTCCATTAAGACTTCAAATTATTCACTCGGTCTGCCCCAATCAACTATGAAGGCTCCCTCATAATAATTAATTAGGTTTAATGTTAAACTAAAAAAAAATGTGTGAATGTATTTTCCAAGTCATACGGAGCTTTCCCCCCCCCCCATGACTGTTACCCTCCCTTAGTCCTTATAATCTTCTGTAGGTGGCTCGTTGAACTCCAGTGGGTAGGCTGTAGGCATTTCAAACTTAACCAGTAGGACTTTCAGTCGACCTAGGTTGTTTTCGTATTACGTGTTCCTTGGGCTTTATTATAGCATAGTACAATATTAGTTAGAGCATTAGAACTCACATAATCGAATAAATCTCTTTGTATACTATACACTATTTTGATCCCTATAATCTATTGTTGACAGCCAGTACTGTGTTATCAGTAATTACTAATTTTAATTAAAAAAAAATTACCTTTCATTTGGAGAAACTGCTTCACACAGTTCAGAAAAATTTTGATATGTGGTGTTTTTGTCGTAAGTTAGGCTACTTGTTCAAATAGGATCTAAGTCCAAACATTTTACATTCAGAACCTCTTGGTTATACACTTTCAATATCGGGATTTGCAATGTACAGTAATAATGCCCTTATATCAGTTGTGTGAATAATGGTAGGGTAAGTTAGAAATTAAAAATGTGTGATATATATAGTCTGATAATGAGAAATGGAAATCAATGCTAACAGTCAAACGAGTGTTGGAGCTTCAGTTGTAGGTTACATGTTCAAACAGAACCTAATTCCTAACGTTTTACATTCATAACCTCTCTTGGTTATGTGTTTTCAATACAGTATTGTGATATTCAGTGTAATTATGCCTTTATTTCAATATTATTATTATTATTATTATGATGATGATGATCATTATTATTATAAGATAAGCTACAAACCTATTTGGAAAACCGGGATGCTATAAGCCTAAGGGCTCCAACAGGAAAAAATAGCCGAGTGAGGGAAGGAAATAAATACACTACAAGAGGAATAATGAACCATTAATATGAAATATTTCAAGAACAGTAACATTAAAAAATATCTTTCATACTGGTATACTGTATAAACTATAAAAACTAAAGAAATAAAAAAAAAAAAAAACAAGAGGAAGAGAAATAGGATAGAATAGTGTGCCCGAGTGTACCGGCAAGCAAGAGAATAATGATAGGTTAGGGTAAAAATGTGCGTTTGATATATTTAGTCTGATAATGAAAAATGGAAGCAAAGTCCAACGTTCAAGCAATGCCATAACGCAACATGTACCATTTGTCGGAATAGAGGAACTTGGAGATAATGTTACGTTGCGAGCGATGTGAGCTACAGTGCAGCAATTAATTAGGTAATTAAAATAACTACAAAATACTATGATACATGGCCAACGTTCGTAGTGCAACATGTTCCTCTTGCCAGAACAGAGGAGTATGGACATGATGTTAATCTGCGAGTGAAGCAAGCTATGCTATGGCAAAGGCCAGTAACTGATTAAATTGTGTTAATTTGGTGGACCAAGAAGCCCATAAATATTCTCATCTAAATTTAAAGGAGACAAAAAGAATCCTATTTTCTTTATACTGTATCCAGAAGGCCTGTTATTCTTCAAATTATTTGGTGTTTTTAATGCTTTTCATGACAATAATAGTGGAAACTCAGTTTTTGAGTTTTGGTAGTTAACCCACCTACTCCCAAAACCTATCAAGATTCAACAATTCATTATCATTAACATAAAATGATACTGGTATAGGATGTATTTAAAGGTGTTTTGAACGTTTTTGATGATGAGTACTAGCAGAAACCCTTAGTTTTTATGGAAATGGCAATTGACCCACTGTAACTCTGGGTTTTCTGATAGTTATCGTCATCAGAAATGTGAAAAACTGTATAATACACCATGTACCAGTCACATCTCTTAATAATTATTGAACCATTCTTTAATTTTGCCATTCCTTGTTCCTGAACGTACATGATAAAACCACATCCAACAGTTTTTTTTTTCTAGTGCTACATTCGTGGTACTTGACTACAGTATAATATTTTATAAAGATATTCTATATCACAAGCTTTGGATACGTTCTGTGTACAGTAAACAATATTTACACTACTGGTAAAAATTTCTACTGAGATGCATGAACACAACTCATACTGATTTATAGATCGCAAACTCGCGGGTACATTGACGTGATTAAGAAATTGAAGATTTTGGTGCCAAAGACAGGTACTTCATGAAAAAATAAGTACATCAAGTATTGTTTTGTAGTACAGTAATAGTTCTCCATCGTAGCAAAAGGGGGATCACATTGGTGTTAGCCAGTTCAGGTTACAAGGATACAGTATCAGCCTCATAGGTTAGGCCAAGTAGGGAGTACCTTAGGTTTGGTTTGATTTCATTTTGACAAAAGCCAAAGCATGTGCAATGGCAGACACAGCATTTGAAGACCTGGTAGAGGTAAATAGGGGGTGGGTGACAGGAGGCGCTAGCCTCCTTCCCCCAGTGTCGTTGATATGGTAACGGGGTACCTTCAGTTTGGGTAAAACCCTCAGACTTCGTAAAAGCAGGAATAACCAAACCAATGCATACAGCCGAGGACAGCATAGAAAATTGGGATCATAAACCCCATTGTTTATGCCTTATCCAACTCGTGTTGCCATTCTACAAAAGATCCTACCTTCAATTAGAAAAGGAGTTTTGAGCTTTTTATAAAATAAGGTTTTCTAAAGTAAAAAACAGTTAGCTTTGTCATACAGTATTGTAGTTAGCCTTCAGCATATATCAATTGGTCTTGTTTAAATTAATCATAAAACAAACAAAAATCATTAATTTTCTCTTGGAAAAAAATTAAACAAAAATCTTTAATTTTCATTGAAAAATTTACAGTGAAATATAACAAAGTTTATGTAATATTTCAGTTTAAACCAAGGAAGGATATTGAACTTTTTATTTCTACGTCATTAAATATTCTATATCTAAATACTGTACTTGTAAACATCCCTTTTCAGATTCAGTTATGATGCCAAATGAAGAATGATACCCAGAAAGCTGCCTTTGAGCAGCCGTCAGGAAAACTCCCATCAGTATACAACCAGTAGAGCTAATCAGAGATACGAACCAATAGGAGGAATTGCTGAAGCCCAGGAGTGTACAGAGACTTCTGGTTGGTCCCATTCATCATGCATTTGCAAGAAATCTCACTGCTCAGACTGTAAATATGGATTAGAACAGTCCAATAATATTGAAAATGAGCCAGATGATTATGTACGTGTCGCACTGACTAGAACGGCAAGCTTGGACTACCAACCAAGTCAATTTTACGTCAGAGCTGCAGGTGGGATGAGCATCCCTGTGCCAGCACCCAAAATGTCCTACGAAAATAATCAACACCACATAAACCCATCCCCTCCGGTTCAGACCATTCCTCAGCTTGATGATGGCTCTTTGGATTTGACACAGTATACTAGAGATGGATCATCGACCAATTCAGAGAAGAAAACAAGTAGTTACCTTCCCCTTAGTGTTGAACTTGTTGCAGGGCGGGGCAACACTAGCATGCCTGCGGATGGCAATAAAAGTTCTTCAGCAGGTGGTAAAGTAAAAAGTATACCTCCATCGAGGACATTAGCACTTTCAGCATCACTCTTTAAGAATTATCTCATCCCGGGCAATGACAAGTCACAATCAAAAACCACAGCCCCGACGCCAGAGACTGAGAATTCCGTGAAAACAAAAATGTTGGGGATATGGAACAATGTTAAGTATGGTGAGTGAATTGTCTACGTTATTTGAATTCATAAGTTATTTTATTGCTCTACATTAAGCAGTTTTTTAAATGTGTACATATCGATACAGTGTAATTCTCATACATGACGGATTTTGATGATAATACCCTATAGTGCAAAACCAGGAAACCTTTGTCAAAGTCTCACACAGGAAACCATGTGTTATCTAAAGTCCCTAAATTATGGGTCTTGGTACCATGTTTGTAAAGATATTGTTGATTATCTGTTTCCACAATAAAGTTTATCTATATACTGTTTATTATATACAGTACTATATATATAGAGAGAACTCACATACATTTGTCTCAATAATACTGTCAATTAAGACATCTCTGAAACAGGCAAGCAGATTGCATAATTGCCACAGATGTAGCTGTATTTACCTATATGTTACCATCCACTTTTTAGAAGTGACTAAATATAGTAGCTTTTACACTCTTTCCATCTCTTAATATTCTTCCTAACAACAGCATCAGATTGCCTTCATTTTATCATATTTTGTGGTGTAATTGTTGGCCACATTTTATTTTAAATAGTTGATGGCAGTTACCTTTACTAAAATTATTCATCATCTTTGTACTTTTGGTGGGCCGTGCATATGTGCATACTTTCAGCTGTGTTATTCAATTAGTTTTTAGCTTTTGTATTTTTACTGCAGAGCAAGACACCATCCTTTTTACTTATTACCCAAGGTAAAGTACGTTACAATACAAGCAATACTTGCATACGAACCAAACCTTATGCAGAAGTAGTTATTGATGGATTTGTTGGTAGGGATAATGGATCTACTGTATTGGAAAGGAGGCTTTTTGTGTGATAGGAAACTCTCTTTACCCTTTGAAAGTAGGTATCAACTATGTTCATTCCCACTATTAGTCTGTCAGCATTATATTTCTCTTGAGACATCTGACGGATTTGGACACAGATTAAGTGGAATTCGTACTTTTTCCTCTATTGCACACTATATGAATGCTTAAGATTATGGAATTATTTTTTACCATGATGGACTGTCCTTCCTCAGTTTGTGATGTAGATGCAATGTTTAATAATTAAGTAGAAAATAGAGATACAGTTTTCAAAGTGAAAAATGATGGGTTTTTTGGTTGTCATTTTCCATAATGTTACAATAAAAATAAACTTAAAATGAATGAAAAAGTGCTTGATGTTTATATATGTACAGTAAAAGGGATTTTTCAATATTAAACTTACCCGATAATCATGTAGCTGTCAACTCCGTTGCCCGACAGAATTCTATGGAGGGATACGCCAGCTATCACAATACTAGAAGGGGGTGTACTTACCAGCGCCACCTGTGGCCAGGTACTCAATCATTTGTTGTTGACACCTCCTCAATTATTCCTCTGTCGTGCTTCCGGCTAGACGTTCTGGGATACGCTCATGGTCTTCGAGTTTATTCATGGATATTTGGTGAAGTATTCTCTTAGATTAACGGCTGTCGCATACTGGAATCCTTTTTATATTAGCTAGTTAGCTTTTATATAAACTCTGATTAACGGTTAATGAATTTTTGCTTGTTTTTGGATCACCCTTTGACTTACTCTTTGAAACAAGATGTCTGACGTTTCGCAAGCTCCCTCCCATAGACGATGTAGGTCTTGCAATAGGCGTATTCCGAAGGTCTCGGTAGATCCTCACACCGCTTGTTCTGACTGTAGGGACAGGCCCTGTCTATTAGAAAATCGGTGTGAGGAGTGCGCCGGACTTTCGGAATTGGATTTTGTACGTCTTTTAAAATATTCATCCAAGTTAGAGAGAACTAGAGTTAGAAGTTCTTCTCACTCTTCTATGTTTTCCTCACCTCATGATCCCCTACCTTTTCCTACCCCTGTAGTGGCTACCCCCGAACCTACTGTGTGCCCTCCGCCTGATATGTCAACTGTTTTGCGTGCTATTCAGGCTTTAGGAGATAAAGTAGAATCAGTGGTAAGTGACCATAAGTCTCTGATGGCCGAGGTTAAAGAACTGAAGGTCAAGAGTGCAGTGGGTGGAAATAGTGCCAGTGCTGTGACGAGTGCTAGTGTCTGTGCAGTGCCAAGTGCTAGTGGTGCCAGTGTGGTGCGTGAGGATTTTTCTGTGCGAGCCAGTCGTCCTCCCAGTCCGGGACCTCTTGCAAGCTCCCATGCCCAGGGGAGAAGCAATGTCGAAGGGCTTAAGGGTTCGACAGGCCTTGTTAGGCGCACAGAATTATCCTCGGTGGTTGCGGGCGTGTCTTCCTTAGACCGTCACTCCCACCTGCAGACGATTGAGCCCGTCTTCTCGTCCGCTGATCTTCATGCAGGGAAGAAACGTTGGTCTCAGGTCTCGAGACCGCTTAAACGTAGAGTTCAGTCAGCGAGTGCTCAGCCAGGTTGTAGTCATTGGCTCAGCTCCGACTCGCCTCTGTCATCGGTCGACTGTACTCCGCCCAAGAGGAGTAAGGTTCTGCCTATACAGACCCCGACTGTGACTTTACCTCAGTCTGTTATCGTTTCTGCCGACCCCAAGTGGACCCTGCTTCAGTCCATGCAAGTTCAACTTTCGGACTTGATGCGTGAGTGTCGGGCTGAGAGTGTTGCACCTCCTGCACTCCCTCCACCTGTTCTCGCTGCACCTGTGCTCGCCCAGCCTGCACCTGCTCCGCCTGTGCTCGCCCAGCCTGCACCTGCTCCGCCTGGTCGCAGCACCATCTGCCAGGCGTACGATGTTGAACCACTTTCGGAGTTTGCTGTTCACAGTGTTGTTCAGCCTCAGCCTTCTTTAAGGCAACCCTTGCTTTGGGATCAGGAGAGTTACACTCTTCCTCCTCCTCCCCTTGCTGCTCCACCAGTGGTGCAACTCTCGGTTGGGGTACAACAACCTCTCCCCTCCGTGAGTCTGTCTGCTCAACCAGCGCTGCACCGAGTTCAACCCTCATCTAGGCAAGCTCATCTACACCATGCACTTGCGCCTCAGGAGCCTCAGCTTGCTAGAACTTTACCTTGTTCTGCGCAGCCTCAACCTTCTCATGCTCCACTCATCTCTCAGGAACAGGAACGGACTACTCCGCCTCCGTCCTCCGCTCAGCTGGTGCAATCCTTGGGTGCAACTCTTGCTAGGAGTCAACCTCCTTCACCCTTGCACCTGCCTTCTGCTCCGACTGTTGTTCAGCCTATGCAGTCTGAACCTCAGGTTTTCCCTCAAGTTGAGGAAACCTCTGTTGTTGTTCCTACCCGTTCTGACTCTGCGGTTCAGCATTCTGGTCCTTTTGCTTCGCTACCTTCTGCTGATGAAGTGTCGGATGATGAGGAGGCACATCTTGATCCCTCATCAGACGTGGAGGAGTCTAAGCTTTCTCCATTGTCTGTTGATTTTAGAAAGGTCTTGGCTCTACTCAGGGAGCTTTACCCTGACCACTTCGTCTCTGCTGTTCCCCGCTCTCCTCCATCTGAGTTTTCGCTAGGCGTGCAACAAGCTAAGTCGAGCTATACTAAGCTTGTCCTAGCTAGATCCTCCAAGAGGGCCTTAAGGACCTTAGGGGAGTGGCTTCAGTCTAAACAACACCTGGGCAAGACTTCCTTCATGTTCCCTCCAACGAAGCTCGCATCGAAAGGTTGCGTTTGGTATGCCACAGGGGAAGCACCAGGCTTGGGAGTTCCTGCCTCTGCCCAGGCTGACTTCTCAAGTCTGGTGGACTCGCCTAGGAGGACTGCGATGAGACGCTCGAAGGTTTGTTGGACCTTCTCAGACCTGGATCATCTTCTGAAAGGGTTGTTCAGAGCTTTCGAAATGTTCAACTTTCTCGACTGGTGCCTGGGAGCCCTCAGCAAGAAAACATCTCCTGCGGACAAAGACTCTGCCATGTTAATTATGTCCTGCATGGATAAGGCTATCAGGGATGGATCGGGTGAGCTAGCGTCGTTATTTGTATCAGGGGTGTTGAAGAAAAGGGAACAACTGTGTACCTTCCTCTCAGCCAGCATTACACCGTGCCAGCGGTCACAGCTCCTTTTTGCTCCACTCTCAAAGTTCCTCTTTCCCGAGGAGCTAGTTAAGGACTTGTCGGCTGCCCTGATACAGAAGGACACGCACGATCTTGTAGCCTCATCGGCTCGTAAGTCTAAGGTTACCACCTCTGTCCCCAAGACTTATCGCTCTCCAGTGGCTGATACCCTGGCCACTAGGTTCATACCGCCCTTTCGTGGTAGAGCCCCCAGCCGAGGAAGCTCCCGTCCAGACTCTCACAGGGGCAAGTCTAGGAAAGGACCCAGGACATCTAAGGGAAAGCACTGACTCTCAGATTCTCCAGACAACAGTAGGAGCCAGGCTCAAGATCTTCTGGCAAGCCTGGGAGAAGAGAGGTGCAGACGCACAGTCTGTCAGTTGGCTGAGGTACAGTTACAGGATTCCATTCTGCCTCAAACCGCCTCTGACCACATCGCCCATCAACCTCTCTCCCAACTACAAAGAAGAGGACAAGAGGCTAGCATTGCAACAGGAGGTGTCGCTACTTGTGCAGAAGAAGGCAGTGGTTATAGTCCGGGACCATCAATCCCCGGGCTTCTACAACCGTCTCTTTCTTGTGGCCAAAAAGACAGGAGGTTGGAGACCGGTGCTGGACGTCAGCTCTCTCAACGAGTATGTCACCAAGCAGACGTTCACAATGGAGACGACCAAGTCGGTCTTAGCAGCGGTCAGACAGGAGGACTGGATGGTCTCGTTGGACTTGAAAGATGCATACTTTCACGTTTCCATTCATCCAGACTCCCAACCTTTCCTGAGATTCGTTTTCGGAAAGGTTGTCTATCAGTTCCAAGCCCTGTGTTTTGGCCTAAGCACAGCTCCTATGGTCTTTACTCATCTGATGAGGAATGTAGCGAAATTCCTGCACTTATCGAACATCAGAGCCTCCCTCTACCTAGACGACTGGCTGTTGAGAGCCTCCACGAGTCGTCGTTGTCTGGAGAACCTCTCTTGGACTTTAGATCTAATCAGAGACCTAGGTCTTAGTCAATATAGAGAAATCTCAACTCATTCCCTCCCAATCCATTGTGTACCTGGGAATGGAGATTCAGAGTCGGGATTTTCGGGCTTTTCCATCGGCCCCCAGGATAAACCAAGCCCTACAGTGCATCATGAGCATGCTGAAGAGGAGCAATTGCTCAGTGAGACAGTGGATGAGTCTCACAGGGACCCTCTCATCTCTGGCCCTGTTTGTCGAGCTAGGGAGACTCCACCTCCGCCCTCTTCAATTCCATCTTGCAGCTCATTGGGACAAGGGCTCGACTCTAGAAGCAGTCTCTATCCCTATCAACCAAGAGATGAAGACCACTCTCCGGTGGTGGAAGCACAATCTTCTTCTCAAGGAGGGTCTATCATTGGCCATCCAGACCCCCCATCTTCATCTCTTCTCGGATGCATCGGACTCGGGCTGGGGTGCGACCTTGGACGGACGGGAATGCTCAGGAGTATGGAACAAGGAACAAGGATTACTCCACATCAACTGCAAGGAACTGTTAGCAGTCCATCTTGCCCTGTTGAACTTCAAGTCCCTCCTGCTAGGCAAAGTGGTGGAGGTGAATTCAGACAACACCACAGCCTTGGCTTACATCTCCAAGCAAGGAGGGACCCATTCGAGGAGCCTTTACGAGATCGCAAGGGACCTCCTCATTTGGTCAAGAGGTCTAAACCTCACACTGGTCACGAGGTTCATCCAGGGCGATATGAATGTTTCAGCGGATCGCCTCAGCAGAAGGAATCAGGTCATTCCCACGGAATGGACCCTCCACAAGAGTGTGTGCAACAGACTTTGGACGTTGTGGGGTCAACCTACCATAGACCTGTTTGCCACCTCCATCACCAAGAGACTTCCGCTTTATTGTTCCCCTGTTCCAGACCCTGCAGCGGTTCATGTAGATGCTTTTCTTCTGAACTGGTCCCATCTCGACCTGTACGCATTCCCTCCGTTCAAGATTATAAACAAAGTTCTGCAGAAATTCGTCTCGCACGAAGGGACACGGCTGACGCTGGTTGCTCCCCTTTGGCCTGCAAGAGAATGGTACACAGAGGTACGTCAATGGCTAGTCGACTTCCCCAGGACTCTACCTCTAAGAGTGGACCTTCTACGTCAACCACACGTAGACAGGTTGCACCCAAACCTCCACGCTCTTCGACTGACTGCCTTCAGACTGTCGAAAGATTCGCTAGAGCTAGAGGCTTTTCGAAGGAGGCAGCCAGTGCGATTGCCAGAGCTAGAAGAATTTCCACTCGTAGAGTCTACCAGTCTAAGTGGGAGGTCTTCCGAAGCTGGTGTCGAGCCAATTCAATATCCTCTACCAATACCTCTGTGATCCAAATAGCTGACTTCCTTCTTCATCTTAGGAATGAGAGATCCCTTTCTACATCTACGATTAAAGGGTATAGGAGCATGTTGGCCTCAGTCCTCCGCCACAGGGGTTTGGACCTGTCTTCCAACAAGGACCTTCAAGACATTCTCAAGTCTTTTGAGACGTCTAAAGAACGTCGTCTTTCCACTCCAGGCTGGAATCTGGACATAGTCTTAAGGTTCCTTATGACATCT
Source organism: Palaemon carinicauda (assembly GCF_036898095.1). Taxonomy (NCBI): domain Eukaryota; kingdom Metazoa; phylum Arthropoda; class Malacostraca; order Decapoda; family Palaemonidae; genus Palaemon; species Palaemon carinicauda. Next base: position 67,087,247 of record NC_090742.1, on the reverse strand, counting down.
AGGTTCGAACCTCTCCAGTCAGCTTCCTTCAAGGATCTTACCCTCAAGACTGCTTTTCTCGTTTGCCTTGCAACAGCTAAGAGAGTCAGTGAGGTTCATGCCTTCAGCAAGAACATTGGTTTCACAACCGAATCAGCTACATGTTCTTTTCAGCTTGGATTCCTAGCAAAGAACGAGCTTCCTTCACGTCCTTGGCCTAGATCGTTCGAAATACCTAGCCTCTCCAACATGGTAGGTAACGAACTAGAGAGAGTTCTTTGCCCTGTCAGAGCTCTCAAATATTATCTGAAGAGGTCTAAACCTATTCGAGGACAGTCAGAAGCCTTATGGTGTGCCATCAAGAAACCCTCGAGACCCATGTCCAAGAATGGGCTTTCGTACTATATAAGGCTTCTGATCAGAGAAGCACATTCTCACTTAAAGGAGGAAGACCTTGCATTGCTGAAGGTAAGGACCCACGAAGTAAGAGCTGTAGCTACTTCGTTGGCCTTTAATAAAAACCGTTCTCTGCAGAGCATTATGGATGCAACCTATTGGAGGAGCAAGTCAGTGTTTGCATCATTTTATCTGAAAGATGTCCAGTCTCTTTACGAGAACTGCTACACCCTGGGACCATTCGTAGCAGCGAGTGCAGTAGTAGGTGAGGGCTCAGCCACTACATTCCCATAATCCCATAACCTTTTTAACCTTTCTCTTGAATACTTTTATTGTTGTTTTTATGGTTGTTACGGTAGGCTAAGAAGCCTTCCGCATCCTTGGATTTGGCGGGTGGTCTATTCATTCTTGAGAAGCGCCTGGGTTAAAGGTTTGGTAGAGGTCCTTTAGTAGGGTTGCAACCCCTTGTACTTTGGCACCTTTGGGTTGATTCAGCCTCCAAGAGGAACGCTGCGCTCAGTAAGGAAGACGAACTTTAAATAAAAGGCAGAGTAACGGTTCTATTCGACTTCCTTACCAGGTACTTATTATTTCATTGTTATTTGAGATAACTGTTATATGAAATTTGGGATACTTAGCTATCCTTTAATCATGTACACTGGTTTTCACCCACCTCCCTGGGTGTGAATCAGCTACATGATTATCGGGTAAGTTTAATATTGAAAAATGTTATTTTTATTAATAAAATAAATTTTTGAATATACTTACCCGATAATCATGATTTAATCGACCCTCCCTTTCCTCCCCAGAGAGAACCAGTGGACCGAGGAATAATTGAGGAGGTGTCAACAACAAATGATTGAGTACCTGGCCACAGGTGGCGCTGGTAAGTACACCCCCTTCTAGTATTGTGATAGCTGGCGTATCCCTCCATAGAATTCTGTCGGGCAACGGAGTTGACAGCTACATGATTATCGGGTAAGTATATTCAAAAATTTATTTTATTAATAAAAATAACATTTTATATCATAATGCTTTACATAACTATAATTTCATGGCTTCTCCGTGGTATGATCTTCTAAATATACAATACCACTTTATTTATAATCTTTTTATCGCAGTACAGTACTATGCAATGAAGAGTAACGACCATCGTGTTTGCTCTTTTAAAACCGTTTTTTCCTTGATATTTTAGCTTTTATATCCTTTTATTGTCTGCACTAACAATAATTTGTTTATACATCAGGTTGGACAGTAAACCTCAAGACAAATTTCTCTAGGGATTCCCCAGTTTACCTTCTAGCCAGTGTATACCATAAATCCTTTGGAGAGAATGATGACGTAGCCTCGGAAGGTGAGTTTTCAAGTTTTTCTTTCTTTTATTCATAATCTGATTTATGTTTATTATGTCCAGAGTGAGGCAATATGATTTACTGGTTATTTTGTGTTGGAATAAGTTGGCGACTTTAACACCATATTGTTTATTGTGGCTATGAATTAGTTACAATCATTATGTTGGAAAGTCTGGCTGTGAATTCAAAAAATAATTCTAGGTTTGCAAAATGTGTCAATAAAATCATTATCCTGAAGATTCTTCTATATTCATAAAGCAGATTTTATCAAAATTATTTTCACTTATAAACTGCTTATTATGTTGATAAGGAATGTATACTATGGTGACTTTCCACTTTTAATTTCTATTTTCCAGAAATAGAAGAAAATGGCATGGAAGCTTTCAAAAGACATTTCTATAGCCTCATTTGGTGTACATACAGACGGCAATTTCCAACTCTTCACGATTCTACACTGACAACGGATTGCGGCTGGGGGTGCATGTTGCGGTCAGGGCAAATGATGGTGGCACACGCGCTCACTTTGCACTTCCTTTCTTCACGTATGTTTTTGGCAAGAATTTTTTTTTTCTACTGATAATTAATGAGTTCCCCCATCCAAGATTACTACAATAGTATAATTCATAATGTTTGTACTGTATCTTTTGTAATTTGAAATATTTGTGTAGATAGTGAATACTAAATTCATGTGTTAAAAAAAATTAATGATACAGTGTAATTATTTAGTAGGAAAAACTTTGATAAAAGTGTTTTCTCTGCCTAACATAATTGTGTCCCTACAATGTCTATTTACCTTGGTTTACAATTAACTTTGAATATGTGCGTTAAACATAATTGTGTCTCTACAATGTTCATTAGTATTTTGCTTTACAAGTAACTTTGAATTTTGAATATGTGCAAATTGGAATACAGGCACACAAATTCAAACAAAAATTCAAATGGGTTAAGAGTGCTGGATTGGTGTGCGAGCAAAAGATTTGCGCCTTATGTGCATTTTTCATGGATAAGCACTAAGGAGACTAGCCCATGACATAAAAAAATCAGTCATGTGGTACCCTTGCATCACTTATGCAGTGTTCATGATCTTTTTACAGTACACTATTTTGTTTCACATTAACTCAAAGCATGACTCTTCCACTCTCTGAGACACTAGTAGAAGAACCCTTTCACACGCGTGTCTTAAGAACTTTTTTGTACACTTGTAATCACGGGTTCTTTGTTCAGTTGTGATTACTATTGTTTATCACAAATACAGTGAGATTGTGGATGCTACTAAAAACCATCGGGCCTGAGCAGGGCTCAAACTCATGACTCACGGGTTTCAAGACAGGGACGTTTAAAATATGCCAGTTGACTCTTGGGTTTATTATAAACAAAACATACATTAGTATAATCAGATCTGTCATCAAAAAAGTCCTAACCATATCTTGCTGTATGACCTCCAAAACTTGTCCTTGATACATAACCAAGAATTAAAACAAACTGCGCTAACCGTTGAGCAAGTTTTTTGTTTTTTTCAATGACTTAGTGCTTATATTATGAACGGTGTAGCATTTGCATAGACCAGTAGAACTGGAAAGCTTTGACAGTCAAGCAGAAGTGATTAGTATAATCAACTGTGACTTCCAGAACTGGGAATTTAACAGCCTTATTTCTTGTCTCAGCACTAATGGGTTCGAGAAGACATTAAAGGTAGTATCTTAGATAAGACAGGAAAGGTAATACAGTATCTTAGGATTGGGAAAAGCACTACACAAGTCATGATTTCTCAAAAAAACATCATTGTCAAATTACACTGTTTTGGAACCTGCAAGATTTGTTTTTCCCCTAGGAAGGGATGTGGTTTCATTGCCACATACCATTACATAACCTATTATATTCATACACAACGCAAGATTATTTATGGTAGGTGCAATTGGTAGCATATCATCACCAACTGCACATTATCTCTTTGTTGATCTACAGAAGTCACCTACAGTCGGCAAGGCTAGTGATATAATTAGGTTCATGGTGCATATTTGAATAACCTATTTCTTATATGTATCTGTTGTCATAGCAGTCAGATTCATTGCATATCACCTTGTGTACAGACTGTTCCCTTAAGTACCAGGTATAAATTTTTTAAAGTGACACATACACATTTCGTGAACTGTAGTGACTTGGAGTAGCATCATTCACAATCACAATTCTTATCCTTAGACCAAGATGAAGCGAGAACCCTTAAAGAGAAATCTTTAGACCAAGATTCAACCCAAATCTACAAAATCCACAGACAAACATCATCTGCTTTTATTTTAGATCCCAGTTTAATGAAATAAACTAAAAATACCCCTATAGGAACAGAATTTAAAGTAGTACTCATTCTTACAATGAGAACCAGGAAGTCCCTCTAAGAAACTATTAGCAACTAGGATATAACAGATCTGTGATTGTTACAGGTAAATTGTAGAGTACAAACAGCTGTATGTGAATCCCATGTCGGCTACCCCCCAAAATTGGGGGAAGTGCCTTGGTATATGTATGTATGTATAAGTAAGTTTTGTAGTAATAAGAAGTTTATTAACAGTTCAGTACTGTAAATTATGAAGTTTATACATTTTTTAGATACACCAAACAGGTTATAATCACTTTGTTTTCAGATGCTCCAAGTAATTTGATGATGATCTGGATATGCGAGTTTTATTTAGGAATGACTAGAATTTTTTCTATTGCCGAATCACGATCCATTTGTGGCAGTAAACATGAGTAAATGAAAAGATGTGCATTTAAGGTGATGAAAATCAGTAATTAACCCTTGGGAATAGTTAAAATAAATTAATAAGTAACCCCAGAAGTCCTGGGTGTATATAAAAAACAATACTGTAATGTATAATTGTGTAAAATTCTTAACCTTTTATAGGATGGAGACATATAAAAAATATCAATGATGGTTTGGAAGAGAAAATTCACCAAAGAATAGTGGAGTGGTTAGGTGATTCTCCCTCACCGCAGTGTCCCCTGTCGCTGCATAATTTAGTCCACTTTGGCAACAAACTTGGAAAAAAGGCGGGCGATTGGTATGGTCCTGCTTCTGTTGCGTACATTTTCAAGTAAGTATAATTTCATGATTTACTAATTATGCCTTTTAAGAACCAAGAGATACAGGTCGTAAGTGCAAATGTAGAAACTGATTCATTTGTCATTCTCTCATTTATATATTTTTATGTTACGTGTTTGTATTTACCTTCATTCATAAAAGTAGATTTTGGAGCGAAGGTCCATGGTTTGTAAGCCAAAGGTTGTAGTATATTTTATCATATTAAAAAATCAATATTTGATGTTTCAGCTCCCAAAAATAGACTTGATAAGAAAAAAAAAAAAAAAAAAAACAATGGAATTGAGTGCATTATTGTGTTCTAGCCTATACTGTATTGGTTTTCCTATTTCAGTCAGTTGCAATTTACTGGCTATTTAAATGTCATTTGCACACCTTATTTTCATAAAATAAAATTTATAGATTATGAGATTGACTCAACCTTGACCCCACACGCAATATACTTGAATATTGAATTCACCTCCCTTTTTCTTGTCCTCCTTCCAGAGAAGCTATAGAGATGGGGTCTAAATATATTCATGATTTGCAGAGAGTCTGTGTGTACGTAGCCCAGGATTGTGCTGGTAAGAATAATTCATCGATGTATAGATATTTCAATAAGTACAGTATTTATATTGAACAAACTAGGTAATCCAATAATCTTTTTATATATTTATATGTCTTGACCCAAGTTATTTTGTATCAAAATTCCATTTGTTCATTTAATTTCACTTTAGTAATTGAAGAGGTGAAATTCACAGGAGAACAAGGTCATCCCAAATACATTTCGAAACTAAACATTTGTCATGATTTTTTTTACAAAACAATTCAAGAGAATTTTCCTGATGTTTTAATCTGGTCTGTTAAAACTATGGCATTTACATACTGTATATTATTTAATTTTCCTCCAGTTTTGTAACCGATTTCTTCTTTCATAATTAGAAATATGTACTCTGTTTACATGGTAGCATAATTGTATACTTATATACAGTACAGTATTTAAAGAAAAATTGCTTACTTGTATACAGTATTTCTGTTTCCTTGTGTCCATTCTTCTAAAATTATAGTTCAACTTAAAATTTTTGTTACCAGAAATGTCTAACTTGTCAAAATTCTAACAAGGTTTCAGAGAAAAAAAAAAATCATTTATTACTCACTGAAATTTGTTAGGTTTTTAAAGTATCTGGAAATCACAGAAAGTATGTATGGTTTTACTCTGACATTTTCATCAGTAACATTCTTAAAGTGATGGACTTGAAGGGAATCAAAAGATTGAGCTTACCTTTCATATCATCATCCTCATCATGTAAACTGTATTAACCCTTTTACCCCCAGGCTCTTTGAAAATTTCCAACCCTTAACCCTCAGGGGGTTATTTTTTTCCCAGCACATTTTGCTGTATATTTTTTTAAATTGCTCTAACAGCCTTAATTTTTGTCATAGAGAGGTCAGGTTGGTCTCATTCTCTTGGAAAATGCCTGAATTTTCTAAAAAAAAAAAAAAAAAAAAATGATCAAAAATATGGAAAAAATAATTTTTATAGCATTTTTTTGCAAGGACGTACCAGTACTGTACGTCCTTTGGGAGTAAAAGGGTTAATTACTCTTATTTTCAAACTTACTAGGTAAATCAAAGTTTGATGAATCATTTGCTAATATATTGTATGGTGATAAATATATTACAGCACGGTACTGTATTATAGTTTACATTAATTTTAATTCTTATTCCAACAGTGTACATTCAAGACGTCCTTGACTTGACAACTACCCCGTGTCTATGTTCTAGAGGAGACCTTATAAAGTGGTCTGAAATATCAAATGTGAAAAGGAAGACTACCTCGGATTATTTAGAAAAAATAAAAATCTCTGCAGTGCCAAATACCTCGGACCCAAGTGGCCAGCTAGAAAATGGCAGTGGTGGCTTAGATCACAGAGGCTCAGAAGTAACTGGTAGACCGTACAGAAAGTCCACGGATGTGACGGAAGGGAATGTAAATAGAAATTATTCAAAAAAGTCTTTTCATTCTGAGAGTAGTAATAAGGACTCTCAATCATTAACTAATGCAGGACAGACTAATGAGTATTGTGATAAATTTAAAACTGTTACTGAAACTTTAGACAATGTAGGAGGCACTGGTGCCAGTGCGAATCAGCCTGGCCAGTGTTCTAAATGTGAGAATTGGAGATCTGTGATTATTATGGTACCAGTGAGACTTGGAGGGGAATCTTTGAACCCTATTTATGCTTCGTGTGTGTGTTCCTTGTTCACTCATGAACTGTGCATTGGCATCATCGGTGGGAGACCAAAGCATTCGTTATATTTTGTAGGATTTCAAGGTAGGACGTTTGATTAAATCTGGTTCATGCAGTAAATATATGGCATAGCAAGTTATTTGCAATCATGAACACAGTCTAAAATGCTTGCCCTTTTAGATAAGAGAGCATAAATTCAAACTTTAAGTGAAATGGAATAGTCTAAGCTGGTGTTATTAAAATGAAGTTTTTATGATAAGGTTTTATGAATACTTACCTGGCAGTTATATATATATAGCTATAGTGTCTGTCATTGAGACTATAGCTATATATATATATAGCCTAACTGCCAGGTAAGTTCTATTCGTAAAAATTAAGTTTTTATGATAAAACAAAGTTTTATGAATACTTACCTGACAGTTATATATATATAGCTATAGTCTCGACAACAGAGACTATAGCTATACAGTATAGATAGCCTAACTGCCA
>NC_090742.1:67042293-67069793 GCF_036898095.1 Palaemon carinicauda | reverse complement strand
CTGTTTTCAATGTGAATTTTGATATATTTTGGTCAAGGGTAGGCTCAACTTGAATTCCATGTCTATGATTTCCAGCTACAAAAGTCAACAAATAGACATCAGGTTATTACAAATGTCATTTTGCCTACTGTATTAACTGATATAATATTGTTTTATTACAGTACTGTATTTCTTTATCTTATCTTTGTTATTTTCAGTTAGATTTGTGTTTGTATCTCCAAATGTTAGTAAGTTGGGGACCTTCTGTAAAGGTTACTGCAGCATCCCTTCATTCCCATCTGCAGTGCTTTCTATTTATTACTTTTCATTCATTTCTTTGGGTTTCTTCTTAACTAGCTTTCCCACTTCTGTCATTTTACCATGCTCCAGTTTCACATTTCATTTTAAAACAAATAATTTTATATGCCCTTTTGAGAGTCTTGAGAATTTAATTTAGTTGTCGTTTTAACCAATACAGTACTTTATCATCACTATTTTTCCTATGCAGTTGAAGCATTTAAAATCATACTTGCTCAAGGGTAGACCATCTTGCACAAATGGACATCAAGGATAATCATGTTTGCCTATCTCACTGTACATTTGTGCTTAACTTTAATATTGACCATAACGTTTAAGCTCCTGTATAAGAGTTTGTGAGTTCATATTTAGCATGCATACTCAAATTATTGAAACCTTTTAAGGTGTCCCCAAGATTAGTAACTTTTTCCATAACTATATTAAAAATAGTTGCCACACATATCCTGTTAACACAGCTACTAATACACAGGTGAAGGAATTTCATCCTGCTTAGTACATAGATTTGCAAAATGGGAGATCATATTTCTGTAACTCTTACACAGTTGAAGAGGCTAAAGTAGATAATCGTGCATACTTAATATCTGAGTGAACGGGTCACCCATATGTCTGTCAGATATGAATAACCTGAAAACTCTTAAAAAGTTAAGTCTATTTGGCTCTGGTACATAAACTAGAATACTTGTCAGGTCTATAATTAGAACACTTTAGTAGAAAAGTTTGTCCCAATTTACTTTCACGAATCTCTAAATGTAATGCACATTATGCCAAACTAATTATTGTAATGTCTTTTGTACAGTATTGTAATAAATGTGCAAAAATTATTTTTTCTTATGCTAGTAGGGGATTCAGCATTATGAAGCTTCATCTGTGGTAGATAATGTGGGAGGGTGGGCTGTGGCACCCTAACAGTACCAACTGAACTCGGTTGAATCCCTTGTTAGGCTGGAGGAACGTAGAGAGTAGAGGTCCCCTTTTTTGTTTTGTTTCATTTGTTGATGTCGGCTACCCCCCTAAATTGGGGGAAGTGCCTTGGGTATATGTATGTATGTATAAAATTGTTGTGATTGCAATATTTTTCTATTCTTTCCAGCTCCTAACGCCTAAGGAGCCAGGGTACGAATACCCAATATTCGAGTTCATAGATGGCCGGTCAGAGGATGCAGATGCCCTTGCCCGGCAGCTGACAACCGAAGATGCCATGGCCGCAGCTTTTCCTAGGGACATGCCACTGCTTCCTCAAGACTCTGAGGAATTTGTATTTATTTAAGCACATAACTTATAGTTTTCCCTAAATATATATTTGTTACCTGGATTTGTTTCAAATAAATTATGATGTACTTTAAGAAAATGTAGAATTGTACAGTATGATTGTACCAGAACAGTATGAAATTCTCATGAATGTAGAATTTTATTGTTCACGCACGAATTCCCATTGATCCGCGGTGCATATTATTGTACCGAGATGATTATGTGGTATCATGAGGCATGCCTGTAAAAATATCCTTCGAAAAAATATTCTCATTTTACCCATGTAATCAAACATAATCAATATGAGGAAAACATTTGTAAAATATACTTTAAAAATATATACTCTTAACATGCAATCATAATGTATCACCAAGTTCATCCAGAAATCCACTGGAACTTTTACTTAAGTGTGAAATCCAAGAGATACCCCAGTGTTTTTGAGGTAGCTGTCATAAATACCGGCTAACCGTTCTCGTGGCGTGTTCTTTTTAAACATTTTTTACTCTTCAATTTATTGTCTCTTCACAGGAATTGACTCTCGACAGGGCTATTTCATACGAGACACTGAAGCTCCTGGGAAATATCAAGGATATGACCCAGTTGCTCTAGTTTAATTTTCCTGTTTGTGTTTTTAAAAGTGCAGGTTTATTTTATGTGAATGTATTAAGAATATGTGATTTCAGGTGCCTTTTGTTGGATATTTGAGACTGTAAATGATTGTAACTTATTTATTTTGTAACACCAATAATACTGCATTACTGCTATCACTTGAGCTTGAATTACATTATACCTCAATGATAGTGTATTTGTTACAGATTACTTGCTTTATTTTGGGTGGAGAAATCCCAGTGAAATAACAATTATTTTTTTATTGTCTACATTTTTAGTTAGCCTAACCTTTCCATTATACGTTAAAATGTTTTATAACAGTTTTTTCTTGCTTTTGTTCATTCAAGTGACTTGGAAAGTATATTATTAGTACTATAAGTACATTAATTAATAATTCCTGGGAGTTTTTCTTATATCGAATTCACTTATCAGTTACATCCCGTTATTTATGATAGAAAGACAAATATTCAGATTTTCTCTTTGAATTCACCCAATTAGTTGAGTCATATCAATTTGTTAAGGCACAGAGACTAATACTGATTTTTACTCACCTAGAAATTTACCTATAACGGTAGTTATGATTTATTTGTATGTCAAAGTGCCTACACTTCTACACAATACTAAATGTATATTTTCTATAGAAACAAAGCAGAGATAAGTTTAGTATTCGCTTATACAGTACATGCTATGCATGTACTAACTACATCCTTATGCAGTCTTTATAAGATGGCCAATTAAGGACTAGTATTATTGACTATAATACTATAAGAGAGATTATACTAGAGTGCCATATGTCAATGAGATCAGGGTGAGGGGTAGAAGCAGATGATTTGGTCATGCTCTTCGCACTCCCCAAGCGGAATTATATAACTGGGCTCCAGAAGGCACTAGAAGAGTTGGAAGACCCAGGCTTACATGGTTGAGGACTATGAAGTATGAAGTGGTAGATTATGAATAGACAAGTAATGATTTAAAAGCTTGAGTTAGTGATGACTGGCGAAATTTAACCGACTCCCTTTGCATCACTAGGCGTAGGAGGAGATGACGATGATGATAATTATCAACTAGTTGTGAAAAAGGAAAGGCAATTATATTTTGATAAGCTGGTACAGTGCATATAATGTCAGATGAAAATTGTAAACTTAGAAGTTGCAACTCTTACAAAATTACAGCTTACTTTTTCAAGTGTCAAAAGGAAAACTGCGATGACCACATGTCATCATAACCACAGTTATTTAATCAACGAAAAGGATAATACTCTATACATGAAATTTGGGGATTTATCTTAATGGATCCTTATTTACATTTTAGCAAAGCAGCATGTCCATATCACTACGGAATCTTATCCAGAATATGAAAGGACTATTTTTGACTCGGGTTTTTTTAAATGTACTTTTTATTCCCACTTAGCATAATAAGGCTGATATATATTAAATGGTGACTAGAAATAGAGTGAGTTTGCTATCCTTGAGATGATTCACCACAGTCTACATTTTATACATTGTAGAACTATCATCATCTTATGATGAGCTTTAAGAACACCCTATCAAAATCTGATAAGTGTTCCATCATAGTAAATATAACATCTCAGTTTTATATTTCGTAATTTCATTACTGCATTGCAAAGAGAAAATAGATTATTCATCCTTTATCTAGTAAATTGCAACACATTTTACTGTGAAAAAGAAAAAATTCAACAAATGAATGTAAATATGAAAAAAGGCCACAATTACGTAAGCCTGGGAAAATTGGGAATTATGACTGAAATTTTCATGTTATTTAAATGTTTATTTGTATATCAGTCATAAAACTGCAGTTGTATCTCTAGAGTTATGTTTTGCCAAAAAGATTTTTTCTTATTAGTGAGGTGAAAGTTTACCTAAATTAAGTTGTATTACATAAGAGATGACAGGTAATTTATACAGTACATCAAGCCATTACCAAATTTTGTATCAAGTTTGATGTAAAGTACTATAGCTTAAGAAGATCATGGAGTCACATCTACAGATTCTCAAACAACTTGTCAAAGAATTGATTTATAAATTAGAATTGTAAAATGGAGCTGGAATCACTTAAAGAAGTTGGCCTTGCTAAGTGAGAAAAGACCTAAGAGAACGATTGAAAACTGGGAGGTAGAAATCAATGGAGCTGCAGTTTTAAGGGAACTAACTCTAAAAATTCTATTATAGTATTATATATGCACTGCACTGTGGAAGAGACACTTTATGCAGTAAACACTTGATAGTTTTGTTAAATAGTGTAATAAAAAAACGTTTAAATGAAAAAAGTAACAAGAAATAATGGTGTCAAAACAAAACATGAGGGTTAGAATAGAGCTTTAAGAAAACATCTGATTTTGAAAGAAAGATTTACATCAGCTCAGCTCCATAAGAGATTGAGTTAGTTCTTTCAGTAGTAACGGGGGATTTTGAGGAGGGAGAAGTCTAATTGGAAAGGAACCTCTGGTAGTGGTATCACTCGCCCCAGTTTTAATACCGACACCCTTTAGGGGTGAGCGAGCTGGATATATTCCTGGCATTCCATGCAACTTTTTTCTCGTATATTTAGCAGTACAGGTATTTATACCTTTGAAATGGTGCTTTAAGGAGCATTTCACGGAGCGACACTAGTTGAGCCCAGAAATAGATTTTTCCTTCGTCAAAATCCCTTTTTTAAGGCCTTTGGAGTGTTGTTTTTGCCCTAAGCTGCAATCAAAGTTTAGCCTTCAACCATACCTTCAATCCTGCTTCCTTTCTAACATTATGCTGCCCAGCCTATTAATTTTTTCTTCATAATACAATTGTGGGATCCCCCCCCCCCCCTTGTAAATGAGTGCTGGATAGCCTCCTACCCCTAAGTAATGAATCAGGCTTTATAGCCTTAAAATCAAAAATAAATCTATACCAGATTGCAAAAAAAAAAAAAAAAAAAAAAAAAAAAATTCTTCTTTCATATTAAATACAAACTTCTTTGTCTTCTGAAAGTGATCTTGAGTTTATACTTGAAAGATATATTGGTTCCTAACTGTAGTAAGACTGCTGACAAATGAATTTGTAATTTGACAACTTTATTTCACGGTGCATACAAAATGTCCTTGTACAATCTTGGCTCTATCTTTCGTCATAGATAGTGTCTACCTAGAGAGAGATGTATTAGTCTGCTCAAACTTAGTAAAAGTTATAATTACGGTATAGTACAACTAGACCTTAATATTCATGATTGGATTTTTCTTAGGAATGGCCAAAAATTTAATGTAGTAATATATTTGGGTATTCACTATTATATTACACCAAATACAGAATGAGCCTTTATTGAGAAGACACAAAGCCATAACTGTACAGCATTACACAAGGGTCCGACATCCCTTAGACTACCAAATGAGTTGATGAAACGAGTTCCACATGAAATGAAGACCTTAATATGAACGAATTTAACTTACTAGGTGCTAGTGTAACCGATTCAACATGTTGAATTACAGCTTTTAACTTCCAAGATATTACTTAGTCTAATATACAACAAAATAATTATCAGTAAGCTGACTGAGCATCACAGATCATATCAATCTGAGAGGTCTGCAAGGAAAACTAAACTAAAATTAAAACCTAGACCAAGTACTTTAGGGGTGCGGCAGTTTTAGAATTAATAAATTAAACGAATAAGATTCTTTTACACCAGTAAAACCAAATTATTTCGACTCAAGAATTTCAAAAGAAATCGGTGAATATGACTCAAATATTTTAACTTGGTCAAATTACAGGAACTTTGCCTATTATTATATAATGCAGAGAAAATTAACAAAGATGTAAGAGACTGGAAAATAGGTTAAGGTAACGAATTTGGAGATCATTCGTATTTTTCCTAACAAGAAAAAACCTGAGTCCTTTACGACAGTTAAGATATTATAAGAATGTTTAAATAGTTGGCTGGGAGGGAGGAAGACACCCACGCCCTGCTTGCTCTTGCAGCTGGGACTTTCAAGGGGGTTTGTGATGGAAGTAATGTATGAGTAAAGGGCTTAGGTTTGTATGCAGTCAGCCCTCAATAATCAGGGGTTCCATCTTCACAGGTTTGGTCATTCACGATGCACAAAACTGTAAAACATATCAAATAGAAAAAATAACGTATTCGCAATTTTGCTATAGTAATCTCGCGGCTCGACGATTTCAAACCAACCTTACTCCTTTGCACCTTGCACTATTCGCACCATTTCCCTCTCCACACAGCACAACCCCATCTCCTTTCAACCTAAAAACCTGGTTTAAGGCCATGTGATAGCCTTTCATTGCTGATACTATGAGTTTTTATCTCCACAGGTAAAGTAAAAAAATTGGGTATTAGCGGAATAGAGAATCTGAGAGAAGAAATACCCCTTCCAAAACACCAACAACAGAAGATGGCCCGCTTGGCTTGGTAAACAACCCCAAGAGGTATCAAGACATCTCTCACACAACTTTGCACGAAAAGACTTTCTCTGAGAGATGCTGCATAAATTCTACAGTATGCATGAAGCTGAAGTGATTCTACTGTGATGTGGAATATCTTTGCATGTGGTTGGCACAACAGGTAGGGAAGGGCTGGCAATTCCCTCGGAGTGTCCACCAGTAGAAATAGAAGATCTGGGTATCATTCTTCTTGGGGTCATTAGTCATATTGAGGTTGGGAGTGGCTCGAACACAATTTTGAACACTCCTTATCAGGCCAAACGGCAGAAAAGCATAAGGGTTAAGGCTGTCCCATGGGTGTTGAAATGTGTCTTCGAACTCTGCTCTCTAATCTGGTTCAAGAAGTTGCAAAAAGGTCGATCATTGGCGGACCCCACAAAGTCCAGATCTCAGTCACTATCAGAGTATTCAAAGACCATTCGGAGCCAACCACTTGTGTCCTGCACAGCTTGTTCGCAACAACATTCTTCCTTCCTCGATTGAATCAGGCTGTGAGGGTAATTGAATTGAGCTCTGCCTACTCGAGGATCTCTATTCATGCTGGCAAAGCAGCAGTGACACAGTACTTTCTTGCCTGTTATGTGTGCACCACAGAGGTAATGAGACTCATCAAAACCAGTAAGTGACTGGTTAAAAGGAGACAAATATGGTGGAAATGCCAGAAGAGCTGCTCACAGTTTTAACATTTATATGGCATCAATGCTCTTGTGCAGACCATTGTCCTGATGCCATATGTAGATGGAAGTGTCCTCCGTACCCTTCCTTTGACACTTCTGTGAACAATAGTAACTATGAAGAAAGCATCAAAAGAGGAAATTCCCTTAAAAGGTTCATCTCATCCAGCCACCATTCTAGGTCCAGTTTGGACTCTTCCCTGATTGGGACCAATAGAAGAAGGTGGTCAAGATGTTAAACCAATGTACCTTCAACTCCCAATGAAGCAACCATGGGTGAAGGCAACTGTTTGGCACGCGATGTGCTAGGGAAACTAGATGACCTAGTAGTTTCTGCCATTGTTGTGCTGGCAATTGGGGCTGTCGAAGGAAGGGAAGTGCTACTTCCCTCAGGTGTGCTACCCTGTCCTGAGATGGGAAGGTCTTTCCGAGAGCTGTGTCAATGACCATTCCGAGGTAAACAAGTCTGCACTGGCAGTAGCAAGGATTTCATTCTATTCACCACAATCCCTAGGTCATGACAAAATACTGTAAAAGGAGTTTGTCTCAGTGAAGGAAAAGGGTTTCCTAAGATTCTGCCAAGATCAACCAATTGTCTAGGTATTGTAAGAGACGAATCCCATTGGCATGTGCCCATGCTGACACTAGCATGAAGATCTGGTGAAAACTTATAGCATTATCAAGAGCCCAAAGCAAAGCACCTTGAACTGGTACACTTTGCTGGCTACAACGAAGTGGAAGTACTTCCTGGAGACCGGATGTATTAGGGCTTAGATATACCGTATGCGTCTTTTAGGTCGATCGTAAACATGGGTCCAGAAATCTGATCACTGGCCTGACCGTCCCTACAGTCTCCATCTTCAACGTCGTTTGTAGCACAAACTCGTTCAGGGCTGACAGGTCTATGACTGGTCTCCAGCTTCTTGATGTCTTTTCGACAAGTAAAGTTGGCTGAAGAAGCCTGGGAAGCCATCATCAACCCCTTGGAGAGAATCTTTCTCCAGCATAGCCTGGAATTCGGCCCGAAGGGCTACGTCCTTCACCGATTCCTGGCGATAGGATGATGGCATTGCTAGGTGAAATTAGGGGAGGGGGAAAGCTGATGAACAGGAGATATCTGGATAGGATATCTAACATCCAGCTTTCTGCTCCATAGTACAGTACCACCACCTCCTTCATTTGGATTGCAGGCATTCCCCCACACATGTTATTGTGGGAGAATTGGCCCCCTAATGGGATTGTCATCCTTGTCCTCTCCCCCTATGTCTGACTTGTCCTTGTCCTTGTCAAACCACAAAGGCCTGGTTCGTTCCATGCTTTAGAATGGATGGAGCAGGGTGCAAGTCACTTCTCTGAGTTGGCCTCTGTGCCTGCCTAGCTGGGGTTAACAATTTAGCTTGCCCGGAAGTGGAGGTGTAAAAGCAAGAGATGGCTGGACTTCCTCCACTCCTCAGTCACTATCTCTATTTCCTTTTCTCAGGGTCAGACAAGTTTTCAGTGTTAGCTAAATAGCCATCTGTGCCTGACCAATGGTCGATCCAAAAGTTGCCATGGCCATGATCTCCATACTAGAAGCCTCTGCTGTCAAAAACGAGATGTGTTGTGTGGCTAGCTGGTCCGCAGAGGCACCCGGGGTCTACGCAGCCACTGCAGGATCAAGGAGTAAGGGCGAAGGCAAAGCCTCCTGCATTCAATAGTAGTATTTCCTCTACCACACAAAAGCTGCTGTGTGCGATAGTATTTCCTCTGCCACACAAAAGATGGAGGTATTATGTGGGGGAATCTCCCTGCCCTCAAGGAATCCTTCTCACAGACACCTGCGTGTCCACCTTATCAACTGCTTCAGAGGCCAGGATTGACCATGGAAGCTCTAGACGAGGTCTGGTGGCCTGAGGTGCTCGACAAAGTCAATCTATAGCTGCTTTCCTCACGTTGGAAGAAGAGCAAGGAGCATCTCCCAGTCCATTGACCCTCCGGATGCAACTCAGCACCTGAAGAAAGGTAGAATCTTACTCACCCTCCTCCGTATCCCGAGTCTTAGGTCCTGCCGATTTGGGAAGGATGCCTTCAGATTCCTTGGAATCGTCAAAATCGTATTCATCCCTCTCCGACACCGTACCTGGCCAGTCTCGGGAGGGGTCTTAGTCATGATATAATACACCCCACAAAGTTTTTGATATACATTTGACACTCTTTGGGAAGACCTTATATTTCTACTCACTTCTTGATCTGTTCAATGATCCCCATCATTAACATTCTCCATCAAAGCTGATGCTAAATAACTTTATATTATCTAATATTGTACAATATATTCTCCTATACTCATCCTCATTTACTTGATAAATGTGATAAGTTTTAGAATTCATGTTAACCCCTATGAGTTTCAAACTGAACAGCATATCATTCCAACTAAATATTGGAACAAAACCAGGCATGTCTCTATTGCATCACTTTTTTGTAATCACCCTTCAACAAGTATTGCTTGAGTAAGGCCACTTCATCTCCACAAACACATCTATGGATAACCTATTCTCAAATTATTTTAACTGTACATGTAAGTTTTCCTTTCCTTCACCATGCCTTTATGATTTGATCTGATTTATAGATGTAGGGTCATATTCGTCCAGTGCTGGGGTGGCGGGGGATTTTCAGCAATGAGTTGAAACTGGCAGATGGGAAATTCATAGTTGTAATGTGAAGAAGTTCAAATAATGATAAAGGATGCAAGATGGAAGTAAGGAGGCAGGAACAGAGCCACCCATTGAGATACTACCGATAGAGAGTTATGGGGTTCTTTGACTGGACAGACAGTACTACATTGGATCCTTCTTTCCGGTTACAGTTAATTTTCCCTTTGCCTACACATCACCAAATAGTCTGGCATATACTTTACACTCTCTTCTGTCCTCATACACCTGACAACACTGAGATTTTCAAACAATTCTTCTCCCAAGAGGTTAACTACTGCACTGTATTTGTTCAGTGGCCACTTTCCTCTTGGTAAGGGTAGAAGAGAGATTTTAGCTATGATAAGCAGCTCTTCTAGGAGAAGGACACTCCAAAATCAAACCATTGTTCTCTAGTCTTTGGTAGTGCCATAGCCCCTGTACCATGGTCTTCCACTGTCATGGGTTAGAGTTCTCTTCCTTAAGGGTACACTCGGGCATACTATTCTATCTTATCATATTAGTTTTCCTCTGGTGTTCACGTTGTCACTATGACGGACCTTTGTACCGGGGATTGTTACCGGAGCTCCGGTACAGACAGAGCTCACTCAGACCACGGGGGCCAATCTCTTGTTTTGCTGTAAAGGAAAGGATTTAACATGAATACAAAGTAAACTGTATTTACTTTAATGACACTTTGAATTTGCGTTGGTAATATTCATTAGTTATTCTTGAAAGTACAAATAAAAATATATGAACATAACTATGCCTATATTTATGCATATATTTAATTCTAACTATGTATAAATATGGATAAATATCCATACAACATCGTGTTCAAATAGAAATAAATTGATTATGCCTATATTTATGCATTTTCAATTCTAACTATGCCTAAATATGAATAAATATCCATACAACATAGTGTTCAAATAGAAATAAATTGATTGTGCCTATATTTGTGCATATTCAATTCTAACTATACCTAAATATGAATAAATATTCATACAACATCGTTTTCAAATAGAAATAAATTGATTATGCCTATATTTATACATATTCAATTCTAACTATGCCTAAATATGAATAAATATCCATACAACATAGTGTTCAAATAGAAATAAGTTTCCACTCAGTACTGGGAACCAAACGTTGGCCCCTTCTAATGAAGGGCCGGGTCGAGACTAACCATGCCATGAGAGGCTATCTACTGTTCCTTGAAACAGATGAATCAATAGAATACTAATAGCCAGTAAATAATGTTAGACCCGGTTCTGAACGTCTGAGTCAGGGGTGGCCAACCTGTGGCGGATGCGCCAACAGTGTCACATTTCATGAATACAAGTGTCGAACTATACCCCAAAAGATAGTACATTAAATGATTTTTCTTTAAAATTGATTTTTATGAGTTATACAGCTGATCCCAGCCTGTGAATAGGATCATTAACCAAAGTTCAAGGAACATCCAGACTTATGTCCCCTTTCTTTTACAGAAGGTTCGCCTACATGGTTCCCGTCAAGATGATGATGAATCTCTCTGGCCTGCAAGAGAGGCTCTCCGCCCTTGGTTATCAAAGTTGGGAAGAAATGCTCCATCTAGAGGTCCCTATCTCCTCAGAGTGTCCTCTCTAAGGTTGGACGACGACCCCATGGACGGGCAGGTAGGTGGGGATGAATTTTGAGCCTTCAGCTTTGCAATTACCTACGTCACCGACCTAGGACCCTTAATGGATCCTGATGTTCATGTTACCCTGCATAAACCGTGACTGCTAAAAGCAACACATTCTAGGGAAAACCAAGGGGCTATGACGGAGCTCAAAAGTATGGTAGTGAGTCAGATCCGTTCAGGAACTCAGAAGTTTCCCCCTACAGCCCCAGGCATATCGAAGTAACCTCCTTCGATAAAAACAACGCATAGAGATTTGCCTTTCATGTTCCATATATAGATGGTACCATAAATCTGGATGGCATAGACATCCTCCCTCTGGGGGACCTAGAATTTACTCCCAGGTACTAGAATTCCCGTTCAACGGATTCATTCGATTGAAAGAGATTGCCTTGGTTAGGTTAGACAAGGTACCGAAGGTAACAGTATTATTTCCTAAAGGGCAGGCCCGATCTGTCTGGACCAGGATGTTGTCAGTCTGGGGGTTACGATAATTCCAAGATCTGCCCTTCCAATTCGACCTACACGTTTGATGGTCTGATCGGGTTAGTTGTGGGAAATACGTTCTGTCTGAGGCCTCTATCAGACAGGAATCGATAGTCGGTTACCCACTCGTCATCACAGCCTCCCTCCGATTCGACGTCTATGCATCCAAATCCCCCTCATCAGGTGGTCTACCTCACTGATTCCCCAGGTACACAGCCCAACCCCGTTGGGATGTTTTACCTGCATACAGCCCTAGATCCGAACCCTCAGGCTCCTCTCGTGGACACCAGAGAGGAAGCTACAGGAGTAGAAGACAGTCTCGCCATCGAGACGGACCTAGAAAAAAGGGGCCTCGGAGAAGGAAAGTACCTAGATTCACCCCCTCACAACGCGGTGGTCCCGGTAGGGGGTAGACTTTACCACTTTCGAGACCATTGGACCTTCGGTCTGTGGGCTCATAGCATAATCTCTAAAGGTTTGAGGTGAAAATGGCCACAAGGTCCTCCTCCTCCACCAGTGACTTTCTCCCAGGAATCCACTCCCATCCTGGAAGAGTACACCACAGGGTTACTCAAGAAGAAGCAATCAAACGGGATCGATCACTGAAGTTCCAAAGCCACCTGTTCACAATTCCGAAGAAAGGCTTGGCGGCATTGAGAGTGGACCTGGACTTGTCAAGCTAAACTCTTACATTCTCTGCGACAAGTTCCGGATGTTGACTATCTCTCAGGTACGGACCTTACTTCCCCGTAGGACCGTCACCACCTCTGTCGATCTTACCGACGACTATTATCTTGCGCCTTTAGCTCGAAACTTCTCTTCTTATCTGGGTTTCCGCCTAAGCAGGAAAGCCTTTGGGTTCAAGACATGCCCTTTGGCCTCAACATTGATCCCAGGATATTCACAAAACTAGGAGAGAGAGTGTTAGAACAACTCAGGAACCAAGAGATACAGATCATTGCTTATCTGGCCGGTTGGCTCATTTGGGCCTGGCCGGTCATAGAAGGCAACAGAGCTACGAAGGAATTATTCCAATTTCTCGACAACCTGTGATTTCGGGTCAATCTCCAAAAAATCTCGCCTGCAACCATCAGTCCGCTTAGAATGGTTAGCCATTCAGTGGGACCTTTCGAAGCACACGTTGTCTCTCCCTTCCAAAAGGTAAGAGGAATAGTTTCAAAGATCAAAAAATTTTCTCAAACACAAACAGGTGTCCGAAGAGCCTTAGAAAGTATCCTCGGACTTTTCCAATTCACTTCAGTAACAGATCTAATAAAAGCCAAACTCAAAGACATCAATCGAGTTTGGAGAAAGAGAGCTACAGTACCTATAAGAGACATGGTCTCGAAGATCCCCTCTGTCTTGAAAATGAGACTACGCCCATGGTCCGAACCGAAGGACCTCTCCAAATCGGTTCCTCTACAATTCCCACCTCCACAAGTGACATTCCATACAGCCGCGTCTCTAAGTGGATGGGGGGAATTACTCCGAACATCAGATGTTTCAGGTTCTTGGTCACTCTCCATGAAACAGTCCCATATCATTGTTCTCAAAGCCATGGCAGTGTTCTTGACCCTGAAGAGAGAGACTCCTCCGAGGTCGACCCACATCAGAGTAGTGTCAGACAGCACAGACGCAGTACACTACGTCAACAGGGGAGGATCCAAGTCACCCAACCTGAATCAGATCCTGGTCACTATCTTCGCCTGGGCAACAGAAGAGAACTGGTTCCTGTCAGCACCTCACCTAGCGGGAGGCCAGAATGTGAGAGCGGACTCACTATCCAGGACGGATCCACTGGAGTCAGAATGGTCTCTAGACATAATTTCATTCCGGTGGATACTCAGGCTCGTTCCAGGCCTCCAGGTAGATCTATTCGCAACTCAGATGAATCACTAACTTCCTTGTTATGTGACCCCAACCCTGGACCCTCGGGCTTATGCCATGGACGCATTACCCCGGGATTGGAACCATTAGAAGAAGATTTCCCTATCTCCCCCAGGGAATCTTCTAAAAACTTTTACACAAACTACGCTCCTTCCCGGGCGCAGTAGCTTTAGTACCACCTCACTGGCCAAGAACAGTTGGTTTCCTCTCCTCCTCGAGTTGAAACTCAGTCCCATCCGGATCCCGTTCCTCAAACTGACCCGAGTATCCAAACTCACTGTGTCAGATTACTCAAGGATAGCCAAAACTCTAACTTTGTGGACTACAGGAAGTTGGCAGCTCGTAGAGATGCGAACATTGAACCGGAAACGATCTCTTCATCGAATGGGACAAAAAAGGGACTCGACAATTCGCCAATATGATTCGGCCGTTAACAACTAGTAGGTCCCCTAAGAGTGCAGACCATACTCGTATGTCCCCGCATTTAGCCATCTCTTTCTTGAGGTTCCTATTTGACAAAGGCCTAACAGTTAGCACTTTAACCACCATCAAGTCAGCTTTGAAGAAGATCTGCCTTGTTGGGTTCAACATTAACCTAGCTGATTCCTATTTCTCATCAACCCCAAAAACATGTGCTAGGCTTCGACCTTCGGTTCGGCCACAAAAGGACTCTTGGTCTATGAACGATGTTCTCAAACTTGCGATGGACACGGACAATGAATCCTGCTCTTATATCACTCTTCTTAGGAAGACTTTATTTCTAACGGCTATGGCCTCAGGTGATGGAACATCAGAACTAGCAGCTCTCACGAAACCCGGAAAACATAGATTTCCTCCCTTCAGCCGAAGTACTCCTTTCCAGACAAAGCTTCCCTAGCTAAAAAAATGAGGATCCGCAAAATAGGTGCTCCTCTCGGAAGATTATTCTTCATCCCCAGGATTTTTCTCCGTGTACAGTCACACTCTCAAGCCCCTTTTTAGCTAGAACTGCCACCCGCTCGTCTGGCTCCTTGGTTATCAGGGAACAAGGAGGTACTATTTCCATTCACGGTATCAGGCAACAAATCCTCTACTTCATTAAACATACTAATCCGGAATCATTTCCCCAGGCTCATGATATACGGACAGTAGATGCCTCCAACAATGATTTCCAGAACAGGGACTTTGATGATTTTAAAAAATATACGGGTTGGAAATCCCCTATGGTTGTCAAACGCCAATATCTAAAGATCTTACAGGCCCTTAAATACCCAACGATGGCAGAGGGGAGCCTTATCTCTCCCCATTAATCTCCTCTTCTTCCTTTCTTCCATCTCTTCTCTTCTCCCTCCTACCCGCCACTCACACCACGTCGCCGCTCTCCTTGGTAGTTCGTTAGCCCTATGATATTTGCCATGTTTAATTCCTATGGTTTAACTGTTATTGTAGTTACCGTTCCTTTAATGTTTAGATATACTTAGACATGTAAGGTTTGATGCCTTTTGCGATTCGACACTCAGTTGGTTCCTTGTCGTCATTATTATTTAACCTTACGTTCCCTATGTCATTTGGCTGGTTGGTAATTGGACGGTTACTTTATTATATCATAGTATTGTCGTACATGGTGATTGTATTCTCCTCATTATGTTATTAATTTATTGGGCTTGGAAGGCATTCTCTGGTACTTTTTCGCCGGCCGTCACAGGTTCGACCCAGAAAAGGGATTTTGACGAAGGAAAAATCTATTTCTGGGGAGAGACCTGTGACGCCCGGCGAAACCCTTCCCGATTATTTTTGTACGGACCCACCCTTTCCTTGCCAAGCCATATGTTCTTGCAGAAGGATGACCTAGTGAGCGCGAGTGGTGGGTGTCGGTAGGGTAACCCAACTGTATTCTCTAGGGCCTGTCACGGCCCTCCCCCTTTGATGAAGGGATTATCTAAATGGAAGACAGCCTGTGAATAGTGTTTTACAAACGCCCTTGTTAGATATACGACACCAACAAGGTGCTCGCGCGAGGGTTGTAACCTCTGCATTCCATGCTTTTAATTTTCTCTGGTATATTTGGAAGATTTATATCAGAAAAAGTACAAAGAAGGACTTTTTCGCCGGGCGTCACAGGTCTCTCCCCAGAAATAGATTTTTCCTTCGTCAAAATCCCTTTATTCTCTTCCTCTTATTTTGTTAAAGTTTTTATAGTTTATTTAGGAAATATTTATTTCAATGTTGATACTGTTCTTAAGATATTTTATTTTTCTTGTTTCCCTTCCTCACTGGGCTATTTTCCCTGTTGGAGCCCCTGGGCTTATAGCATCCTGCTTTTCCAACTAGAGCTGTAGCTTAGCAAGTAATAATAATTATAATAATAATAATAATAATAATAATAATAATAAGGAAAAAATTACAAAGTGGGTGCCTGCTAGAAGCCAAAAGCACAATGCAAAGATCCTACTAGAGGCCAAAGGCACACTGCAAAGATCCTACTAGAAGCAAAAGGCACATTGCAAAGATCCTACTAGAAGCCAAAGGCACACTGCAAAGATCCTACTAGAAGCAAAAGGCACATTGCAAAGATCCTACTACAAGCCAAAGGCACATTGCAAAGATCCTACTAGAAGCCAAAGGCACATTGCAAAGATCCTGATAGAAGCCAAAGGCACACTGCAAAGATCCTACTAGAAGCAAAAGGCACATTGCAAAGATCCTACTAGAAGCCAAAGGCACACTGCAAAGATCCTGCTAGAAGCCAAAGGCACATTGCAAAGATCCTGATAGAAGCCAAAGGCACACTGCAAAGATCCTGCTAGAAGCCAAAAGCACAATGCAAAGATCCTACTAGAGGCCTAAGGCACATTGCAAAGATCCTGATAGAAGTCAAAGGCACACTGCAAAGATCCTGCTAGAAGCCAAAAGCACAATGCAAAGATCCTACTAGAGGCCTAAGGCACATTGCAAAGATCCTGATAGAAGTCAAAGGCACACTGCAAAGATCCTACTAGAAGCCAAAGGCACATTGCAAAGATCCTGATAGAAGCCAAAGGCACACTGCAAAGATCCTGCTAGAAGCCAAAGGCACATTGCAAAGATCCTGCTAGAAGCC
Source organism: Palaemon carinicauda (assembly GCF_036898095.1). Taxonomy (NCBI): domain Eukaryota; kingdom Metazoa; phylum Arthropoda; class Malacostraca; order Decapoda; family Palaemonidae; genus Palaemon; species Palaemon carinicauda. The sequence goes on along the minus strand of NC_090742.1, from coordinate 67,052,739 downwards.
AAAGGCACACTGCAAAGATCCTGCTAGAAGCCAAAGGCACATTGCAAAGATCCTGATAGAAGTCAAAGGCACACTGCAAAGATCCTACTAGAAGCCAAAGGCACATTGCAAAGATCCTGCTAGAAGCCAAAGGCACATTGCAAAGATCCTGATAGAAGCCAAAGGCACATTGCAAAGATCCTGATAGAAGCCAAAGGCACATTGCAAAGATCCTACTAGAGGCCTAAGGCACATTGCAAAGATCCTGATAGAAGCCAAAGGCACATTGCAAAGATCCTACTAGAGGCCTAAGGCACATTGCAAAGATCCTGATAGAAGTCAAAGGCACACTCCAAAGATCCTGCTAGAAGCCAAAGGCACATTGCAAAGATCCTGATAGAAGTCAAAGGCACATTGCAAAGATCCTGATAGAAGCCAAAGGCACATTGCAAAGATCCTACTAGAGGCCTAAGGCACATTACAAAGATCCTGATAGAAGTCAAAGGCACACTGCAAAGATCCTGCTAGAAGCCAAAGGCACATTGCAAAGATCCTGATAGAAGTCAAAGGCACATTGCAAAGATCCTGATAGAAGCCAAAGGCACATTGCAAAGATCCTACTAGAGGCCTAAGGCACATTGCAAAGATCCTGATAGAAGTCAAAGGCACACTGCAAAGATCCTGCTAGAAGCCAAAGGCACATTGCAAAGATCCTAATAGAGGCCTAAGGCACATTGCAAAGATCCTGATAGAAGCCAAAGGCACATTGCAAAGATCCTACTAGAGGCCTAAGGCACATTGCAAAGATCCTGATAGAAGCCAAAGGCACATTGCAAAGATCCTACTAGAGGCCAAAGGCACATTGCAAAGATCCTGATAGAAGTCAAAGGCACACTGCAAAGATCCTACTAGAAGCCAAAGGCACATTGCAAAGATCCTGCTAGAAGTCAAAGGCACATTGCAAAGATCCTGATAGAAGCCAAAGGCACATTGCAAAGATCCTGATAGAAGCCAAAGGCACATTGCAAAGATCCTACTAGAGGCCTAAGGCACATTGCAAAGATCCTGATAGAAGCCAAAGGCACATTGCAAAGATCCTACTAGAGGCCTAAGGCACATTGCAAAGATCCTGATAGAAGCCAAAGGCACATTGCAAAGATCCTACTAGAGGCCTAAGGCACACTGCAAAGATCCTGCTAGAAGCCAAAGGCACATTGCAAAGATCCTGATAGAAGCCAAAGGCACACTGCAAAGATCCTGCTAGAAGCCAAAGGCACATTGCAAAGATCCTGATAGAAGTCAAAGGCACACTGCAAAGATCCTACTAGAAGCCAAAGGCACATTGCAAAGATCCTGCTAGAAGCCAAAGGCACATTGCAAAGATCCTGATAGAAGCCAAAGGCACATTGCAAAGATCCTGATAGAAGCCAAAGGCACATTGCAAAGATCCTACTAGAAGCCAAAGGCACATTGCAAAGATCCTGATAGAAGCCAAAGGCACATTGCAAAGATCCTGCTAGAAGCCAAAGGCACATTGCAAAGATCCTGCTAGAAGCCAAAGGCACATTGCAAAGATCCTGCTAGAAGTCAAAGGCACACTGCAAAGATCCTGCTAGAAGCCAAAGGCACATTGCAAAGATCCTGCTAGAAGCCAAAGGCACACTGCAAAGATCCTGCTAGAAGCCAAAAGCACAATGCAAATATCCTACTAGAGGCCTAAGGCACATTGCAAAGATCCTGATAGAAGTCAAAGGCACACTGCAAAGATCCTGCTAGAAGCCAAAGGCACATTGCAAAGATCCTGATAGAAGCCAAAGGCACACTGCAAAGATCCTGCTAGAAGCCAAAGGCACACTGCAAAGATCCTGCTAGAAGCCAAAGGCACATTGCAAAGATCCTGATAGAAGCCAAAGGCACACTGCAAAGATCCTGCTAGAAGCCAAAGGCACATTGCAAAGATCCTGATAGAAGTCAAAGGCACACTGCAAAGATCCTACTAGAAGCCAAAGGCACATTGCAAAGATCCTGATAGAAGTCAAAGGCACACTGCAAAGATCCTGCTAGAAGCCAAAGGCACATTGCAAAGATCCTGATAGAAGCCAAAGGCACATTGCAAAGATCCTGATAGAAGTCAAAGACACACTGCAAAGATCCTACTAGAAGCCAAAGGCACATTGCAAAGATCCTGATAGAAGTCAAAGGCACACTGCAAAGATCCTGATAGAAGCCAAAGGCACATTGCAAAGATCCTGATAGAAGCCAAAGGCACACTGCAAAGATCCTGATAGAAGTCAAAGGCACACTGCAAAGATCCTGCTAGAAGCCAAAGGCACATTGCAAAGATCCTGCTAGAAGCCAAAGGCACATTGCAAAGATCCTGATAGAAGCCAAAGGCACACTGCAAAGATCCTGCTAGAAGCCAAAGGCACATTGCAAAGATCCTGATAGAAGTCGAAGGCACACTGCAAAGATCCTACTAGAAGCCAAAGGCACATTGCAAAGATCCTGATAGAAGCCAAAGGCACATTGCAAAGATCCTGCTAGAAGCCAAAGGCATATTGCAAAGATCCTGATAGAAGCCAAAGGCACATTGCAAAGATCCTGCTAGAAGCCAAAGGCACACTGCAAAGATCCTGCTAGAAGCCAAAGGCACATTGCAAAGATCCTGCTAGAAGCCAAAGGCACATTGCAAAGATCCTGATAGAAGCCAAAGGCACACTGCAAAGATCCTGCTAGAAGCCAAAGGCACATTGCAAAGATCCTGATAGAAGCCAAAGGCACACTGCAAAGATCCTACTAGAAGCCAAAGGCACATTGCAAAGATCCTGATAGAAGTCAAAGGCACACTGCAAAGATCCTACTAGAAGCCAAAGGCACATTGCAAAGATCCTACTAGAAGCCAAAGGCACATTGCAAAGATCCTACTAGAAGCCAAAGGCACACTGCAAAGATCCTACTAGAAGCAAAAGGCACATTGCAAAGATCCTACTAGAAGCCAAAGGCACACTGCAAAGATCCTGCTAGAAGCCAAAGGCATATTGCAAAGATCCTGATAGAAGCCAAAGGCACACTGCAAAGATCCTACTAGAGGCCTAAGGCACATTGCAAAGATCCTGATAGAAGTCAAAGGCACACTGCAAAGATCCTGCTAGAAGCCAAAGGCACATTGCAAAGATCCTGCTAGAAGCCAAAGGCACATTGCAAAGATCCTGATAGAAGCCAAAGGCACACTGCAAAGATCCTACTAGAAGCAAAAGGCACATTGCAAAGATCCTACTAGAAGCCAAAGGCACACTGCAAAGATCCTGCTAGAAGCCAAAGGCACATTGCAAAGATCCTGATAGAAGCCAAAGGCACACTGCAAAGATCCTACTAGAGGCCTAAGGCACATTGCAAAGATCCTACTAGAAGCCAAAAGCACATTGCAAAGATCCTGATAGAAGTCAAAGGCACACTGCAAAGATCCTGATAGAAGCCAAAGGCACATTGCAAAGATCCTGATAGAAGTCAAAGGCACACTGCAAAGATCCTGCTAGAAGCCAAAGGCACATTGCAAAGATCCTGCTAGAAGCCAAAGGCACATTGCAAAGATCCTGATAGAAGCCAAAGGCACACTGCAAAGATCCTACTAGAGGCCTAAGGCACATTGCAAAGATCCTACTAGAACCCGAAGGCACACTGCAAAGATCCTGCTAGAAGCCAAAGGCACATTGCAAAGATCCTGATAGAAGTCAAAGGCACACTGCAAAGATCCTACTAGAAGCCAAAGGCACACTGCAAAGATCCTGATAGAAGCCAAAGGCACACTGCAAAGATCCTGATAGAAGTCAAAGGCACATTGCAAAGATCCTACTAGAAGCCAAAGGCACACTGCAAAGATCCTGATAGAAGCCAAAGGCACACTGCAAAGATCCTGCTAGAAGCCAAAGGCACATTGCAAAGATCCTGATAGAAGCCAAAGGCACACTGCAAAGATCCTGCTAGAAGCCAAAGGCACATTGCAAAGATCCTGATAGAAGCCAAAGGCACACTGCAAAGATCCTGCTAGAAGCCAAAGGCACATTGCAAAGATCCTGATAGAAGTCAAAGGCACACTGCAAAGATCCTACTAGAAGCCAAAGGCACATTGCAAAGATCCTGATAGAAGTCAAAGGCACACTGCAAAGATCCTGCTAGAAGCCAAAGGCACATTGCAAAGATCCTGATAGAAGCCAAAGGCACATTGCAAAGATCCTGATAGAAGTCAAAGGCACACTGCAAAGATCCTACTAGAAGCCAAAGGCACATTGCAAAGATCCTGATAGAAGCCAAAGGCACACTGCAAAGATCCTGATAGAAGCCAAAGGCACATTGCAAAGATCCTGATAGAAGCCAAAGGCACATTGCAAAGATCCTGATAGAAGTCAAAGGCACATTGCAAAGATCCTGATAGAAGCCAAAGGCACACTGCAAAGATCCTGTTAGAAGCCAAAGGCACATTGCAAAGATCCTGATAGAAGTCAAAGGCACACTGCAAAGATCCTACTAGAAGCCAAAGGCACATTGCAAAGATCCTGATAGAAGCCAAAGGCACATTGCAAAGATCCTGCTAGAAGCCAAAGGCACATTGCAAAGATCCTGATAGAAGTCAAAGGCACACTGCAAAGATCCTGCTAGAAGCCAAAGGCACATTGCAAAGATCCTGCTAGAAGCCAAAGGCACACTGCAAATATCCTGATAGAAGCCAAAGGCACACTGCAAAGATCCTGCTAGAAGCCAAAGGCACATTGCAAAGATCCTGATAGAAGCCAAAGGCACACTGCAAAGATCCTACTAGAAGCCAAAGGCACATTGCAAAGATCCTGATAGAAGTCAAAGGCACACTGCAAAGATCCTGCTAGAAGCCAAAGGCACATTGCAAAGATCCTGCTAGAAGCCAAAGGCACATTGCAAAGATCCTGATAGAAGTCAAAGGCACACTGCAAAGATCCTACTAGAAGCCAAAGGCACATTGCAAAGATCCTGATAGAAGCCAAAGGCACACTGCAAAGATCCTACTAGAAGCCAAAGGCACACTGCAAAGATCCTGATAGAAGCCAAAGGCACACTGCAAAGATCCTGCTAGAAGTCAAAGGCACATTGCAAAGATCCTGATAGAAGCCAAAGGCACACTGCAAAGATCCTGCTAGAAGCCAAAGGCACATTGCAAAGATCCTGATAGAAGTCAAAGGCACACTGCAAAGATCCTGCTAGAAGCCAAAGGCACACTGCAAAGATCCTGATAGAAGTCAAAGGCACACTGCAAAGATCCTACTAGAAGCCAAAGGCACATTGCAAAGATCCTGATAGAAGCCAAAGGCACACTGCAAAGATCCTGCTAGAAGCCAAAGGCACATTGCAAAGATCCTGATAGAAGTCAAAGGCACACTGCAAAGATCCTACTAGAAGCAAAAGGCACATTCCAAAGATCCTACTAGAAGCCAAAAGCACAATGCAAAGATCCTACTAGAACCCAAAGGCACACTGCAAAGATCCTGCTAGAAGCCAAAGGCACATTGCAAAGATCCTGATAGAAGTCAAAGGCACACTGCAAAGATCCTACTAGAAGCCAAAGGCACACTGCAAAGATCCTACTAGAAGCCAAAGGCACACTGCAAAGATCCTGATAGAAGCCAAAGGCACACTGCAAAGATCCTGATAGAAGTCAAAGGCACACTGCAAAGATCCTACTAGAAGCCAAAGGCACATTGCAAAGATCCTGATAGAAGCCAAAGGCACACTGCAAAGATCCTGCTAGAAGCCAAAGGCACATTGCAAAGATCCTGATAGAAGCCAAAGGCACACTGCAAAGATCCTACTAGAAGCCAAAGGCACATTGCAAAGATCCTGATAGAAGCCAAAGGCACACTGCAAAGATCCTACTAGAAGCCAAAGGCACATTGCAAAGATCCTGATAGAAGCCAAAGGCACACTGCAAAGATCCTGCTAGAAGCCAAAAGCACAATGCAAAGATCCTACTAGAACCCAAAGGCACACTGCAAAGATCCTGCTAGAAGCCAAAGGCACATTGCAAAGATCCTGATAGAAGTCAAAGGCACACTGCAAAGATCCTACTAGAAGCCAAAGGCACACTGCAAAGATCCTGATAGAAGCCAAAGGCACACTGCAAAGATCCTACTAGAAGCCAAAGGCACACTGCAAAGATCCTGATAGAAGCCAAAGGCACACTGCAAAGATCCTACTAGAAGCCAAAGGCACACTGCAAAGATCCTGATAGAAGCCAAAGGCACACTGCAAAGATCCTACTAGAAGCCAAAGGCACATTGCAAAGATCCTGATAGAAGCCAAAGGCACAATGCAAAGATCCTGCTAGAAGCCAAAGGCACACTGCAAAGATCCGACTAGAACCCAAAGGCACACTGCAAAGATCCTGCTAGAAGCCAAAGGCACATTGCAAAGATCCTGATAGAAGCCAAAGGCACACTGCAAAGATCCTACTAGAAGCCAAAGGCACACTGCAAAGATCCTACTAGAAGCCAAAGGCACACTGCAAAGATCCTGCTAGAAGCCAAAGGCACACTGCAAAGATCCTGCTAGAAGCCAAAGGCACATTGCAAAGATCCTGCTAGAAGCCAAAGGCACACTGCAAAGATCCTACTAGAAGCCAAAGGCACATTGCAAAGATCCTGCTAGAAGCCAAAGGCACACTGCAAAGATCCTGATAGAAGCCAAAGGCACACTGCAAAGATCCTGCTAGAAGCCAAAGGCACATTGCAAAGATCCTGATAGAAGCCAAAGGCACACTGCAAAGATCCTGCTAGAAGCCAAAGGCACATTGCAAAGATCCTGATAGAAGCCAAAGGCACACTGCAAAGATCCTGCTAGAAGCCAAAGGCACATTGCAAAGATCCTGATAGAAGTCAAAGGCACACTGCAAAGATCCTGCTAGAAGCCAAAGGCACACTGCAAAGATCCTGATAGAAGTCAAAGGCACACTGCAAAGATCCTACTAGAAGCCAAAGGCACACTGCAAAGATCCTGATAGAAGCCAAAGGCACACTGCAAAGATCCTGCTAGAAGCCAAAGGCACATTGCAAAGATCCTGATAGAAGCCAAAGGCACACTGCAAAGATCCTACTAGAAGCCAAAGGCACATTGCAAAGATCCTACTAGAAGCCAAAAGCACAATGCAAAGATCCTACTAGAACCCAAAGGCACACTGCAAAGATCCTGCTAGAAGCCAAAGGCACATTGCAAAGATCCTGATAGAAGTCAAAGGCACACTGCAAAGATCCTACTAGAAGCCAAAGGCACACTGCAAAGATCCTACTAGAAGCCAAAGGCACACTGCAAAGATCCTGATAGAAGCCAAAGGCACACTGCAAAGATCCTGATAGAAGTCAAAGGCACACTGCAAAGATCCTGATAGAAGCCAAAGGCACACTGCAAAGATCCTGATAGAAGCCAAAGGCACACTGCAAAGATCCTGCTAGAAGCCAAAGGCACATTGCAAAGATCCTGATAGAAGCCAAAGGCACACTGCAAAGATCCTACTAGAAGCCAAAGGCACATTGCAAAGATCCTGATAGAAGCCAAAGGCACACTGCAAAGATCCTACTAGAAGCCAAAGGCACATTGCAAAGATCCTGATAGAAGCCAAAGGCACACTGCAAAGATCCTACTAGAAGCCAAAGGCACATTGCAAAGATCCTGATAGAAGCCAAAGGCACACTGCAAAGATCCTGCTAGAAGCAAAAAGCACAATGCAAAGATCCTACTAGAACCCAAAGGCACACTGCAAAGATCCTGATAGAAGCCAAAGGCACATTGCAAAGATCCTGATAGAAGTCAAAGGCACACTGTAAAGATCCTACTAGAAGCCAAAGGCACACTGCAAAGATCCTGATAGAAGCCAAAGGCACACTGCAAAGATCCTACTAGAAGCCAAAGGCACATTGCAAAGATCCTGATAGAAGCCAAAGGCACACTGCAAAGATCCTGCTAGAAGCCAAAGGCACATTGCAAAGATCCTACTAGAAGCCAAAGGCACACTGCAAAGATCCTGATAGAAGCCAAAGGCACACTGCAAAGATCCTACTAGAAGCCAAAGGCACATTGCAAAGATCCTGCTAGAAGCCAAAGGCACACTGCAAACATCCTGCTAGAAGCCAAAGGCACATTGCAAAGATCCTGCTAGAAGCCAAAGGCACACTGAAAAGATCCTGATAGAAGCCAAAGGCACACTGCAAAGATCCTGCTAGAAGCCAAAGGCACACTGCAAAGATCCTGCTAGAAGCCAAAGGCACACTGCAAAGATCCTGCTAGAAGCCAAAGGCACACTGCAAAGATCCTGCTAGAAGCCAAAGGCACACTGCAAAGATCCTGCTAGAAGCCAAAGGCACACTGCAAAGATCCTGCTAGAAGCCAAAGGCACACTGCAAAGATCCTACTAGAAGCCAAAGGCACACTGCAAAGATTTTACTAGAAGCCAAAGGCACATTGCAAAGATCCTACTAGAAGCCAAAGGCACATTGCAAAGATCCTACTAGAAGCCAAAGGCACACTGCAAAGATCCTACTAGAAGCCAAAGGCACACTGCAAAGATCCTGATAGAAGCCAAAGGCACATTGCAAGATCCTGATACAAGCCAAAGGCACATTGCAAAGATCCTACTAGAAGCCAAAGGCACACTGCAAAGATCCTACTAGAAGCCAAAGGCACACTGCAAAGATCCTGCTCTACTAGAAGCCAAAGGCACAATGCAAAGATCCTGATAGAAGCCAAAGGCACACTGCAAAGATCCTACTAGAAGCCAAAGGCACAATGCAAAGATCCTGATAGAAGCCAAAGGCACATTGCAAAGATCCTGATAGAAGCCAAAGGCACATTGCAAAGATCCTGCTAGAAACCAAAGGCACATTGCAAAGATCCTGATAGAAGCCAAAGGCACACTGCAAAGATCCTGCTAGAAGCCAAAGGCACATTGCAAAGATCCTGCTAGAAGCCAAAGGCACACTGCAAAGATCCTGCTAGAAGCCAAAGGCACATTGCAAAGATCCTGCTAGAAGCCAAAGGCACACTGCAAAGATCCTGCTAGAAGCCAAAGGCACATTGCAAAGATCCTGCTAGAAGCCAAAGGCACACTGCAAAGATCCTGCTAGAAGCCAAAGGCACACTGCAAAGATCCTGCTAGAAGCCAAAGGCACACTGCAAAGATCCTGCTAGAAGCCAAAGGCACACTGCAAAGATCCTGCTAGAAGCCAAAGGCACACTGCAAAGATCCTGCTGGAAGCCAAAGGCACACTGCAAAGATCCTGCTAGAAGCCAAAGGCACACTGCAAAGATCCTGCTGGAAGCCAAAGGCACACTGCAAAGATCCTGCTAGAAGCCAAAGGCACACTGCACAGATCCTGCTGGAAGCCAAAGGCACACTGCAAAGATCCTGCTAGAAGCCAAAGGCACACTGCACAGATCCTGCTGGAAGCCAAAGGCACACTGCAAAGATCCTGCTAGAAGCCAAAGGCACACTGCACAGATCCTGCTGGAAGCCAAAGGCACACTGCAAATATCCTGCTAGAAGCCAAAGGCACACTGCACAGATCCTGCTGGAAGCCAAAGGCACACTGCAAAGATCCTGCTAGAAGCCAAAGGCACACTGCACAGATCCTGCTGGAAGCCAAAGGCACACTGCAAAGATCCTGCTAGAAGCCAAAGGCACACTGCACAGATCCTGCTGGAAGCCAAAGGCACACTGCAAAGATCCTGCTAGAAGCCAAAGGCACACTGCACAGATCCTGCTGGAAGCCAAAGGCACACTGCAAAGATCCTGCTAGAAGCCAAAGGCACACTGCACAGATCCTGCTGGAAGCCAAAGGCACACTGCAAAGATCCTGCTAGAAGCCAAAGGCACACTGCACAGATCCTGATGGAAGCCAAAGGCACACTGCAAAGATCCTACTAGAAGCCAAAGGCACATTGCAAAGATCCTGATAGAAGCCAAGGCACACTGCAAAGACCTTTAGTAGTGTCTGCAGTGCACCATGTGAGGTGCATTGATGGCACTATCCACATACAAGCATATCCCCTACGATAAAATGTTGGTAAGGGCTTTATTGCATGAATATATGTGTTTAATCAAATCTAAGGTGTCTGCCTTTTTTCCATTTAGTCTTTAAAGTTTAACATTTCCTTTTTTTATAGTTATTAGATCTTAACACCACTGTGGAAATAAGCTCCAAGATATCCATTTCCACCAGCCTACTATAATAATTCCGGAAGTGCTCTCAAAACGTATTTACTTTCATGGACTCGGTCCTTACACCCATCAACTATATTCATTTACTATAGTTCCTTTAGCCTTTTTCTTGCTAGAATATATCAACTATTTTCAATTCAACTTTGAGGAGTATTTTCACACATTACAGAGAGACCAGGAGCAAACCATGCATTTCTTAGCAAGCCTCATCTTTCACGTTTCTGTAGGTTTAG
>NC_090742.1:67032293-67037293 GCF_036898095.1 Palaemon carinicauda | reverse complement strand
TTTTGTATCTTTATATGCAGTTACATTATACAAAAAAAAAAAAAATAAATAAATAAAAACTCATTTCTTCTTCACTTAAATTGGTTAACTACTACACTGTAATAGTTCAGTGGCTACTTTCCACTTAGTAAGAACAGCGGAGACTCTTAGCTATGGTAAGCAGCTCTTCTAGGACACCAAAATCGAACTATTGTTCCCCAGTCTTGGGTAGTGCCATTGCCTCTGTACCATGGTCTTCCACTGTCTTGTGGTAGAGTTCCTTTACTTGAAAGTACACCCAGGAACACTACTCTATCAGTTTCCTTATTTCCTTTCCTCCCTGCGCTACTTTCCATGTTGAAGTACTAGGGCTTATAGCATCCTGCTTTTCTAACTAGGGTTGCAGCTTAGTTAATAATAATAATAATAATAATAATAATAATAATAATAATAATAATAATAATAATAATAATAAGCGGCCGACCTTCCTACACAGTGGGACTAATAACGTTGAAAGAAGTAGAAGAAATAAGCAAAGGGTGTTTAAGCATTATTATGTTCGAGTCATACGCCACGTCATTCAAAGGGCACAGGTTCAAATAACAACTAAAAGGTAATTGGAAAATTCCCTTAACAGTTATCATTTTACTATTTTGACTTCATCTGTGAGCACGGCACCTGGCACTTAGACGGCTGAGGTGCGTAGCAACTAAGGACAAAATAGAGCCAGAAAGATAATGTGTTTTTGCGCCGATGGTGAAAAATTACACACACACACACATATACATATATATATATATATATATATATATATATATATAAATGAAATATATTCATTTATATATATATATAAATATATATATATATATATATATATATATATATATATATATATATATATATATATATATATATATATATATATATATATATATATATACTGTATATATTTTTACATATATATATATACTGTATATATACACACACACACATATATATATATATATATATATATATATATATATATATATATATATATATATATATATATATATATATTTATATATATATATAAATGAATATATTTCAAAGCAGGTTAATAACTGAAATGCAATGGATATTCTCATTAAAAATCACACACACACACACACACACACACACACACACACACATATATATATATATATATATATATATATATATATATATATATATATATATATATATATATATATATAAGGTCAGTCTCAAGGGAATTATCCTATCATGCAGATGTTACTATCCCTTGCCTCTGCCATTCATGACCTGCCTTTATATCTTTAAACCATCTAAGACTAACCCCTTACATTCGAATAGAATACGACATAACAATCATGTTTTGAAATACAAATTCACTGAAGACAGTTTTTAAAACGAGCATTTATAGTGCATAATTATCATGCTGAATTATTAGATTTAATAGAAATTACTTAAGTCATGTAACTATTGTAATTATTGCTCTATTTCAACTGAGTACACATACTAATCACTAGCCTATTAAATTACGACAATCATGTTTTGAAATACAAATTCACTGAAGACAGTTTTTAAAACGAGCATTCACAGTACATAATTATCATGCTGAATCATTAGATTTGAGAAATGAAATTTCAGGATAAAATTAGATAAACAAACACCACATTACTTAAATCATGAAACTATAGTAATTATTGCTTTAATTCAACTGAGTATAAAGTTTAGAGAAAAACTTTATTGATCCGAACATTCCAGATGTTCATTTGTTTCGCGACGATGGCGTCATCTAGCCCTACTATGACGTCAAATGATCCTGGTTGCGTTCCAGTGGACCCGGCCTGGAACTACAAAAATTCCCTCTACGCCGGACATTGGCACGAGGTTGGAAGGGTAAGTGATCAACCTTTATGCTTATAGCATCTTGCTTTTCCAACTAATAGTCAATTTCTTTTAGCGAGGCAGATTTGCACCGACTCGCAGGGGTGTCCTTTTAGCTCGGAGAAGTTTCCTGATAGCTGATTGGTCGGAAGAATTTTTGTCCGAATACTTCCCACCAATCATCGATCAGGAAACTTTACCGAGCGAGTCGGTACAAATCAGGGGTGTCCTTTTAGCTCGGAGAAGTTCCCTGATAGCTGATTGGTCGGAATTATTTTTGTCCGAATACTTCCGACCAATCATCGATCAGGAAACTTTACCGAGCGAGTCGGTACAAATCTGCCTCACTAAAAAATATTACTATAGGGTTGCAGCTTGGCTAGTAATAATAATAATAATATGATTTGACGGCTTAAATGACACTTGGCTAGTCGGAGACAAACAGAATACTTCTTCAAATGAATTAAGTAGTTTTGTGTAAATCAAACAAAATAATTAAATAACAGCCATAATATAAATGAATAGCTTCCAACTGCACCATTTCACACAAACAGCTGACATTATATAAAGTAATTACACTCAAATGTAAATATTGCAGCACATGATTTACTTTCCTTTTGGTGAGGGTAGAAGAGACTCTCTGGCTATGATAAGCAGCTCTTCTAGGAGAAAGACACTCCAAAATCAAACCACTGTTCTCTAGTCATGGGTAGCGCCATAGCCTCTGTACCGTGGTCTTCCATTGTCTTGGGGTAGAGATCTCTTGTTTGAGGGTACACTCGGGTACACTATTCTATTCTATTTATCTTCTTGTTTTGTTAAAGTATTTATAGTTTATATAAGAAATATTTATTTTAATGTTGTTACTGTTCTTAAAATATTTCATTCTTCCTTGTTTCCTTTCCACACTGGGCCATTTTCCCTGTTGGGGTCCCCTGGGCTTATAGCATCCAGCTTTTCCAACTAAGGTAGCTTAGTAGTTAATAATAATAATAATAATAATAATAATAATAATAATAATAATAATAGTCTTGGATAGCGACATAGCCTCTGTACCATGGTCTTCCACTGTCTTGGATTAGAGTTCTCTTGCTTGGGGGCACACTCGGGCATGCTGTTTTATCTTATTTCTCGCACTCTCGTTTTTTTTTTTTTTTTTTTTTTTTACCTTTTATAGTTTATACAGAGTGTGAAGGATCTAATTTAATGTTGTTAATGTTCTTGAAATATCTTATTTCGAATGTTTATTCTTCTATTGCAGTTTATTTATTCGCTCGTTTCCTTTCCTCACTGGGCTATTTTTCCCTGTTGGAGTCCTTGGGCTTATAGCATCTTGTTTTTCCAACTAGGGTTAGCCTTGCTTGTAATAATAATAATAATAATAATAATAATAATAATAATAATAATAATAATAATAATAATAGGGGGCCTATGAATTGTCATAAAAGCCCCCGTTCAGAGAAAAGCACAGGGCAGTCTATAGCTGACCGACTATCTAACGAAATACTGTTTGAAATCCTTATAAAATCCATTCAATCTATCTATAGTAATCAATTTATTAAAAGGTTATGACAAAATGGTTTATGCTATAGACAGTAACCAACCTCAAATTTATTCAGGGGTTTGTGAAGTGTTGCCCTTACTTCATTTCACAAAGTGACTGTAGGATGTACCTGAAATGGCTTGTTAGCAGCCCTTGACCCTTAGCTATACACACTTTTCTTGCCTTAATTAACCCCGTTTCCTCTTCCCATCTTATCATCCAATCTTGCATATTGGTGATAAATGTTGTTGTAGTTGTTGTTATTATTACTAGCTAAGCTACAAGACTAGTTGGAAAAGCAAGATGATATAACCACAAGGGCTCCAACAGAGAAAAATAGCCCAGTGAGGAAAGTAAATATGGAAATAAATAGATGATATAAGAAGTAAAAAATAAAATAATATACTGTAAAAACATTAACAACATTAAAACGGATATTTCATATATAAACTATAAAAGACTTATCTCAGCCTGTTCAACATAAAAACATGTTCTGCAAGTTTGAACTTTTGAAATTCTACTGATTCAACTACCCGATTAGGAAGATCATTCCCCAACTTGTTCACAGCTGGAATAAAACTTCTAGAATACTGTGTAGTATTGAGCTTCGTGATGGAGAAGGCCTGGCTATTAGAATGTCGGGAAAAGACCATACTACCCCAATTCCATAAATTCAAATCTAACATATTTAATAAAAATAATTGACAACCAAACTCAGCATCAGTACGTAAAACTTCCAGACATATACCTCAACCTTGCACACACACTTTCGCTTTCTTGGTACTGAGGATCTTGTTCCATAATACCTGTTCCGCGCTATCTACCCATTTTTCCCAATGTCTTCCCCTTCTCCTTTATTCTAACAATTCCAAATTATACACTAGTTAGAAACCTCTTATCCTCCGTACTTTCCACAGGTCCAAACCATCTTGAATTCACCCATGTAATCTTTTTACCACCTCTAAGTATCTCCACTTTTCTCATCACTTAATTTAGTTTGATGCCACACACACATACACTTTGCAAACACTTCATTTCAACAGCTTCAAAATTTTCGCTTCATTTGCATTCAAAATTCAAATTTCACACTGATGGTCAGCTATTGATGGTCAAATAGGAGAACGATAATCAAAACATGGCAAAAAATTTTTATTCTAATTTCTCCAAGCCTTCAGGAAGTTTAATAATTTTCTCATCTTATTGCTTAGCACAAGTTTCTATTATATAACTTAACATGGTAAATGTATTTTAAATTGTGGTTACTCATAAGAACTTATTTCATAACTTGAAAAATTCTGATCACTCGTAAAATCTTTTACAAATTTAACATTGTTTAAAATCTGACAATAATTTTTTTACAATACTATTCTAAATTCTGATTAATAATAAAAGCTTATTTACTTTATACTTTAACTTTTATACCAATTAGAACTCATTACCTGACAAATTCAAATTCTAATTACTAATGAGAACTTACCAACTTCGCCATTCTGAAACTTGATTACGGATGAAAATGTATTTAATTGCAAATAATTCAAAATTCTGACAGCATACAACTACTTATGATTTCCTTGAAAATTATTTT
>NC_090742.1:67017293-67024793 GCF_036898095.1 Palaemon carinicauda | reverse complement strand
AATAATAATAATAATAATAATAATAAATATACTTATACATAAAATATATATATGTGTATACACACACACACATATATATATATATATATATATATATATATATATATATATATATATATATATATATATATATATATATATAGGCTATATGCACACACACATACTTGTGGCAGTTAGGTAACAAAGATAGACGTAAAAATTGAGAAGACGCGAATCATTGCTGTCCTAGGGTGGGCTACTCATAACCTTTCATCTCACTGTCCATTGCCTACATACAATATGTAACCCGCTGTACTGCATAATATTATTTTTACATGGTTCCTATCATAATATAGGTACAGTATTGTATTACTGTATGAACACACTTCAGTAACTGTACACAAGTGTACAGTACTGTACGTACATACGTATAGTACACAAAAAGACTGGACATAATACGAATCATCACCACAATTATATATAAATAATGTAACGACAAAACACTGTTGTCCCTATCTAAAAACACTTGCTGATAGTGTAGTATAGTGTAATGTACTGTAATATATGTACAACACTATCACTACAGTGCAGCTAAATTAGCTAAGGTAACACTCCTAAGTGATCGCTGTTTTCAACAGGTTGACTCGCACTGTTCAACTCACCATACACATAGCCTATACAGGCATCTACATTACTACTGCAAAGCACAGTGTTTCATATATAGTACTGTACTGTGCAATAGTTAATATAATAATAGCACTAATAGCCTACACAATGACTACACTAACATAATAAAAAGTAAAAGAAAAAGTATCAAAACAACACTACTAACCATTTACTGTACGTACAAAGTTCTACTTAGTAAGTCTGACGGATGGTGCAAATCTTGAAATGTCGACTGTTTGGCGCATGCAGTAGCATAATGTACATCTCACACATAATACTAAAATCACTATAAACAGACTGGATATGTAGTTTTTTTTTACACAGCATCACAACTCTACACCAAAAGGACTGAAGCAGGAGATGCATACGTGATGAAAGACGATGCAAGAATTGAGCCGAGTTAGCAAAAGAGGCAGTGTTACACTGCAGAGAGAGGAAAAAGCACAAGGCAGGTCGGTTACAAAGGAATGTGGTCCATTTTAAATTATTCGGCTGCAAGAGTACTTATCATGATACAGCGAAAAGGAGAATTTTTATTAAATAGGTTATACGTTAGGCCTATAGTTCTTTGTAACAGGAATGACCGAATTCCCAAAGGTAAAAGCCGCAAATACTGAGGGCTGACTGTAATGACCAGATTCGGAGTGTTAACAGTTATGCAAATATATATATATATATATATATATATATATATATATATATATATATATATATATATATATATATATATATATATATATATATATATATATATAATATAATATAATATAATATAATATAATACAGTACGGAGGGCTTACACAAATATCTTATTACATATCTAAGGAGAACATATACTTTTTACACAACTATCACTTCGATATATAAAGTGGTATTATAATTATCATCATTATTATTAGGCCAACTTGTTAAGCTACCTCACAAAACCTTGTTCCCAAAATGTTTCTCGCAAGGATCTTGGCATTGGAACTTTACATTTTCATGATATTGTGTTATATGGGGTAATTAAAAATATTTCTTCACTTGATAAAACCACTCTCACATTACATATATATATATCTATATATATATATATATAAATATATATATATATATATATATATATATATATATATATATATATATATCTATATATATATATATATCTATATATATATATATATATATATATCTATATATATATATATAGATATATATATATATATATATATATATATATATATATATATATATGCATATATATATGTATGTATGTATATATATATATATATATATATATATATATATATACATATATATATATATATATATATATATATATATATATATATATATATATATATACATACATATATATACTGTATATGTATATATATATATATATATATATATATATATATATATATATATATATATATATATATGTTATTTTTATAATAAAATAAATTTTTTAATATACTTACCCGGTGATTATATAAGCTGCAGCTCTGCTGCCCGACAGAAAAACTCTACGCTCGAAATCCGCCAGCGATCGCTATGCAGGTAGGGGGTGTACTTCAACAGCGCCATCTGTCGAGCAGGTACTCAGTACTCAATGTAAACACAGAACTCAATTTTCTCCTCGGTCCACTGGGTCTCTATTGGGGAGGAAGGGAGGGTCCTTTAATATATAATCACCGGGTAAGTATATTCAAAAATTTATTTTATTATAAAAATAAAATTTTTCAATATTAAACTTAGCCGGTGATTATATAAGCTGATTCACACCCAGGGGGGTGGGTAGAGACCAGCATTAATTGTTTACATTATTATGAGCTAAGGATTTCGTATTTCATTTTAGCAGTTATTCAAAATAACAAACATAAAATAAATAAGTACCTGGTAAGGAAGTCGACTTGAACAATTACTCTGCCTTTTTTAAGTACGTCTTCCTTACTGAGCCTCGTGATCCTCTTAGGATGCTGAGCGACTCCTAGGAGCTGAAGTATCAAGGGTTGCAACCCATACTACAGGACCTCATCAAAACCTCTAATCTAGGCGCTTCTCAAGAAAAGAATTTGACCACCTGCCAAATCAACCAGGATGCGAAAGGCTTCTTAGCCTTCCGGACAACCCAAAAAAACAACAATAAAAAACATTTCAAGAGAAAGATTAAAAAAGGTTATGGAATTAGGGGAATGTAGTGGTTGAGCCCTCATCCACTACTGCACTCGCTGCTATGAATGGTCCCAGGGTGTAGCAGTTCTCGTAAAGAGACTGGACATCTTTAAGATAAAAAGACGCGAACACTGACTTGCTTCTCCAATAGGTTGCGTCCATTATACTCTGCAGAGATCTATTTTGTTTAAAAGCCACTGAAGTAGCGATAGCTCTAACTTCATGTGTCTTTACCTTCAGCACAGCATGGTCTTCTTCATTCAGATGGGAATGAGCTTCTCGTATCAACAGTCTGATATAATAGGAAACTGCATTCTTTGACATAGGTAAAGAAGGTTTCTTAATAGAACACCATAAAGCTTCTGACTGTCCTCGTAAAGATTTAGTTCGTCTTAAATAGAACTTAAGAGCTCTAACAGGGCATAAGACTCTTTCTAGTTCATTTCCAACCATATTTGAAAGGCTTGGAATGTCGAACGATTTCGGCCAAGGGTGAAAAGGTAGCTCGTTTTTGGCTAGAAAACCAAGCTGTAAAGAACATGTAGCCGTTTCAGATGAAAATCCGATGTTCCTGCTGAAGGCGTGAATCTCACTGACTCTTTTAGCTGTGGCTAAGCAAACCAGGAAAAGAGTCTTTAAAGTGAGATCTTTAAAGGAGGCTGATTGTAGTGGCTCGAACCTTTCTGACATCAGGAATCTTAGTACCACGTCTAAATTCCATCCAGGTGTAGCCAAACGACGCTCCTTCGTGGTCTCAAAAGACTTAAGGAGGTCCTGTAGATCTTTGTTGTTGGAAAGATCTAAGCCTCTGTGACGGAAGACTGTTGCCAACATGCTTCTGTAACCTTTGATAGTGGGAGCTGAAAGGGATCTTTCTTTCCTCAGGTATAATAGGAAGTCAGCTATTTGGGTTACAGAGGTACTGGTTGAGGATACTGATACCGACTTGCACCAATCTCGGAAGACTTCCCACTTCGACTGGTAGACTCTAAGAGTGGATGTTCTCCTTGCTCTAGCAATCGCCCTGGCTGCCTCCTTCGAAAAGCCTCTAGCTCTAGAGAGTCTTTCGATAGTCTGAAGGCAGTCAGACGAAGAGCGTGGAGGTCTGGGTGTACCTTCTTTACGTGTGGCTGACGTAGAAGGTCCACTCTTAGAGGAAGAGCTCTGGGAACGTCCACCAGCCATTGAAGTACCTCGGTGAACCATTCTCTTACGGGCCAGAGGGGAGCAACCAACGTCAACCTTGTCCCTTCGTGAGAGGCGAACTTCTGCAGTACCTTGTTGACAATCTTGAACGGGGGGAATGCATTAAGGTCTAGATGTGACCAATCCAGTAGAAAGGCATCTATATGAACTGCTGCTGGGTCCGGGATCGGTGAGCAATATATTGGGAGCCTCTTGGTCATCGAGGTTGCGAAGAGATCTATGGTAGGTTGGCCCCAAGTGGCCCATAGTCTCTTGCACACATCCTTGTGTAGGGTCCATTCTGTTGGGATGATTTGACCCTTCCGACTGAGGCAATCCGCCATAACATTCATATTGCCTTGTATGAACCTCGTTACTAGAGAAAGGTTTAGATCTCTTGACCAGGTGAGGAGGTCCCTTGCGATCTCGTACAACGTCATAGAATGGGTCCCTCCTTGCTTGGAGATGTACGCCAAGGCCGTGGTGTTGTCCGAGTTCACCTCCACCACTTTGCCTTGAAGGAGGGACTTGAAGCTTTTCAAGGCCAGATGAACTGCCAGTAGCTCCTTGCAGTTGATATGTAACGTTCTTTGATTCGAGTTCCACGTTCTCGAGCATTCCCGACCGTCTAGTGTCGCACCCCAGCCCGTGTCCGATGCGTCCGAGAAGAGAACGTGGTTGGGGGTCTGAACAGCCAGGGGCAGACCCTCTCTGAGGTTGATACTGTCCTTCCACCAAGTCAGTGCTGACTTCATCTTCTCGGAAATGGGGATCGAGACCGCTTCTAGCGTTTTGTCCTTTTTCCAGTAAACAGCTAGATGAAATTGAAGGGGACGGAGGTGTAGTCTCCCTAACGAAACGAACTGTTCCAGGGATGATAGCGTCCCTATCAGACTCATCCACTGTCTGACTGAACATCGTTTCTTCTTTAGCATGTTCTGGATGCATACCTGGGCTTGACTTGTTCTGGGGGCCGACGGAAAAGCCCGAAAAGCTTGACTGTGAATCTCCATCCCTAAGTACACTATAGTTTGGGATGGGACCAGTTGGGACTTTTCCATATTGACCAGGAGACCCAATTCCTTGATCAGATCTAGAGTCCACTTTAGATTCTCCAGACAGCGACGACTGGAAGACGCTCTTAGAAGCCAGTCGTCCAAATAGAGGGAGGCTCTGATATCCGCTAAATGCAGGAATTTGGCAATATTCCTCATCAGCCTCGTAAATACAAGAGGAGCCGTGCTTAGGCCAAAGCACAGGGCTTGAAATTGGTAAACAACCTTGTCGTAAATGAATCTCAGAAAAGGTTGGGATTCTGGGTGGATGGGGACGTGAAAGTATGCGTCCCTTAGGTCTAAAGAGACCATCCAGTCTTCCTTTCTGACCGCTGCTAGAACTGACTTTGTGGTCTCCATGACGAACGTCTGCTTTGTGACAAAGACATTCAGCGCACTGACGTCTAGCACCGGCCTCCACCCTCCTGTCTTCTTTACCACTAAGAAGAGACGGTTGTAGAAGCCCGGGGATTGATGGTCCCGGACTTTGACTACAGCTCCCTTTTGTAGCAAGAGAGACACTTCCTGCTTCAAGGCTAGCCTCTTGTCTTCCTCTTTGTACCTGGGAGAGAGATCGATGGGAGACGTTGCTAGAGGGGGTTTGCGGACAAACGGGATCTTGTACCCTTCTCTTAGCAACTTCACAGATTGCGCATCTGCGCCCCTTTTCTCCCAGATCTGCCAGAAGTTCTTGAGTCTGGCTCCCACTGCTGTCTGAAGAAGGTGGCAGTCAGACTCTGCCTTTAAAGGACTTGGTACCTTTCTTCTTCCCACGTCTCCCTTCGGCACGAGCACCTCCTCTGCTGGAGGCTCTGCCACGAAAGGGCGGAATGAATCTGGACGCTGGAGTGTCCATCCTGGGTCTAGATACGGTAGGCAAAGGGGTGGCTTTGCGGGCAGAGGACGCAACCAGGTCATGGGTGTCCTTCTGAATCAAGGAGGTAGCAATCTCCTTTATCAATTCCTCTGGGAAGAGGCACTTTGAGAGAGGAGCAAAAAGAAGTTCCGATCTCTGACACGGTGTTACTCCCGCTGACAGGAACGAGCAAAGGTTTTCCCGTTTCTTGAGGACCCCGGAAACGAACGAAGCCGCAAGCTCACTGGATCCGTCACGTATGGCCTTGTCCATACAGGACATAATGAGCAAGGAAGTTTCCTTGTCCGAAGGGGAGATCTTCCTGCTCAACGCTCCCAAACACCAATCCAAAAAGTTAAAAACCTCGAAGGCTCTGAACACTCCTTTCAACAGATGGTCTAAGTCTGAAGGAGACCAACATATCTTAGAGCGTCTCATGGCTAGCCTGCGGGGAGAGTCTACTAGACTTGAGAAGTCGCCCCGGGCAGAGGCAGGAACTCCCAAGCCGAGAACTTCTCCCGTGGCATACCAGACGCTCGATCTGGAAGAGAGTCTCGCAGGGGGAAACGTAAATGCTGTCTTCCCAAGGTTCTTTTTGGACTGCATCCATTCTCCCAACACTCGTAAAGCTCTCTTAGACGAGCGGGCGAGGACGAGTTTCGTAAAGGCAGGCGCGGATGACTGCGTGCCTAAAGCGAACTCAGATGGAGGAGAGCGTGGGGCCGCAGATACAAACTGATCAGGATACATCTCCCTGAACAGTGCAAGAACTTTCCTAAAGTCCAAGGAGGGTTGCGTGGTCTTGGGTTCATCGATGTCCGTATGCGGGTCGTCAATGTGTGCAGCGTCGTCATCATCAGAGAGTCCATCATCTGAAAACTGAGGAGGAAGCGGCAAAGGAGTAGGAATTGGCTGGTCAGCTGAGTCCGGCAGCACGGGTGCACGCGTGACTGAACCGGACGCAACGTCACGGAACTGTTGCCCAGTCTGTGAACTGGCAACAACCATAGCAGCGCGGGGACGCAAAGCGTCTACTCCAGACTGTCTAGTCTGCTGTGGGCGAGTAGAGGTATCCACACTGGCTTGCGGAGGTTGACGCACCGCGTCAAAACAAAACAACTTAGGTTGTTGTTGTAACTCTCGAACGTCAACGGAAGGTTCCGTGCGTCGCTGAACGTCAACATGCGGCTGGCAGGGTACACTGGAACGCATGGGTGGCGGGACTCTCACAGCTGGAGTGCGGGAGAAGGTAGCCTCAGTGTCCACTGGACGCACAACCGTGGGTGGTTGTAGGCTAGAGGTTGGTGCAGCGTCAACCTTCTCCGCACGAAAGTCCTGCATCAATGACGTTAACTGTGCCTGCATGGTCTGCAGCAAAGACCACTTAGGATCTACAGTAGCAGGTGCGGCAACAGACGGTGTTACTGCCTGATGCAGTACCGCTTTGCCTCTCTTAGGAGGTGAACAGTCATCGGAAGACTGCAGCGAGTCCGAACTGACCCAGTGGCTACAACTGGGCCGTTGGACTTGCGAGGAAGGGACCGACTTGCGCTTAAGAGGCCGCGAGACCTTGGTCCATGGTTTCTTCCGAGAAACCTCTTC
>NC_090742.1:66997293-67012293 GCF_036898095.1 Palaemon carinicauda | reverse complement strand
ATATTGACTAATAGACCTAGGTCTCTGATTAGATCTAAAGTCCAAGAGAGGTTCTCCAGACAACGACGACTCGTGGAGGCTCTCAACAGCCAGTCGTCTAGGTAGAGGGAGGCTCTGATGTTCGATAAGTGCAGGAATTTCGCTACATTCCTCATCAGATGAGTAAAGACCATAGGAGCTGTGCTTAGGCCAAAACACAGGGCTTGGAACTGATAGACAACCTTTCCGAAAACGAATCTCAGGAAAGGTTGGGAGTCTGGATGAATGGGAACGTGAAAGTATGCATCTTTCAAGTCCAACGAGACCATCCAGTCCTCCTGTCTGACCGCTGCTAAGACCGACTTGGTCGTCTCCATTGTGAACGTCTGCTTGGTGACATACTCGTTGAGAGAGCTGACGTCCAGCACCGGTCTCCAACCTCCTGTCTTTTTGGCCACAAGAAAGAGACGGTTGTAGAAGCCCGGGGATTGATGGTCCCGGACTATAACCACTGCCTTCTTCTGCACAAGTAGCGACACCTCCTGTTGCAATGCTAGCCTCTTGTCCTCTTCTTTGTAGTTGGGAGAGAGGTTGATGGGCGATGTGGTCAGAGGCGGTTTGAGGCAGAATGGAATCCTGTAACCGTACCTCAGCCAACTGACAGACTGTGCGTCTGCACCTCTCTTCTCCCAGGCTCGCCAGAAGATCTTGAGTCTGGCCCCTACTGTTGTCTGGAGAATCTGAGAGTCAGTTCTTTCCCTTAGATGTCCTGGGTCCTTTCCTAGACTTGCCCCTGTGAGAGTCTGGACGGGAGCTTCCTCGGCTGGGGGCTCTACCACGAAAGGGCGGTATGAACCTAGTGGCCGGGGTATCAGCCACTGGGGAGCGATAAGTCTTGGGGACAGAGGTGGTAACCTTAGACTTACGAGCCGATGAGGCTACAAGATCGTGCGTGTCCTTCTGTATCAGGGCAGCCGACAAGTCCTTAACTAGCTCCTCGGGAAAGAGGAACTTTGAGAGTGGAGCAAAAAGGAGTTGTGACCGTTGGCACGGTGTAATGCTGGCGGAGAGGAAGGTACACAGTTGTTCCCTTTTCTTCAACACCCCTGATACAAATAACGACGCTAGCTCACCCGATCCATCTCTGATGGCCTTATCCATGCAGGACATAATTAGCATGGCAGAGTCTTTGTCCGCAGGAGAGGTTTTCTTGCTGAGGGCTCCCAGGCACCAGTCGAGAAAGTTGAACATTTCGAAAGCTCTGAACAACCCTTTCAGAAGATGATCCAGGTCTGAGAAGGTCCAACAAACCTTCGAGCGTCTCATCGCAGTCCTCCTAGGCGAGTCCACCAGACTTGAGAAGTCAGCCTGGGCAGAGGCAGGTACTCCCAAGCCTGGTGCTTCCCCTGTGGCATACCAAACGCAACCTTTCGAAGCGAGCTTCGTTGGAGGGAACATGAAGGAAGTCTTGCCAAGGTGTTGTTTAGACTGAAGCCACTCCCCTAAGATCCTTAAAGCCCTCTTGGAGGATCTAGCTAGGACAAGCTTAGTATAGTTAGACTTAGCTTGTTGTACGCCCAGCGAAAACTCAGATGGAGGAGAGCGGGGAATAGCAGAGACGAAGTGGTCTGGGTAAATCTCCCTGAGTAGAGCCAAGACCTTTCGAAAATCAATAGACAATGGAGAAAGCTTAGACTCCTCCACGTCTGATGAGGGATCAAGGTGTGCCTCCTCATCATCCGACACTTCATCAGCAGAGGGTAGCGAAGCGATAGGACCAGAATGCTGAACCGCAGAGTCAGAACGGGTAGGAACAATAACAGAGGTTTCCTCATCTTGAGGGAAAACCTGAGGCTCAGACTGCATAGGCTGAACAACAGACGAAGCAGAAGGCAGGCGCATGGGTGAAGGAGGTTGACTCCTAGCAAGAGTTGAACCCAAGGATTGCACAAGCTGAGCGGAGGACGGAGGCGGAGTAGTCCGTTCCTGTTCCTGTGAGATGAGTGGAGCATGAAGAGGTTGAGGCTGCGCAGAACAAGGTAAAGTTCTCGCAAGCTGAGGCTCCTGAGGCGCAAGTCCATGGTGTAGAGGAGCTTGCCTAGATGAGGGTTGAGCTCGTTGCAGCGATGGTTGAGCAGACAGACTCACGGAGGGGAGAGGTTGTTGTACCCCAACCGAGAGTTGCACCACTGGTGGAGCAGCAAGGGGAGGAGGAGGAAGAGTGGAATAACTCTCCTGATCCCAAAGCAAGGGTTGCCTTAAAGAAGGCTGAGGCTGAACAACACTGGGAACAGCAAACTCCGAAAGTGGCTCAACATCGTACGCCTGGCAGATGGTGCTGCGACCAGGCGGAGCAGGTGCAGGCTGGGCGAGCACAGGCGGAGCGAGAACAGGTGGAGGGAGTGTAGGCGGAGGAGGAGGTGCAACACTCTCAGCCCGACACTCACGCATCAAGTCCGAAAGCTGAGCTTGCATGGACTGAAGCAGGGTCCACTTGGGGTCGGCAGAAACGATAACAGACTGAGGTAAAGTCACAGTCGGGGTCTGTAAAGGAAGAACCTTACTCCTCTTGGGCGGAGTACAGTCGACCGATGACTGAGGCGAGTCGGAGCTGAGCCAATGACTACAACCTGGCTGAGCACTCACTGACTGAACTCTACGTTTAAGCGGTCTCGAGACCTGAGACCAACGTTTCTTCCCTGCATGAAGATCAGCGGACGAGAAGACGGGCTCAATCGTCTGCAGGTGGGAGTGACGGTCTAAGGAAGACACGCCCGCAACCACCGAGGATAATTCTGTGCGCCTAACAAGGCCTGTCGAACCCTTAAGCCCTTCGACATTGCTTCTCCCCTGGGCATGGGAGCTTGCAAGAGGTCCCGGACTGGGAGAACGACTGGCTCGCACAGAAAAATCCTCACGCACCACACTGGCACCACTAGCACTTGGCACTGCACAGACACTAGCACTCGTCACAGCACTGGCACTATTTCCACCCACTGCACTCTTGACCTTCAGTTCTTTAACCTCGGCCATCAGAGACTTATGGTCACTTACCACTGATTCTACTTTATCTCCTAAAGCCTGAATAGCACGCAAAACAGTTGACATATCAGGCGGAGGGCACACAGTAGGTTCGGGGGTAGCCACTACAGGGGTAGGAAAAGGTAGGGGATCATGAGGTGAGGAAAACATAGAAGAGTGAGAAGAACTTCTCCTAACTCTACCTCTCTCTAACTTAGATGAATATTTTAAAAGACGGACAAAATCCAATTCCGAAAGTCCGGCGCACTCCTCACACCGGTTTTCTAATAGACAGGGCCTGTCCCTACAGTCAGAACAAGCGGTGTGAGGATCTACCGAGGCCTTCGGAATACGCCTATTGCAAGACCTACATCGTCTATGGGAGGGAGCTTGCGAAACGTCAGACATCTTGTTTCAAAGAGTTAGTCAAAGGGTGATCCAAAAACAAGCAAAAATTCATTAACCGTTAATCAGTATTTATATAAAAGCTATCTAGCTAATATAAAAAGGATTCCAGTATGCGACAGCCGTTAATCTAAGAGAATACTTCACCAAATATCCATGAATAAACTCGAAGACCATGAGCGTATCCCAGAACGTCTAGCCGGAAGCACGACAGAGGAATAATTGAGGAGGTGTCAACAACAAATGATTGAGTACCTGGCCACAGGTGGCGCTGGTAAGTACACCCCCTTCTAGTATTGTGATAGCTGGCGTATCCCTCCATAGAATTCTGTCGGGCAACGGAGTTGACAGCTACATGATTATCGGGTAAGTTTAATATTGAAAAATACACATTACATATATATATATAAATCTCATTGACAGCACATAAATTTGCTCCTTTCAGGATACGGCAATAGAGTACGACTGTACTAGCACGTTCGGCATCACAAACTACTGCATTCACTTCATGGCACGAGATACATTCATCGAAGAAGTGAAACTCTTCGACATGATTGCTTTTGCAGGTATATTTACTAGCAAGTACCTTTATAATATTTATTCGCTTTTATTACCCTTGGAAAGTGCAATCTTTACTGATAAAGTTGTAAGATGTAGCAGGTGTTTTATTCCCTGAAATTACGGCTCTTTTACTTTTTTTTTTTCTTCTTTTCAATTGCAAGGCGACAAATTCAGTAAAAGGCATATCATCAAAGATCCGTAAATGATCTTCATTATTGTAAAATGAAACTTCAGTACTAGGCAAATATACGCATCTTTTTTCCTTAGGCTTTTTGATTAGTAGTCTGTTCGATGCTTTGGTCATATTTCATAGCATAGCTAAACATTCTAGGTAATATTATACAACAGTACATTAAAAATTTTGTTGAAAATCTATGGTTTATGAGTTATGGTGGTTCGACTACCATAAATGAAAAGCTAATGCTTTGCTCTAGGTATCGTCATCAATTACATTTGAAACACCTTAAAAGGTACCATGTAACAGTATAATTGTATGGTATTTAAACTCATTTCTTTAAACTCTCTTGTTTCTGCCAGTCATCACTGTAAAATACCAGTCATTATAAAAAAAACCTGCTACCGTAATCAAAACCGAGTAACAGCAATCAAATACGGTCAAAACGCAGTAGCGTTTCTTTGCCAAGACTTTCAGAAACATAGAAAATGTGATTTTGCCATCACATTTTCTATGGAGACATTTATAGCAGTGTTCATAGTTTATTGTACTGTAAACAGCTCCTTAATTAATTGAGCTTATGATTTATTAGTTTTTAATCAGCATTTCTCACTCCCTCGCGATTAAACATTATCTCATTGCTCCTACTTTCTTGCAACCAGAACACATTACACTAATCTCGTTAGCACCATGAGCTAGTATTTTGGCTTTATTTTATTTACCTAATTTATCTCTTAATTAGTTCAATTATACAAACCTAACAAACGGTTGAATTGTATCTTCGCAATCCAGCCTCTGTTCAAACATGAACTTGCCTTCCATTTCCCATTACCAGACTAAATATAAAACATGCATTTCTCACCTAACCTTTCAGTATTAACTTGATAAAATAAGAACTTTAGGCCTATATTCCAAAATTGAAAACCAATAACAATGAGGTTTATAATATAAAACATTGGGCCCTTTATTCTGTTTGAAAAAATAACTTACGACAAAAGCAACACCTGTCCTTTTTTTTTTTTTTTAGCTAAGCACCTGGTGTATGGGGGTCCTGTGGCCTGTGCCAAGATGACATTAGTAAATAGGATTTAAAGTAGTGTATTTGCAAATATCTATTTATTTATGAAAATTCCAATGTCCTAACTAATATTGCACTATTCTATATGAAACCACATTGGGTATTCTATCATATCTGTTAGCCTTGTTATTGTTCATATAGTTCAATACCTATGTCACTTGTTGTTCTTGAAGAGAAACTGAAGCTTTTTAATTAATTTAACCATTAAGAAATTGAGGTAAAATCACTTGTATTTTGTAATATTTCCCATGCAATAGTCTAACCAGGTTAAAGGTTTCATTTGTTTTAAGATGTGGATGGATAAATAAAACTATGGAATGGTTGCAGTTACCTACCAAACTATACACCTAAGAATATATAGATAACATAGCTGTTAAAACTTAAAAGTTTAAATTCGACATCCTAATAATCACAGTAACACGACAAACTGAGCTTGATTTTATTATAGTTATAGATGGAAAAAGCTTTTCTACTATAAAAACAGGTGTTTCTTATAGAAAAGGGTCCGTTTTCTTCAAATATGACACTTATTTTCACTGCAAATAAAAACTTAATTATCTAAGAAATAATCATCAATGGGGTTAGCATGGGCAGCTTATCATATACCACTTGCCAGCACATATGAGCATCATGATTTTTTTTTCTTTTCTGCAAGCGAAGCGAGCGCACGGCCAATCAAAAACCATTAGATTTATAAAAAATATCCCCGTTCTTAGACGGTCTAACAGGTTTTCGGTTTATATGCTGTTGAAATGAAGTTCAAATTCAGTGAAAGCACATTATTTACAACAGGAAATATATCTTTTCCGTTCAAAATGTTGTTCCATCCGTACCTATAAATTTACCTTGAGCTTTACTAGTGGACTAATAGAACTAACTTCTGCCTTCAGAGTCGTATTATCTATTACAGGTTAGGCCTCATACTAAGGTACCCTAGGCATGATAAAATTGCTGAAAGAAACCTTAACCTTTTAGAAATAACAGTAACTGGACTTGATGAAATCCGAAGCCTTTGTAGTTTGTTGGGACATTTTGTAAAACTTCTCCAAAGGTAAATAGACAAAAGAACGCCTAACCTACGGTTCCCCACCTAACCTAACCTTAGGAGCCATCTTCTTACCTACCTACCTCCCAGGGGGTATGCCCCCTATGACTTTTCCTTACACAACCGTATTCGTAGCTCACCCTGTCCCAACGAACTACATTCACCCACAATCTTCTTACCTAACCTCAATATAAAAAAGGAAGATTGACATAAAAAATGTTTAGGCAAAGGAAGTGTGCCCAGCATAGCATAGCTCATGTTACGGTACATACCTGCACATTACTCAGTAGACTAATCCAGATTCTGTATTCTATTGTCGCACTTATTCTAAGTCCTATCATGGGAAACGTAAATCCTTAAACATTGAAAATTTACACAATATATTAAAATAAATAATGACGTTCCTTGCGAGTCGCAACTTTCACTTAATCCTTGATTATAACTAACAGGAACAGTGTTGCCAGATGGGTTAATGTAAAAATCTCCGAAACTCATGATAAAAAAATTCCCCAAATAACGCAAAAAATCTCCATTTCCACAAATATATTTTCCACTGATCATGTAGGCTTTACTAATATAGGAATTATTCACTATACTTCCTATAAGAGCAAGTAAACTAATTGCAACAGTATAAATGTTGACTTATCTCTGTTTTGTATAAAGGTTGACTTATCTCTGTTTTTTTCATAGAAATTTGTCCAAAATATCCCCATCAGACATACAAAATTCCCAAATCTAGGAAAAAATTCTCATAAATGGCAACACTGAACACGAATTGTAATTTGTAAACAACGCTTACGCTTCTTCTTGTTATTTCTTTTACAGAGAATTTAGGTCTCAATAATCAGAACCTCACGTACAAAGCTACCAGACAGGAGGGATGCCGGCAAAGTTAACACAGCTGTCTGGGAAATATGAATTGATTAAAGACATAATAAGACTTCCAGTCTTTTACTGCTATTATCTTCAAGGAGTTTTAAAACGACTGTATGAAAACTTTGATCAATATAAATGAGACAGGATACTTTTCTTTCTCTCGTGAAGTTTTTTTTCTTTGCATTAGTTATTATACATAGATATTGCTTGGTAAATTTGCTTTTACCGTATTTTACAGATAAAAGAGCTTAAATAAATATAAGCCTTATCTAACTCAAAGGTAAGCTTTCATAGTTACCTAGGCCTTTAAATGTATGGCTGGAAATTTCTTAAGATGTCTGTTCACGATCCTATCTTTATATTTTTTTTTACAAAGAGCCGGCAGAAACATGTGTTTTGTTTATTCATTTGCTGAAGTATAAATCAGTGTTCACATTTTTTTCATTTGTTTTTGATGCACTTAAATTTCACATGTAAAAAAAGGAAAAAAAAAAACTTTTATTTCAGAACTTCTCTAATTCTGTAATTACCGCTCATGGTATAAATATATTTTATGAAAACTAACAAAGTTATAAATTACAGTTGTTTTTAATGATATTGGTACTTGCTCGGTTTACGAATTGGTTTATTTATAGAAATCTCAGGTTATGAATATCTTATTATTATTATTATTATTATTATTATTATTATTATTATTATTATTATTATTATTATTATTATTATTATTATTATTATTATCAGCTAAGCTACAGCCCTAGTTGGAAAAGCAAGATGTTATAAGTCCAAGGGCTCCAACAGAGAAAAATAGCTCCGTGAGGCGAGGAAATAAGGAAATAAATAAACGATATCAAAACTAATGAACTATTGAAATAAGATATCTTAAAAACATTAACAACATTAAAACAGACATTTAATTTGTCAACTATGAAAATACTTATGTCAGCCTATTCAATATAAAAACATGTTTTGCAAGTTTGAACTTTTGAAGTTCTACTGATTCAACTACCCGATTACTCCGGAAGATCATTCCACAACTTGGTCACAGATGGAATAAAACTTCTAGAGTACTGTGTAGTATTGAGCCCTATGATGGAGAATGCCTGACTATTAGAATAAAATGCATGCCTAGTATTATAGTAGTTAAGCTGTATGGTGATAGCTTATAATCCATTTCTTTTAGCAAGGCAGATTTGCACGGACTCGCAGGGGTGCCCTTTTAGCTCGGAAAAGTTTCCTGATCCCTGATTGGTTGGGCAAGATAATTCTAACCAATCAGCGATCAGGAAACTTTTCCGAGCTAAAAGGACACCGCTGCGAGTCGGTGCAAATCTGCCTCGCTAAAAGAAATGGACTATAGTTAGTCATTCCCTGGGATTGTAGGTGAAAGTGGATCATAACAACAAGCTAACCTCTATTATTACATATTTCATTAAGAAGAGACAAGATGGAGCCAGTATCATTTAGTGTTCTTTAAAGATTATGTACACAAAATTGTTTTCATAAAGGCCACTGTAAGTGACTACTAAAGTGAAATTAAGTTCTAATTATCATTAGATTTTTATTTATCTTGAATAACGGGACGTTGAGCCTTCTCATCATAACCAAGGCCAATAGAGCCTTGATCATAACCATTGTTCTCCAATTTTGGGTAGTACCATAGCCTCTGTGCCATGTCTTCCACTGTCTTGGGTCAGAGTTCTCTTGCTTGAGGGTACACTCGGGCACACTATTCTATCTTATTTCTCTTCCTCTTGTTTTTGTTAATTTTTCATGGTTTATATAGGAAATATTTATTTTTATGTTGTTACTGTTCTTAAGATATTTTATTTTTCCTTTTTTCATTTCCTCACTAGGTTATTTTCCCTGTTGGGCCCCCTGGGCTTATAGTATCCTGCTTTTCAAACTACGGTTGTAGCTTGATATAATATGCAAGAGGTTGCAGTGATTAAAAGACAGGTCTTGATGGCTTGGGTGCTAGGTAGAGACTGCCCTTTATTTATAGCTACATGGGACTACATGATACCACATCCCCCTTATCACATACAAAGCATTGATTACACATAATAAATAATCTGGCATATAAGTACAAAGAAATAATGGATGAAAGTTCCATATTCAAACGTATTCCATTGTTTTCATCCCTTCACAATAAACATGCATAGTACAATTTGTGATTGTGGATAGTAATATAAACATAATAGCTATTAACTTTGCGGACTTTGGTCCGAATAGTGTTGGTTACAGCAGGGCAGTCATAAATATGAAAATAAGTGGCAAATTATAAATTTTTTTTTTTTTTTCTTTTTTTTTTTTTTTGATGCAAAGAACAACAACACCCAAAATATATTAAAACAAAATGGAAACCTGATACACATGTAACGAGTGTTCGAAATGGAGCCTGTTCTCCAGTCCGAGACTCGTAAATTTTCAAATAAAATTCATTATTCTGAATCACTTATCAGTCCTGAGACTGATAACTTTTCTTGAGTTTCAAACTCTGGTAACGACCTCTCAGAATTTTCGGTCATGAAACGAGGGGGGGGGGAGTTGTATATTAATATTTAACTTAACACTTTATGGGAATTTACGGTATGTGACCGCGTTACTTTCAATATATCTGGATGGGGTTTTCACCAGCCGGCCTGACTTGGTATACACCGCTGTCGGGTCTGTAGTGTTATCACTAGTTGCGGGTCTTTGGTGGGTTATTTCGGTCTCACTAGGTGGCGGCAGCGATATATCGGCGGGTCGTGGTGGAGGCTGTGCTGATGATGTTGGAGCCTGCTGCCGGGTGTTGGGCGGTTCTGTGTTTGTCGCGAGCGGTGTCGGACGGATGTGGGACCGGTTCCTCCTGAGGCACGCTCCGTTTTGGGCTTCCACAATGTATGATTGGGGTTCTTCTGACTTACGTACCACTCTGCCTGGCACCCATGTGTAGCAGGCCTTGTCGAATATTCGGACTGGTTGTTCGGGTTGGAGGTCTGTGAAGTGCCGTTGTGTCCGATTTGGTCGTAGGCGGTCCTGGAGGTGGTTGCGGGTCGTGATGTGTGCGAGATGTGGTTCGTATCTGCCTGGTAGGTCAGTGGTCACCTTGCGACCAAACATGAGCTCTGCGGGGCTGGTTGTCTTATTGTCGATCGGGGTGGCCCGTAAGTGGAGTAATGCAGTATGCATATCACCACCTGTCTCAAGGCATTTTTTGATAATCGCCTTGCATGTTCCAACTGCGCGCTCCGCGAGGCCATTGGACTGAGGGTAATGTGGGCTTGATGTGATGTGCTCAATACCCCAGGCTTTTGTGAAGTCCCTCATGGCTGCTCCCGTGTATTGAGGTCCGTTGTCTGAGACCAGGGTCTTGGGGCATCCGAACAGCGAACACAGGAATTTGAGGTGATTGGCCACACTTTCAGATGACAGGTTTTTTAGTTCGGTGACTATCGGGAATTTTGTGAAATAATCAGTTGTGATCAGATATGTCTTGTGGCCAATTTGGAAGATGTCCGAAGCGACTTTGAACCAGGGCATTGGGGGAATGTCATGATGCGTGGTTTCACTAGGACTTTGCTGGGGCTGGTACTTCTGGCATATGTCACATGCCCTGACCTTGTCCTCTATATCCTTTGCAATGTTGGGCCAGAATACACACTCCCGTGCCAGGGCTTGTGTTTTTGTGATCCCTTGGTGGGACCGATGGAGCTGGTCCAGTATACGGCCTCTGACCTCTTTGGGGATGATAACTTGTCGCCCTTTGAATATGACTCCGTCTTCCACGGCAAGGCATTCTCTGTATGAGAAAAACTGGCGGATATCGGGGTGACAGCCTTTTACTGAGGTAGGCCAACCCTCGATGATAGTATGCTTGAGAGTGCGCAGCACTGGGTCGGTGTCAGACCTATGGCGGACCTCTTCCAAAATCTGGGGACCAAATTTTATGAGTGCAACTGATATCACATCGATGTCATCTAGTTCCAGTCCGTCCACTCGTGTATCCAAAGGGATTTCCTTGTCATTTTGTGGGTTAGGAAGGCGTGATAGGGCGTCGGAAAGTACAAGGGTTCGTCCTTCCTTGTACTTGACCCTCATGTCATACCACTGCAGTTTCAAGAAGAGACGTTGTAGTCTAGGTGGGGCACTGATCAGTGGCTTCTCCCAGATATTAACGAGGGGTTTGTGGTCAGTGACAGCTTCGAAGTCTCTTCCGTATAGGTAGGTATGAAATCGTTGCACGCCGTGTACTAGTCCAAGGGCCTCACGCTCGATATTGCTGTAATTTGCCTGCGTTGGTGTCAGGGCTTTGCTGGCGAAGGCTATTACCTTCCCGTCTTGGATGAGGGCCGCCCCGAGGCCTTTTTGCGATGCATCGACTTCAAGAGTCACGGGTCGAGTTGGGTCATAGTAAGACAGCGTGCTTGATGGGGCTATTTGGCGTTTCAGGTGTTGATAGGTGGATTCATGGTCTTCTTCCCATTGGAAGGGCACATCTTCCTTGACCAGATCTCGAAGTCTTTGTGACTGAGCTGAGTAATGTGGTACATAGGGGCTGAGGTAAGTCATTACTCCCAGGAATCTCTGTAGTTCCTCTTTATTGGAGGGTGACGGTATGCTATGCAGGTCGTGTACCTTTGACGGGTCTGGCATCATGCCCTTGCTGGTATAGCGTGTTCCGAAAAACTCGATTTCTGGTTTTGAAATGGAGCATTTCTTCGAGTTTAGGCTGAGTCCGTGTTGGGCTGCACGCTGCATGAACCCCATCAGGTTTTTGTCGTGTTCCGACTGGTCTTTCCCACATATTGCCACGTCATCAGCGATGCCAACAACACCTGGGAGATTCTCGATGATGGAGTCCATCCTGGCTTGAAATATGTCCTGGCTTACATTCAGCCCGAATGGTAGCCTTGTCCAACAATACCGGCCGTGTGGTGTTCGGAACGTTGTCAGTAGTTGTGAGTCCTCGTGTAGCGGTATACTCCAGTAGCCTGCTTTGGCGTCTAGCTTGGAGAACACTTTCGCTTTGGAGAATACCGGGTTGATCTCTTCTAGAGTGGGAATCTTGTGGGGACATCTTTTGAGGTTTTGGTTGAGCCGCTTGGGGTCCAGGCAGATCCGTAGGCTTCCATCGGGTTTTGTGACATACACAAGGCTGCTACACCAGTCTGTGTGTGCCGTTACGCGTCTGATAACCCCCTCTTTCTCCATAGTGTCAAGCTCGGACTTGATGCGGGGCTTCAGGTGGATACTCACCTTACGGGGCGGATCACAGAAAGGTATCGCGTCATCCTTGAGGTGGAGCATTGCGGGCTCTTTTAGTTTGCCGATACAGTCAAACTGTGCTGGGAATTGCGCTTTTAGTTGTTCGACTGACCTAATAGGGCCTTGTTGGCTTGGTTGCTCAGGTATTCCAGTAACGTCGTTGACATTGATATCCACAATACCAAGTTTTTGGCATGAGGGAAGGCCAAGTATGGCTGGACCAGACACATCAACCACGAAGAACTTTTCTTGCGAGAATGCTGGGTTGCTGAGTTTGCGGACGCTGAGCATTAGTGACCCTAGGCAGGGAATATTGTCGCCACTGTATGATGTTAGTCTTACTGACGGTTCTGGGGATAGTACGAGGCTGGTGGGTGCATCACCAAACATTTGCTTGTATGTCCGCAAGGGCAGCGTATTGCCACCGGAACCTGTGTCGATTTTGAGTTTCAGGGGCCCATAGGCTGGGGGGTTTTCATGCTTGACCATAAGCTTTGAGAATGCTTCTCGTTTCGGTGCCACTCCTATGTCGGATATCGTTATCATGTCGAAGTTTGGCATATAATCTGTTTCTTCATCAAGATTAGGGTTTTCATTAACCATGACTTCGTGTTGCCTGTGGTTAGGAGCCCGATTCGGCCGTCGGTAGAAGCGCCCTCTTGTCTTGCTCTGACGTTGTGTCTGCTGCATGTTGTCTCCTGGCATTGTTCTGCCTCCATCAGTTTTGCGGCACATCTTTTTCCAGTGCCCCTTGATGCCACAACCACTGCATCTGTCATTGTAAGCGGGGCAAGACCTTATGGGATGGCTAAGCCCACAGTTCCAGCAGGGATTGTCCGTGGTTTGTAGTTTGTTCCGTGGCTCGTTGCTTTCCCTTCGAATTGCATCCACGTTGGTATGGCTTGTACTTGTGTTCTCAGAGCTCATCTGTATGGAGCGTAACGATGCCGTGGAGGCCGCAATGGCCTCGTATTCCCGACCTCTCTCTAGAACATTGCTCACAGCATAGCCCTTCGGTTTAGTTAGGAGTTCTTTCCGAAATTCTTCGAATTGTGTTCGTAGTATGGTCATTTCGATAAGTCGTTCGTTGAGTTCTCTGTCTTCAAACTCGCACTTTGTCGCTTTTTCACGGAGTCTGGCCAGGAATTGACTGATTGTTTCAGCAGGTTTCTGTTTGGTATTTGCAAATTCGAGGCGGTGAACTCGGAAATTTATTTTCACCGTTGCATCAACCTCACTTTCAATAAGCCTCCATATGTTCTGCGGCACACGTTGCTCCTGTTCAGTGAGGCCGCTCGCCAAGATACGCCTCATGCCTTCATCGCCGAGGGCAATTTTAATTTTAGTTGCTTGCTTGCCCGGGTCTGTGACTTCCTGGTCTTCGAGGTATAAGTTCATGCGCGCCTTGAATGCACGAAACGACTCTGCCAGGGGCTGGTGAGCCCAGTCCATACTTGGGCATTTAGGCTGGGCCATGATTGGATTTGGTTTCGAGTGTTACACAATAGATAGATAGTGATTGGATTAACAACACAGTTTACGGTTCACAAAGAGACATATAATGAGAGTATGGAAATCACTACAAAAATTTGTCACTGGTAGCCGGCACGGTTTTCAGTTTTGTTTACACTGCTGAATGTACGTTGTTGTTTGGCTCATTTTGTGAAGTAGTGCGCGGATAACAATGGCCAAAATACTTGTAAGTAATCTATTCACAACTTTCTTCACTATTCTCACTGTAATCACGGTGCACTAATGTCCATTCTATGCCATATCCTGACTATATAAGTTATGTATGGTTGTTATCTGGGCCGGTATGACAGTCTTTGTCTGGTTGCTGTTGGGTGAAAATGGCGTCTTCTGCAGCCGCTGGTAATAAACTTTGGCTGATTATGAGTCCTCTTCTCAGTTATTACGGACAGGAGAGGTATGTAAAGTGTCTCTATGGTCCGGGTTTGTTGATGGAATGGCGTGGGGTGCGTTACCACGCTGCCACCATGATATAATATGCAAGAGGTTGCAGTGATTAAAAGACAGGTCTTGATGGCTTGGGTGCTAGGTAGAGACTGCCCTTTATTTATAGCTACATGGGACTACATGATACCACATAGCTTAGCAAATAATAATAATAATAATGATAATAATAATAATAATAATAATAATAATAATAATAATAATAATAATAATAATAATAATAATAATAATAATAATAATTGCCTCCATCTAAATACGAAAATTGAAATATGAAAATAAATAATTAGATATGAAAAGGGTCAGGGAACACTGATATTAAATTTTCAAAATTGTTGACGAAACGCGAAAAGTGCACTCAATGTAAAAATAGTTCAATATAAAAAATCATCATGGACTTTCCAAAATCTCTCAGGGACAAGAGAGTAAAAAAAAAAAAAAAAAAAAAAGATTCAAAGGAACGATGCCATTTTAACTTAGAGCCTGATTGAAGAGTATGTGGGAACTGATTTAGAAGTTGATAAGGGTTAAGAAAGAAAAAAAAAATAAAGAAAATATTTTTCTCGAAATAAAGGAATAGATATTAGATAGATGTTACAAAAGATAATTTAATGTTGAGGAGTCTCCCAAAACTGAATT